>NC_140180.1:11886512-11904729 GCF_963971535.1 Notolepis coatsorum | reverse complement strand
AGAGAGAGAGAGAGAGAGAGAGAATGCAACACGTTGAGCATGAAAACACACACACACACACACCTAGTAGTGGGGGAAAATATCGATACAGTATAGTATCGCGATACTTTGCGTGGTGATACTGTATCGAATCGATACAAGGACGCCAAGTATCTATATTTATTATGCAAATGTTTAAAAAAATTAAATTAATTTTTTTGTAACTTTATTTGATTAGATAAAACATGTTGACAAAGTTTTACTTTGCAGTTGAAAAAAGGTAATAAATACTCGTCACCAACGCAAGATACACCGGGTTCGAATCCGGCTGTCGGCGTTGCCTCCGGCTTGGGCCGGCCGTCATACTGACTCAATTGGCAGAGCCAGCGGGTGGGAAGTCGAAGGGTGGTAGTCTGGTCGTTGTGAACAGCGACTCCTACAGGTCGGTTGGGGCGCCTGCACAGCAAAGTCAGGAAATTGGCGGGGGCAGTGTGAGCCTCCCACGCGTTACTCCATCGCCAAATGAGAGTCCACGCTGGCAGGTGAAAAGATGTGACAGGCTGCCTCCACATGTATCGGAGGGGACATGTGATGCAACTAAGGCTTCTATCCTCCCTACAGTGGGGGGCATATGCGAGCAATGATCAGGACAGGGGAGGGAGAATTGGCACGAGAGGTAAAATTGGGATGGGAGAAAAATCACAGAAAAAAGGAGAAAAGGTAGGGGAAAAAAAAGTTATAAATCGCAATATATCGCAATATTAATATCGCAATACTGAGCATATCGCAATAGAATAGAATAGAATAGAAATACTTTTATTATCCCGTGGGAAATTTGACACTGCAAATCGCTCAACATTTAAACATTTAGACAGGACAGGTCACGAATTAGAATAATAACACAAATCAATCAAGTTGCCTAGGATAAGAGTAGAGTAAAATAGAATAATAAGAATGAAATAAAATATACAGAAATAAATACAGTAAAAATATATTTTGAAACGCAATACTATCGTATCGTGACTTAAGTATGGTGATAATATCGTATCATCATGAGGCCTCTGGTGATTCCCACCCCGACACACACCCCTGTTCCACTGTTCAGGGAAGGAGGCCCTGCAGCCTGTGTCTGGACATCTGGCCTCTGAAGCGTTTGACATAATGATCGATCATTGCATTTATTTAGTACTTTTCTTAGACATTCAAAGCGCTTTTGCAATGAAGGGTGGAAATGACCTCCTTCACCTGACCCAACCTGAGCACACACACACGCACACGCACACACTAACACACACACTAACACACACTAACACACACTAACACACACACACACACATTGTGGCAGTGACAGGGTTAATTGGCTGAGCTCAATTCCTGTAGTGTGGCAGTGAAAGGGTTAACCTTCTGTGTATTGTCGCAGTGAAAGGGTTCACCTGCTGTGGTGTGGCAGTGAAAGGGTTCACCTGCTGTTGTGTGGCAGTGAAAGGTTTAACCTTCTGTGTATTGTCGCAGTGAAAGGGTTCACCTGCTGTTGTGTGGCAGTGAAAGGGTTCACCTGCTGTAGTGTGGCAGTGAAAGGTTTAACCTTCTGTGTATTGTCGCAGTGAAAGGGTTCACCTGCTGTTGTGTGGCAGTGAAAGGGTTCACCTGCTGTAGTGTGGCAGTGAAAGGTTTAACCTTCTGTGTATTGTCGCAGTGAAAGGGTTAACCGTTTGGTAGTGCGGCAGTGAAAGGGTTAAGGGGAAGGGATGATTCGGTGGCTGTGATGTCAGAGACCTGCTTGGTCGTTTGTCCAGGAACGCCGGGGAACACCCTGCTCTCTCTGCGACGGAGGCGGGCTCTTCAGCTCCTCGGATTAACGTCTCGTCTGAAGGACGCCGTGTCCTCGTCACCGTAACAGGGGCCTTGTTACTGCCGAGGACGGAGGACAGAGTGCCCCCTGCTGGACAACAACACCACTTTCCGACAACGGCTCGCTCTCTAACCGGTGATATTCCGAGTTCATGAGTTTGGAGTGGTGTGTCAGGGGAGACAGTGGCTCAGGAGGTTAGAGCGGCCGGTCATCATCGGAAGGGCTTCCGGTTTGATTCCCGCTCCTCCTCCTCCCCGCGCGGGCAGCGTGTCGAAGTGTCCTTGAGCAAAACACTTAACCCCCTAACTGCTCCCGATGAGCAGGTCGGCTCACCTCGCACGGTCGCCTCCGCTATCGGTGTGTGTGTGAAATTCGTGAGTGGATGGTTGAATGTGAGCAACACAAATCGTAGAGCGCTTTGGATAAAAGCTGTTATAAATGCACCATTTACCATATTGCTGTCCACGTAGCCACGCTTGATTTTTATTTTTTTTTAAGATAAATTTTTTAGCGTTTATCGCTTTTTGCTACTGGGCAGTCCAGTAGAGAGATTCAGATTCAGATTCCTTTATTGAGCCATTTGTGTAAAACACATTGGTAATTGTTGCAGCAATACAGTGTATGCATTCTTTCTTTTTTCACAGTAAACAAACACCAACACAGACAAGAAACGAAAACAGTGCAGTGGGGGATTAATCAATAAATAAAATACATATATATATATATATATAAGTGAGGTGTGCAGAGATCCAGTACGGACTAGTGCAGTGCAGTCAATGTCATTGAGCCAGTGAGAGAGAGGAGGAACGGGAGACAGAGTGGGGGGAAGACATTCGGCAAATAACGACGAGTCCGAGAATCGAACCCGGGTCGGCCGTGCCGCGACTCGGCGCCGTTATGTGGTTCGCCACTGGGGCGCCCTAGCCACACTTGATTGATTGAACATTTTATTAACAGATTGCAGAATGGGTACAATACAGTACGGCTCAATACACACAATTGTTAATGGGATGCAGACCAGAGAAAGACTTTCATCTTGTTTACAGGTTCCCCCATTTGGCTAACGTGTGTGCGTGTGCGTGCGTGTGTGTGTGTGCGTGTGAGAGAGACACGAGCTCAGCTGGTGATGGAAACGATAAGATGTCATGGTTGCCATAGTTATCTATAGAACACTAGATAGCTTAAGGCGGAGTCACCAGCGTCACTGAACCGCCGCCATCTTGTGAGGGTCAGCCTTGAGTGAGTGAGCTGCACAGACAAAAATACTCATAACTCGCTGAAATATTGACGGATTTACAAACGGGTTGGTTTGCTATAAACATCAAAGATGTAGTTATGATACTGCATACTTATAAAAAAAAAATAAAGATGTTTTTTTTTTTTACAAACCGCTTGAATCATAGCCACGTCAATAATGCTTGTAATAAACCAAACCGTTTGTAAATCCGTCAATATTTCAGCGAGTTATGAGTATTTTTGTCTGTGCAGCTCACTCACTCTCACTCAAGGCTGACCCTCACAAGATGGCGGCGGTTCAGTGACGTCGCTCTCCATTGGCCGGCAGCGCGGGCAAGCTATCTAGTGTTCTATATTATATATCTATGATGGTTGCTGCCGGGTGTCATTCGGCGTGGCCAATAGAACCCGGTCGTTGTTTCGTAGTCGGGATGTCTAGACCCCATTTTTTACAAGATAAGATGAGATAAGATATTCCTTTATTGATCCCCTCGGGGAAATCCGGGTGTCATAGCAGCGTGGGAGAGGGGGGAGGTACAGGTATCGACAGGGTAATGGTAGAAATTCATAAATATAGGCAATGAAACTTCTAAATTATAGAAATACGAGGGGAAATAAACGGTGTAAACAAAGGTCGGTGCAGATAAAGGTCTGTATGCCCTTTGTTATACATTACAATAAACACAGGCACTAGTCAATATTAGACCCTAAGTAGATCTAGTTGCCCAAAGCCTTCTCAGCCAAAACTCTAAACTCTGGCGGGAATTATTAGCCTTTGTTGCCCTGGAAACATTAGCTTATTGATCGTCTGGTCGGGAAGCATTGGTGAGCTATCTCGGCCTGGCTGATCTCAGAGCAGTGCCTCTTTTCACTGGGTGGCTCTGAATTAAGCAAGAGAGGATTATGTAAGAGGGGGGGGGGGGGGGATAAGAAGGGGGTTTCAACTGAAGATGACACACACACACACAGACATACACACGGTCCCAGCATGACTTTGTAGTCAGTATGTCTAATTAGAGGAAAGGACATCTCAATTGAAGGCCTTAAAAGGTATTAAAGAGTCTTACATTTCCTCTGCACAGGTTTGGCGGGGGGGGGGGGGGGGGCAGCCTGGCTGTCGGGAGACGAAATAATATTAAATGTATGAAGTAGTTTGGAGCTTGGTGCGTCTGGCGAGAGCTTGTATGGAACGAGAATTTAAATTGGCGCCCAAGTGCAGCTGCCGGTTCAGTGTCGCTATGTGGTTTAGTTTTTTTGCTAGTTTGCTCGTGAGATTTGTATTAGTTCTTGCTCTAAGTGGTATTAAAAAGGTATTTAAAAAGTCTTACATTGTTGAAACCTGCAGATACCCTGGAGACCGAGAGAGAGAGACAGATTTCAGACCGACTGGCAGATTTGACCAAAAGCTTAGCTGGATTAATTAATAATCCACTTGATAAAATAAAATTGGATGCAACTGAGTAATACCACGGCTCGAGTCGAGGAAAACGGATGACTAGCTTTTAAAAGAGAAGGTAAATAAATACTTATGGTAGCCTACTGAAGGATAAATACTGGGTCCTCTTTAAAGCAGATTGATGCATTTTTACTCAATAAAAACATATGGTAGCCTACTGAAGGCTAAATACTGGGTCCTCTCTAAAGCAACCTGAGCAGTGTTCTGATCGATAACTGGAGTTGGGTCGTAAAGTCACAGGAACGGCTCTCTCTGAAAAATAAATGTTTGTATTTATTAAAGGGATGTCATAACAAGGGAGCCATTTATTTATTTATAAGTAAATCTTGTTTTGTTGGTTATTCTACTAGCACAAGGTCCTTGAAGTGCTTATAAAGTGCTTGATTTTTTTTTTACCAAAGTCGATGCCTGGAATTCATTGAAACAGCCCATTTTAAACAAGGTGCTTAAAAAGTCCTTGAAATTCAAATCAACCCTTCACATTGAATGTTTTGTTCATCCATGATAAAATAGTTCTGAATCAAGAAATCGTTTTTTTTGTTCTGTTTGAATTAAATCTGATCTTGCACGCTCCAACTGCTTTTCCTCATTTCTTCATGTGTGATGCTCTAGCTGGCAAGCAGGCCAAGAAGATGCTTAAAAAAAAACAGCATTTAAAAGTGAATTGTATCCTTCGAGTGAAAAATCCTTGAAAATGAAAAATAGTGCTTGTAAAAGTACTTAAAAGTCCTTGAATAAAATTTTGCAAGACTACATCGTTTCAACGTACAGTGTTATACAGAGCAATGGTCAAAATAGAATTTACTCTCAAATCATATTGCGTAAAACATAATAATATATATGGAATACAATAGTTTTGGTTTCTCGCATTTTACTGTTCTGTTGAGGTTTTCGAATGGGGGTGTTTGAATGTTTGCTGTGACGTCATCATTGGGGAGTCTGTTAAATAGTTGCTGCAATGTAAAAGTTAACAAACCCCTGTCCTCTTTTTACCAGATCGTCCAATCACGAGAGAGAGAGAGAGAGAGAGAGAGAGAGAGCACTTGGCTTTGGATATCTTTCATTCAATAAAAATGAAATGTGAAGATAATGAAGACACTTTGCTTATGTAGGTCAGGTGGCTTTGCGTAACACACAGCGGAAGGAAGGAAAGAGGGTGAGCGAGAGAGAGAGAGAGAGAGAGAGATGTTGATGAAGGATTGAGCCAAGTGGTCTAGAGAGAGAGAGAGAAAGATGTCGCTAGTTCCGCTTTCATGCAAGATGATAAATTATAAAGCAACCTTGAGGCTGGAGGAAGCTCCAGGTCCAGAGAGACGGTGACGTCATGAGATCATCCGGGGCTTCCGGGTTGGATCAGTGGCTAAACGGTAAAGGTCTGATGCGATAACCAGGTGTACGGATGAGCGAGGAGCCCGTTCACCTAGAACAGTGGTTCCCAAAGTCGGGGTCGCGACCCAAATGTGGGCCGCGAGCAGCCAGCGAGATGATTAAAAAAAAAAAAAAAAAAAAAAAAAAAAAAAAAGTGTCAGGCCACTGAACTTAGAAGCAGGCCAGGACAGTGTTTCTAGTTGTATTCTAAAATTCTATTCTATTGTATTCTAAAATGTGACTATATGGTTTTATATTAACTTAATAAATAAACAAAAACGAAAAATCTACTTATTTCAACGAACATTTCAAACTAAATAACAGATTATGCACATAAAACGCTGAAAACAACCGAAGCAACAATAGTATTTTAATGAGGCTTTTATTATTATCATTATTATTTTGCAACAAGTTAGCCCTCTCATAAATAGCACATATAAATGAATAACTAACTTGAACTAACTTAATAGGATTGAAGTGATATTTGGCGTAAAAAAACGGTCGCCTGGCAAAAAAAAAAAGACTGACGATGTGCATTGGGCCGCGGCTCTCTGACGCCTTATTTTCTGGGCCCCGGCCTTAAAAGTTTGGGAACCCCTGACCTAGAACACACTTACCACGGTCACAAACGATACGAAGATAAAGATGGTGGCGGCGGCGTGAACTAAGGCCGGGCAAATAGTTTCTCACCAGACACTACAGTACACTTGTCACATGTTTGTCCCTCCCTCAGTTTCCCTATGATGGAATGTTAGCATTGATAGCATTGTTAGCATTGTTAGCATTCCTAATTGGGGCACAGCTGGTGGCTAGCATGGTTTCAATAAGGAATGCTAATAATGTTGACAACTACCTCATATAACTGTATGATGGCATGAACAATAGTGCTGTATATACCGTATATATATATATTTATATCTACCGCATAATATATCCATATCTGTCTGAATATACCTGCATATAATCCTTCTATATAGCTTCATATAATTCTGTATGATAGCATGTACGATAATGCTGTATATATACCGTATACATATTGTAACTGA
Organism: Notolepis coatsorum; assembly: GCF_963971535.1. Taxonomy (NCBI): domain Eukaryota; kingdom Metazoa; phylum Chordata; class Actinopteri; order Aulopiformes; family Paralepididae; genus Notolepis; species Notolepis coatsorum. The sequence continues at coordinate 11,897,792 of NC_140180.1, read as the reverse complement.
GGGGTACAATTCCCTGACTGTATTACTAGATATGATACTTACTACCACTACCTTTGTACTTAATATTCGGCCACCCAGTACACGGCATAAATATATGATCATAAACACTCTCACGTAGATGAAACGGATCCAACACAAATGTACGAAGTCGAAACAGGTCTTTATTTCTACACAGCGATGGTGTGTAGAACAAGCACTTAATCACTTAATTACATTTATGAATTGAAATAGTATGCACTTTTATGGCAAAGAGTATTCGTCGGTATATCAATAGAGAATGTCCAATCTCTGAAGGCGCAGGTGGTAAATATACGACCTGGAATAGTTAAGGAATAACAGCAATGATACTTTAATGATTATATACTAGATACACTAGAGGGGGTTAATCCGGTCGCTTGTAAGCCGACAGGAGTAGGAGGGGGGGGGGGGTAGAATCCGGCTGCCTCGTCCGGCCAAGGGTATCCCAGGTGAACCCACTGTAGTGCCGTTCAATGCGCCGGCGATCCTTGGACCACAGATGAAAGCAGGTGGACTCTTTGTGGGCCGGCTCTCTCCGGTCCACGGGGGAGAGACGTGAAGCGACCTCGTCTTGCAGAGCGTCTCCTCACCTTGCGTCCTCTCCAGGGGGGGGGGTTCCAACACACGGCAGTGTCGGGGGTCTTTATCCATGGAATAATCAAAGTATACAAAGCATAATCCGTGCCTGGGAAGGCGGGCTGTCGTCGGTAGAATAATCCGGTATACAGGTCCACTCGCTCGTCGGCTCCTCGGGTGCAGCTTCACATGGGGTCAACCACCCTGGGTAAGCAGCCAGTTCTCTGCCCGAAACGATGGGGTACTGACTACGGTAGTATTCTCACCGCACGAAGCACTATATATTAACAGACTATTATTAGCTTAATAGACTACGTCCAACTCGACGATATAGTGCCAAATATGACTATTCAAATATTAATATACACGATGTCTCAATACCGATGGTAGGCGAACTTGGCCTTACTCCCACACGTGGCGTCGCGGGGAGGCTTTACGTCTGTGACTCTATTGGAGGGTAAGAAACTGGACTGAAAAGAAAGTCCTACTTTAGTAGCGCAGTATATATACGCACTATGAACAAATAGTCCCATTAGTGGTGCGGTAGCCAGATTCCTACGCGGAACTAGGACTTGTTCGTACATGTGGAGCGGTACGTTTGAACTGGGTCTGAGGGGTATGGCAGCCTGGCACCAAGGTCTCGACCAATAGTAGAATGGAGACTATTATGGGATGTTCAGTAGGCTAGAATGGATATTCAATGCATATTGTACAAGGAATATACAAGGGATATCAGGGAATATTAGAGAATATACAAATACAATTAAATATATATATATAAATAAATATATATATTCGGTTTAATCTGGCCCTTCACAACAGCCACCCCCTGAATAGGTCCCAGACCTAATCAGTTAAACAGAGACAGATTAATCGCGTTGTCTATTTACACATAAGGGTTTGCTGTAGGGGTCAGTCAACTTCACAAAGTCATAGGGTTGTAGGGTCATGGTCATCATCGATTGTGTCTGGGAGTCGAGGCAGTTCTATGAGCCTTGCCACGGGACGGGTGTAAGTGCGACCCTGGACGAGCACTTCAGCTGCTCGGACCTTGCCGTCGGCACCGGTGATCACTTTGCTTACGCGGCCGGCCGGCCACATAGCTCTGGGCAGTGATTGATCAATAATCATGACGACTGTTCCTTCTGTCAAATTGTCTCTCTCCTTTACCCACTTCTGGCGGGTCTGTAGAGACGGTAGATTGGGGGCTCTGCGTAGGCGACCACCCACTCTGATGAGGGTATGAGCGTCGCTCTCGGGGGCCAGATGAATTAATCTGCTGTTACAAGCCCCTGTTACGGTTCCTATGGAGAGAGAAGCCAGGAGATGAGCACCCAGCCATCTACCAATGGGAAGTCCTCCCCTTCGGAACGACGTGCAGCCCCTGCTGTGCGACATTTGCACTACAGAAACATGTAGCAGAGGACCCAGCAGCGGACGAAGAGGTCCGCTTGTTGGACTTTATCCATTGACCTGCTTCCTCCGCGTTCAGCTTGGGGAAGGAGTCACATTGCGCTAGCCAGTGTTCTTTCTCACAGTAGGGGCACACTATCTTCCACTTCTCCGTTCTGGAGGGGGTACTGTGGCTCCTGCTGCTCGGTACTGACTCCGATTGGTGCATCACAGTCACCGATCTTCTTCCATCATTTAGTCGTCTGGTTCCTTCTCTGGAGCCAGGGGTGCTCCGTCCGAATGTATCTAGCCGTAGGCTGCTGACTTCTCTCGCCAGGAAGTCTGCTAGATCGAGGAGGTTCGGTTCGGGGCCATTCGGGTCTCTGTGGTCCCTCTGCCGCCTAAAGCGTTCCTGACGAGCGGGCGGCAGCTTCTCCAGGATCCTTTCCACATTTGAGTTGGCGTAAAGTTCATGCCTCCCCTTCTCTCTTTGCGCTCCCAACATCCCTACCAGGGACTGCACTCTGATGGACAGGTCGTCCAGTGCTCGATTGTCTATTGCTGGGGGTAAGCGGTCGATGTGTCGGATCTCCTGGATCACGTAATCCCATATGCGCCCATACCTCTGGTCCAATGCTACCAGCGCTGCTGTGTATGGGGTGGTGGGAGTCGCGTAGGCGAGCGCTATATTATGTGCGCGGGGTACCTTTAAGTGCTTCAGTAGGATGGCGTATTTGTGGCGTTCATCCAATACATCCACCAACATGGTCTCCAGACACATGCAGAGTTCTGTATACTGGGCCCGGTTCTCTTGGGTGAAGTCGGGTACCATAGGCGTGCCAATGTATGACGCTGACTGTGGATACATCGGCGAGCGTTGGGGGAGAGGCCTCCTAGGCGAGTCTCCTCCCGCTCCTTGGTATGGGCTGGTACCGGCAGTGTACCATGGCCCGCTTGTCCAGGTGCTGTTCCTCGGTGCGGGTCGTGCGTCGTGCTCACCCGTGTATAGGGTCGGGGGTCTGTAGCGCAGCTCCGCGGGAGTATAGCCTGGGCTGTACCGGACCTCCTGGTCCGGTAGAGTACTGTGCTGTCTTCGGGCGTGGTTCTCCTCCTCTTCCTCTTCGTCTTCAGTTAGGTCATCCAGTGCTTGTAGTCTCTGGTTTAGCCTCTCCACAGGATATGCTGCTCCTTCCCGGTTGCTAGGTCTCGCTTGGACCGGTGGGGGGAGGTGGTCTGTGGGGGGTATAGACCTCGTCTGTTGGTCAAGTTCAGGGTTGTTTACTCGGCTAGGGGATGCCGCCCTGGAGGTGTGTCTAGACGAGTTCCTGGAGCCTCTGGCGGAGGGAGAGGGTGTTGTCCGTCTGATCAGCTGTTCTATTAGTTGCGACTGCTGTCTGTCGCGCGCTGCGTCCCGTTGAGCACCGGCTCGTTCTCGGGCCACATTCTCTTCCATCTGAATGCGTCTTATTTCTAGACGTATCTGCTCGTGTTCGCTTCGCTGCTGGATCTGCAGTCGGTCGCGTTCAGCAGCGGCGTTCAGGCTGATGAGGAAGGCCTGCTGTAGGGTCCTCTCTGCCTCGCTGGGAGAAGGCGGTTGTATAGGGGAGCCTTCCCTCGGGGTACTCCTTGCGGAGCCTTGGAGCTCTATCTCCACGGTGCTCTCCCCGTCTTCTTCCGTGCCGAGTTCTCTCTCGGTAGTGTTGTATTCCTCCCGGGACTCATCGGGGACTACTTCTTCAGTACTGGCGGGGTGTGAAGTCATGTCTGGTTCCCACTGGTCCCCACCGTGAACTTGGTCAGTTACATTAGAGCCCGTAGGGGCCTCTATGGTCGGGGTAGTCTGGGCGTTGGGGTTAGACATACTTTTACTTTCTAGTTTTACCGCGTTTACTGTTAGTAGAAGACTAGGTTGTTGACTGACAGCGTAAGCCTCTAAGTACTGAGGGAGCCGTCGTTCGCGCTGCGGGCGTTGGTTAGGAGGATCGCTTCGTGGAGTGTTCATCATAGGCCATTTCAATATTAATAACACTATTAATATTACACTAATTACCCTCCGGCTCGAAGGACCAATTTTAACTGAGGGGTACAATTCCCTGACTGTATTACTAGATATGATACTTACTACCACTACCTTTGTACTTAATATTCGGCCACCCAGTACACGGCATAAATATATTATCATAAACACTCTCACGTAGATGAAACGGATCCAACACAAATGTACGAAGTCGAAACAGGTCTTTATTTCTACACAGCGATGGTGTGTAGAACAAGCACTTAATCACTTAATTACATTTATGAATTGAAATAGTATGCACTTTTATGGCAAAGAGTATTCGTCGGTATATCAATAGAGAATGTCCAATCTCTGAAGGCGCAGGTGGTAAATATACGACCTGGAATAGTTAAGGAATAACAGCAATGATACTTTAATGATTATATACTAGATACACTAGAGGGGGTTAATCCGGTCGCTTGTAAGCCGACAGGAGTAGGAGGGGGGGGGGGGGTAGAATCCGGCTGCCTCGTCCGGCCAAGGGTATCCCAGGTGAACCCACTGTAGTGCCGTTCAATGCGCCGGCGATCCTTGGACCACAGATGAAAGCAGGTGGACTCTTTGTGGGCCGGCTCTCTCCGGTCCACGGGGGAGAGACGTGAAGCGACCTCGTCTTGCAGAGCGTCTCCTCACCTTGCGTCCTCTCCAGGGGGGGGGGTTCCAACACACGGCAGTGTCGGGGGTCTTTATCCATGGAATAATCAAAGTATACAAAACATAATCCGTGCCTGGGAAGGCGGGCTGTCGTCGGTAGAATAATCCGGTATACAGGTCCACTCGCTCGTCGGCTCTGGGGCTCCTCGGGTGCAGCTTCACATGGGGTCAACCACCCTGGGTAAGCAGCCAGTTCTCTGCCCGAAACGATGGGGTACTGACTACGGTAGTATTCTCACCGCACGAAGCACTATATATTAACAGACTATTATTAGCTTAATAGACTACGTCCAACTCGACGATATAGTGCCAAATATGACTATTCAAATATTAATATACACGATGTCTCAATACCGATGGTAGGCGAACTTGGCCTTACTCCCACACGTGGTATCGCGGGGAGGCTTTACGTCTGTGACTCTATTGGAGGGTAAGAAACTGGACTGAAAAGAAAGTCCTACTTTAGTAGCGCAGTATATATACACACTATGAACAAATAGTCCCATTAGTGGTGCGGTAGCCAGATTCCTACGCGGAACTAGGACTTGTTCGTACATGTGGAGCGGTACGTTTGAACTGGGTCTGAGGGGTATGGCAGCCTGGCACCAAGGTCTCGACCAATAGTAGAATGGAGACTATTATGGGATGTTCAGTAGGCTAGAATGGATATTCAATGCATATTGTACAAGGAATATACAAGGGATATCAGGGAATATTAGAGAATATACAAATACAATTAAATATATATATATAAATAAATATATATATTCGGTTTAATCTGGCCCTTCACAACACATATATTTATTCTTACCGTATATATACCTATCCATATCTGTCTGTACATACCTGCAGATAATCCTTTTTACATATCTGTAGATACTATATCTATATCTATATCTATATCTGTACATATAGCCCTTACCTACTCTTACTACTAGTTACGCTGCTGGCCAGTATGACTTACTACCATAGTGTCTTTATACCTGTATCACTGTACATAATTATACCACAACTCTGTAGCATCTCTGTAGCTCTTTTATACCAAGTTTATCCACCTGTGCATTGCACTTTACCTATTTTCGTTGTATTGTACTTGTGCTGTATGATGACAATACATTTTAATCTAGCGATGCCCCGATCACGTTTTTTGCCACCGATACCGATCACCGATCGTCGTGAGCCATATCGGCCGATACCGATCCGATACCGATCGTTTTTGATTAAAAAGAAATTAAAAATTATTTTATATAAAAAGTTTTTTTTTTTTTTAATAAAATATATATATTATATAATTAGACTTGTACTTGTATTATCTGCGAGACATCGCCACCACGCAACAAGTCAAAATGCTCGCTATCTGCAAACAGCTCCACTGTCTGTGTGTACTCTAGTAGCCCTAGCTCCAAAAAGGATTCTCCGGCGCTGCAGCGGGACCCTATTGCCTTGGTAGCGTTATGCTTTGGTCATTTCACATTCAGCAAGCCCTCAGCTCGAATACGCATTCAATCAATGTTATAAGACATTGATATCAGGAGCTATCTGTAGCTACTGCTAGCCGGCTAGATGACGTTAAGACAACTATTTAGTTCAATCGGACATTTCGTTTTGAACCGTGAACTAACGTCAGCTAACGCAAGCTAACGCAAGCTAACGGAGATATCAACATGGGCTACTAGACTTCCTGGGGCATTTGTTGATATCCGGAGCTATCAGTAGCTAGCCGGCTAAATACCGTTAGACAATGCCTACTAAAAGTGAATAGTTGACTGGGTAATTTTGTTTAAACAGTAACGATAGCTAGGTAGCTAACGTTAGCTCAGGTCGAATGCACTATCTAGACTCAGCAGAGGAGGTCCGCCTCCTCTGTGTTTACAAACTCTACACGGGTACGGGCGGGGCTAGGGAGGAGGAGCAGTTTGCAGGTCCTGTGCGTCTGAGACAAGCGAGTGAGATATCCACTTGATCAGTTTCCGCGATCTGCGAATATGACTAATTATCGGAATTCCCCGATCGCATATTTATACTGATTATCGGCCGATAACGATCGGTGGCCGATCGATCGGGGCATCCCTATTTTAATCTAATCTAAGCAGTATTAGGGAAACTGTCACAGTGACACACAGTGAGACGTGTCTGGTGAAGAGCTGTTGCCAAGTGAAGTTCAGGAATGACACATTATCCCTTTAAAAAGACCAACGTCAAATAAAACATCTACCTCCTTAATATTTCAACATGTTTGTCTGAACGACATGTTACTGTACTTTACAGAAGCAGATTTAGCTCCATCTCTCTCTCTTTCACTTTATCTTTCACTCTCTCTCTTTCTCTCTCTTCACTCTTTCTCTCTCTCCTTTCACTCTATTTTCTCCCTCTTTCACTCTCCTCCTTTCACTCTCTATTTCTCTCTCTACCTCTCTCTTTCCCTATTTCTCTCTCCCCCTTTCTCTCTCCCTCTTCCACTCTCTCACTCTATTTTTCTCGTTCTCTCCATTTCTCTCTTTATATTACTCTCTCTGTCTCTCAATTTCTCTCTCTTTTTAAATTAATTTTTTTTTCTAAAAATTAGTGCTATATTTTAATATTTTACTACCAGCCCATGTCTCTCACTGGATATGGACGATGCAGCTCTGTACTAACCACTTCTTCACACACACACACACACACACACACACACACACACACACACACACACACACACACACACACACACACACACACACACACACACACACACACACACACACACACACACACACACGCACGCTGCGCGCCTGGTAGTTGGGCTGTCTCTGTCACAGACAACCGGTTTGCTTTGAACAGGGACCTTGTTTGCAGGGATTAAAGTTCTCCGTTATACTACGATGGATTTTCTGTCATTTGGTCCGAGAAGGGAGACAAAAAGAGAGAGCTGGGAGTCTAACTGATTTGACATGGAAACCACCAGTGAGAACGTACCCTAACGTGTTACTCAAAGACGTGTGTTTGCACTCTGAACACACACTTCACACACACACACACACACACACACACACACACACACACACACACACACACACACACACACACGTATGCACGCATGCACCGACATGCATACACACACACACACACACACACACACACACACACACAGACACACAGAGCTGTCTGTCTGTGGCAGTTTAATTAGGGTGCTCTGTCTTTGCCTCCAGCAGACTGTAGGGCAGCATGAGAGAGATAGAGAGAGAGATATGAAAGAGAGAGGGGGAGGAGAGATTAGGAGAGGAGGAGATGAAATGAAGAGAGGATGAGGTAAAGGGAGAGAGGATGAGAATGTTCCCTTATCCATTCCTAGTTGTCACTCTGCTGTAGCGCTGCTAGCTAAGACCCCTAGATCTCTGAAGAAGAGCTTCAGCTAAATGCCTCAACTACACTGGAGGAGAGGAGGGGAGAGGTGGAGAGGAGGGGAGGGGAGAGGAGAGGAGGGGAGAGGAGAGGGGCTGGAGTGAGGAGGGGAGGAGGGGGGAGAGGAGAGGAGGGGAGAGGAGGAGAGGAGAGGGGCTGGAGCGAGGAGGGGAGGGGAGGGTGCACACTGACGCTGATGCTCTGGGTCTCCCTCTGTACAGATTGGCCGGGTAGTCTAGAGAGGCTTCTTTTCTCTGCATGCATAGGCTAGGCCTAAAAAAAATAATGGTTTGTTTCCGGTTGCCGACCGACCCTGCCGATTTAGGTGCGACCCAATATATTTTATGAGTTTAAAAAAATATATATATAAAAAAAGAAAATGTATTCAATTTTTTTTATTTTTATTTTTTTTATAAAGTTTCATAGAAATCTTAGTCAAACCTTTAGTATTATGGATATTAAACATGCTGGCAGAGTACATGCATCCATGTAGTTGTGAACATTTTAATTAAATAAAGAAATTCCCTATCCATAGTCGCCGTGGGAAAGAATAGAATAAAAACATTAAATAAAATAAATTCCCTACCTACCCATGGCCTTAACTGACAACCAACAGGAAACAAACAATATTTTTTGTTATGCCCTAGTGTGGTAGATTGGTATAGGTATAGGCTAGATGTTTTCATGTGTGGTAGATTGGTATATGTATTGCCTAGATGTTTTCATGTGGTAGATTGGCATAGATAGACACTAGACGTCTTTATGTGGTAGATTGGGTATTTTGTGCCAGGATGGTCTGCGACAGCATCACTTTGCATCACACAAGGAGAAGTGAAAGTGGTCATTTTGTGAACCCACCGTAACCTTTTTCTTTTCTTCTTTTTTTCTATCCCAACCCGCTTTTCTTTCTTTCTTGCTCACTTCTCTCTCCCCCTCTCCCCCTCTCTCTCTCTCTCTCTCCCTCTCTCTCTCTCTCTCCAGTGAAAGCTAGTGGAGGATCCTGAAAGAAGGATTTGCAGTCCGTCAATGCGGAACTACCGACTGATCTTCTGCCACAACCTGAAGCAGCCGTAGATGGTTCACTGGTTCACTGGTCCGGGGAGGCGACGATAACAACACACTTTCACTGCTACACGGTAAGGCTGTTTCCCCCGGAGCCTGTTCTTGGGATTCGAACTTCGTCAGGGTTTTTCCGAACGGACGTTCGAACCTTCGTTTTTAACTCATTCAGAGCCACGCCCCTTTGACCATATTAGGGCTAGCGTGCCAATAAGGAAGCCAATGGGAGGACGGGGACATTTGCGAACGGTTAAACTATATCTAAAATTATGGCTATGGGTCACCCCTCGCTTATCAATGACTTGCTTGCAGTCAACATGTACGAAACGGATTGTTTTTTCATTGGTCCGTTTCCGTTTTATACCGTTTTGAATACGAGTAGTTTTGGAGATGTCTAGTAATTCCAGAGAAATTCCGCGATAATAGCCCTTTACTGGAATACACAAAACACGTTGTCATTTTTCGGCTGATTTATGAATCGTTTTCAAATAAACGCTAGATTATCGATGGTATATTTAATTTTTTATTATTTATTATTAACCTTTATTTACCCAGGGTAGGTTCTCTGAGCACGGATGCTCTTTTTCAGGAACGCCCTGCTTCACATTCACACAGTTCCATTCACACCTGGGAGCTGCCCAGTACAACCACCGTCCGACACCGTTGGCCACTGAGCAACTCCACTGGAGCAGTTGGGGGTTAAGCGCCTTGCTCAAGGACACTTCAGCGGTTGGTGTTAAGGGTATGGGAGAGAGTTATTAATTCACATCCCCAGCCCAGATTTTTTCCTGATGGTCCGGGGGATCGAACCAGCGACCTTCCGGTCACAAACCCGCTTCTCTAACCATTAGGCCACCACTGCCTAATGCACGCTAGAGAAGCGGGCTGAAAAATCGATTATCCATGCCGTGGTCAGCGCTAACGTTATGCACACACACACACACACACGCTGCGATGGCGGAGAAAAAAACATCTGATTAACCCAAGACTGGTAAAATAGAGTCCTTACCTCACATCAGATGTTCTGCAAAAAGATTAATCCAATTCCTGATCGCCATTCCAAATATTGATCGCGTTTATTGATCCAACGTTATAGCACCAAAACACATAATCGACGCTGCTCCCAGTGGGGGGACTCAATGCAATAGTATCCAGCTGCATGCCCGAGAAGTAAAACCTGGACCGGACTTGTTTTTTTGATGCACAGTCCCACCCAATCCAATCCAATGATGTGCATTACCATCCGGGAGACGATAGGCAGCGGTATTTGCCCTTTTCGAGCTCAGACCCATTCCCAATGATAACGTCAGGCTGGATGGATGAAAAATGAATGGATATTGCTAATAAAAGAAATAACGATTAACATGCATGATCGTTACGAAAGAAACATTGGATTAACCCAAGATTGAGTCCTTACTTGACATCTGATGTACTGCAAAAAGATTAATCCAATTAATCCAATCCAATTGATCGCGTTTATTGATCCAACGTTATTTGTCCAAAACGCATAATCCACGCTGCTCACAGTCTCCCCAGTCCATGTGTTATAACGATACAGCATGCCCGAGAAGGAAAACCTGGACCAGACTTCTCAGATCAGCGTACAGCCCAAGGGGGAGGGATTTCAATGATGTGCAATACCAGCCGGAAGGCGTTAGGCGGCGGTATTGACCTTTTGCGAGCTCAGACCCATTCCCAATGATAACATCAGGCTGGATGGATACAAATAAAAATAAAAGAAATAACGATTAAAACCCGACTTTTCTCGTGAATGGCGCTGAATGAGTTAATGAATATAACTCATCAGTTTCTTTTAATACTATAATATTAGTGTAGCCTAATCTTTATCTGCAACTGTGAAGAAAAACCCCATTGGTTTAAACAGAATGAATAGACACATAAAAAAAAAAAAAAAATTATTAACACTTTTTATGCCCATCCTTTGCCCAGTCTGCCAGTGCTGAAACCCTATAGAGATGTTTACCTTCTTTGCAGGGCTATAACTTTTTAAATATTATAGCTATATTGACATTACTATGGCCCATTCAACATCGGGTATCTATCGTTCCGGATGTGGGAACGTTATATTTTTTCATTCATACATTGTTGTGTTAATACCGTCGAGAATATAAGTATGTTTTTAA
>NC_140180.1:11781512-11881512 GCF_963971535.1 Notolepis coatsorum | reverse complement strand
ACGTTTTCAATCAGACAGATGTATGGAAATGCTTTTATTATAACATCCGTTACAGTAAAATCATTATGCCTCCAGTCGTTTAGTCATTCTGCAGAGCTAAAAGGTAAAAGTCGGCCGCGGCAAGCTACCGCTGCCATTGTTGTTTTCATTGAGCTCTCCAATAGCGGAAGTAAAAAATTAATACGCGCTTGCCGATTGGTGCTAAGAACAGCAGGGCGGGTGCAAGCGATGTGACGTAATTGGCAGACGCGACTGTCAATCAAACTGATTCTGTTTGCCGACTGAATGAATATAAACGTTATTAACAGATTGCAGCATAGGTACAATACAGTACAGCTCAATACAACAACAGTCAACAGTGGACTGGAGGATGCAGACCAGAGAAAGACTTTCGTCTTGTTTACATCAGGGTCCCCCATTTTCAATTCATCATATTTCGTATCTAAATCATATAATATCTCATTGCTAAATATATGCAATATATAATCTAATAATCCAATAATCTAAATCTAATATATAATATAAAAATGCTAAATGCATGGGTATTTTATTTTGTCTTTAATGTTAGCTTGCAAACTCAAATACTGTCTTGGTAAGCCTCATAATGAATTGTTTGGGGGAAAAAAAGAAAAACATCGTGATGCGTATCGTGTATCGCCGAAAGGTCAGAAAATATCGTGATATCATATTTAGGCCATATCGCCCAGCCCTAGTGAGAGGGCATGCCCAGTTTGAGGCCTACTCTTAGGGGTTAGGGGGGGTGTGTGTGTCATGGTCTTTCAAAGGAGACACCAGTCTAGGTTTATAATTTTTTTTCATGAATGAGATTTATTTTTTCTGGGAGGGGAAAAAATCTCCGTTAACCCTGAGACGTAAAGAGTCTTTCTGCATGACTGCACGCGGGAAAGGACGTGACGGATGTGTCTGTGAAACGGGTCGATTAGTGGACTAAGAGGTCCTTTGGCCGAGGACAGCCCTGGTACATCCTCGGCACAGATCCGGCGCGCGATTAGGTGAAACACACACACACAGCGGTGAGGGTCTGTTCCACGGTCCACTTCCTCCGTTACATAACGGTTCTGTCAACCTTCGCCCAGACTCCTGAGAACAGCAGAGCGGAACTGTGCCGGGTGGAGAGAACTGACCTGGGGTCTTTCCCCAGGCCTGGCCTGGAATACTTATCAAGCCTGTCAGTGTAGGAGCCCTGATCTGTGATCAGGCTGAATAATATATAATATATCTGTAATAATAATAATACATCTGTAATGATAATAATAATATATCTGTAGTAATAATAATATAATATATCTGTAATAATAATAATATATCTGTAGTAATAATATAATATATCTGTAGTAATAATAATACATCTGGAATAATAATAATATAATATATCTGTAATAATAATAATAATATATCTGTAGTAATATAAAATATAGAATAATAATAATATCCACTTTTTCTCCTTATTTTTCTATTTTTCTCCCATCCCAATTTCGTAATTCCAATTCTCCCCTGTCCCCTCCGGTACACGAGGAAGCAGCCTGTCGCATCTTTTCACCAGACAGCTCGGACTCTCAGTGGCGAGGAGTAACGCGTGGGAGGCTCACGCTGCCCCCGATACTTCCTGTCTCTGCTGTACAGGCGCACCAACCAACCTGTAGGAGTCGCTGTCCACAACGTCCAATCCCCACCCACCGGCTTTCCCACCCCCTAACACTGCCAATTGTATTAGTATGAACGACCAGCCAAGCCGGTAGCAACGCTGAGAGCTGGGCTCGAACCCAGCATCTCCTGCGTTAGTGGCGAGCGCCTTGCCCACTGCGCCACCCAGCCGCCTATAATAATACAAATTATAATATCTGTAATAATAAGATATATGTAGTAATAATAATTATATACAATTATAATAATAATCATATATCAATAATAATAATAATAATCATATGTAATAATAATAATCATATGTACTAATGTCTGTACTACTGTGTTGGTACCAAGGAACAAGACTTTCACTCCTCTACTGTAAAGGACAGGGATGGGAATAATCAACTTGAAATATGGAATTCATGTTCCTCGCCATCTCTCGTTTGTTTCACATGATGCCTACTATCTAAATCATCAATCTGTAGTTTCACATGATCAGATGCCTACTATCTAAATCACCAGCTGGGATACAGTATGTTGGCCGTATCACCCCGACAAAAATACGCTTCTCAACGCACGTTAAACAAAGCGATGACGATTAGCTCCCAGCCTGAGACGGGGGGGGGCAACACTCACTTCGCCGTCTCTTAAGTTCTGGGTCTGTCTTCTAATCGACCCATCTCAAGACCCCACCCCCTTTTCTCCATCCTCCAATCGCAAATGTCGCTTCCCTCGGACAAACGTGTCGCAAACCTGTACACTTGTACATTGTGTTCTTTTTTCGTTGTACTGTAAATGTATGACAATGCATTTCAATCTAATCTAATCATCGCGTCCCTCTGACAAACCCGTTGTCGGAGGAAACGACAGTTGCGATTGGAGAATGGAGAGGAGAGAGGGCGGAGCTTGAGACGGGTCACTTGCCACCAACGGATGTAAAAAGAAGGAACTCGACTAGGATAACTGGTTTTTTAGTTGATGTTGTTTTCATTTTCTTTTCTGCAATGAAGCTTCACGCCCACGGCTGACTAGTGAAGCGCGTTAGCAGGCTGTGTGACTTCAGGGCAGCCAGACTGAGGTTATGTAACCAGTCTCTTTACACCCCCTCCCCCTCCCCCATGCCCTCCCCCTCCCCCAAGCGTATGGTGCCGCCGCCGCCGCTCCTGGCGTAGTCATGATAATGGACGTTAGTCGGTCCGGGAGTTAATCAGCTCCGCGAAAAGACCTTAATCTGTCTGGTTTCATCTGTCTTGAGACGTCTGGGGCTGTGAAGTGAAGAGTGAGAGTGATATTTAGAACACGGCGCTCCGCCCGTCTGGCCGCGAGCCGGACGGAAATAAATAAATAAATAGATAATAATCAAAAAATAGTTTCTGATGTTTTATCTATGAGGTGCACGTCGTTCAGAGTGCTGGGCCCCGGTTTTAACGTTAGTGGAGGTACCGGTGTCGGATAAGACGAGGCAACCTAATGTGTGTTTTATACTCTGACGTCAAAGTGGCTGTGAAGGTTGCAACGAGCCTGCAGAGCTCCCGCTGGCCAGGAATGTAACTGCACGTCAAATTGACATGGACAGCGCAGAGCTGTGATTGGCCGCTGGGCCGCGTGTATGTTTTTTTTCTCTTTTTTTTTTACTTTTTTTTTTAGTGTTTATCGCTTTTTCCTGGTCAAACATGACCGACAGATACAGTGAGGGTGAACCGGGAGAGAGAGCAGGGGAAGACATTTGGCAAATGACGGCGGGTCCGAGAATCGAACTCGGGTCAGCCGATCCGCGACGCAGCGCGGTAGGTACATGGTGTGCTACTGGAGCGCCCGCGTGTATGCTTTTACCAACGCGTTCGTGTTTCCAGGGTTCCCGTTTTGCGCTCTGATTGGCCACTCACCTATGCTATTACGCCCCCCCCTTTACGCTCTCGCCTGAGACGCGCTATGAAGCGCCAGCGGGGGGCGAGGCGGTGGTTTCTCCCCCCGGCTCCGTGCGCCGCGCTGCCGCCGGCTTGTCTCACATGACTCGGTCCAGCTCCAGCAGCAGCAGCGGCCGTCTTCCACCTGCTGTCTCCTCCCTCCAGGCCCCCGAGGCGGCTCGTTCTTCTTGTTATCCCCCATTGTTCAGGTCGACACGGTCGCACAAACACGTAGGTTTCAATCACTGAGCCGTCTGTCTGTTGCTGTGTGTCTTCTAATCGGCTACTGTACATGGCGATGAGACCCCCCCCCCGCCTCTCTCTCTCCATACAGTACCAGCAGCTGCAGGTCTGACGAGCACAGAGTCGCCAGTCGATAATTCTTGCCATTTAAAAATATTCCTCTTCTTCTCCCCCACTACTCCTCCAACGGGTGGTGGATGGTTTTATGTTGACGCTAGATGGGGAAACGCAACTAACACTCGTCTTTATTAAATGTTGTTTGGGGTTTTCCCACGAGAATGCACGCCTGGTTGCGTCTATCATGGAGAGCGAGGCGGGGGGTCTCATCGGTCTGTACAGTAGCCGGACCGCTCACAGTAAACATTTGGGTAGTCCAAAATAAAAGTCACGAATAAGAATAAAATACGGTCCGGGGGTTTACATTTTCTATTTGATGTATATACATTATAAAAATATACAGTAAAAATATACAGTAAGTGTACACTAAAAAGTTTTAAATTGTACAGTGTGGATTTTAAAGTAAAGTAAAAGTTCAGGAAGATTTGATGGTACTGTCACCCTGTGCGCAGTGAGGCACAGTGATGCGTCATAAAGCCTGATGATGGCTGTCGGAAATTAAGGACTTCCTGTGCCGTTCAGTGTTATGTGGGTGGGTGGTTATGTATTATTATGTATTGGGGGTGTAACGGTACGTGTATTGGTCCCCGCAAATTTACGGTACGGCCGTCACGGTGCGGTACGCGCACGAATACGCCCCACAGCGCAGACACACGGGTCCCACATGCCGGCACTCGCAGGGTCCGTGCGAGAACAGCGCGCGGCACACAGAGTCCCCGACTTCAGTTCAGAGCACGGAGCGGAGAAAGGCACATTTACATTGGAACAGCTGCAGGGTCATTACAGTTTTCTTTCGTTTTCTTGTTCGCCCAATAACGTTAACCAAATGAAACCAAAGGAAAGACACACACACGCGTCGCCGTCACACACACACACACACACACACACACACACACACACACACACACACACACACACACACACACACACACACGCGCGCCAACAAACACATCAACATTCTCCCCCGCCGGACTCACAGACCAAAAAAAAAAAAAAACATACTTTTCCGGACAGATCATCTGAGCTCCACTGTGTTTAAATCCAAATAATCCTCTGCCATTGTCGTAATATGTCATCTGTTCTCTAGTCTTCAGTCTCGTCGTGAAGTTAAATTCTCTCTAGAAGTGAAAGTGAAACTTAGCAAGGATAAGTTTAAAGGGGCAGTAGGCAAGTGGATGCCTGAACACAGAATGACACCAGTATCACTGACTACCACGGCAAGCCTATAGAAAATTATTCTATTTAATAATAATAATTTATTATTATCATAAATATAATATATAAATGAATTATATAATAATAATAATTATTATAAATATTTTTGTTCTGTTGTACCGAACTCGTACCGAACTGTGACCCCTATACCGAGGTATGTACCGAACCGTGGCTTATGTGTACCATTACACCCCTATTATGTATACAGTATATTATATGCAATTGCATGTATGTACTGTATGTATGTTTGTGTTAACACATCTTTTGAATGCATTACTGGTATTTTTTAAATAATATGTATATTTTTGTATGTTTGATTTTACAAAACAGGGAAAGTTCTCGATAAGCCCCTAGGCTTCTAACTTCTCCTCCACAATATGGTTATTATGTATAATTTTTTTTGTTTAACTCCGTTAATAAATACATTAAAAAAAAAAATCTAAATAAAATAAATAAATATAGACGTCTCATGGGTGACTTACGTCCTGCTGCTCCCGTCTCTGCAGAATCTCCCGCAGCCAATAGGAAAATGGTATATGGAATGTGAGAATATCAATAATAGATCACTCGCAGCTTCGTCTGTGGTTCACACAGACTGTGAACCAGGCCTTCTGATATACACGTCTCTCTCTCTGATAAGGCAGGGGACTTGGAATTTCGAGGCAGCAGTTAGCTGCAGATCAGGTCACCTGCCGTCACCAATGCATCTCTGCAACTACATCAGTCATTTAGTGTTTAGCTATTTGGATTTTACACGTTGGACCGTTAACAAAACATAAAATCCTTGGGTGAAACATGCAGCATCAAGGACAACATTACTTGTAAATGGGAAAGGAAAACGGTGTTAATTTTCTTCTGGGTGAGGAAGAGAAAAGAACCAGGGCTTTGTCAAAATGACAAATGCCTGAGAGGTCCATTTATATAAGCTTAAAATTGTTAAGATGTTTTTTTCCTTTTGTAATGTAGGTTAGCATGTGACACACTCTGTACAGGAAGAGAGAGTGGCTGCATTCACACTGCACGCCTTAGTTCTCAATTCTGATTTATTGCTCGATCAGATTTTTCTTTGTGTGGCCAACATCAGATTCCAGTGTGAACTGGTCACGCTCCTGAACTGACCCGCATGCAGACAATTAACAATAAAGAAATTTGACGTTAAAAAAAAGACGGGATGACAATCTAGAGTGACGTACTGTAAAAGTTGCATGAAAGTCACATGACTGTTCAGACTGAGGTCACATTGCAAAAGGTCAGACCTGCGTATCTGATTTAGGACCAGATATGAAAGTGGAAAGATCAGATTCCATGTGATTTGTGCTGTTCACACTGTCATGAAAAAAACTGATTTGAGTCACATATGAGCAAAGAAATCTGATTTGGGCCAGTTTTGACTGCAGTGTGAACGTAACCAGAGAGAGTGTGTGTGTAGAATATTCTGTGACCATGCTCCCACGATGTGCACTGCACACTTTTTAGAACTGTATATAGTCATCTTTATTTCAGGCCTTGTCCAGAGTAAAACGATTTTTTATCTGTTTCGTTTTCGTTTTGTTTTAAGGTTTCCGTAAAAACGAAAACATCTCAAGATAATAAGTGCATGCCACAAATTTACAAAATAAATGTCTTTCCTGTTTCTTTTATTTTGAAAAACCCCGACCGGAAGTGTTATAGTGTCTGTTGCTAGCAGCTTAACTTGTGTCGGCCGGTTCTGTGCTTTTCGAAACGTCATTCGTTTCCAAAGGAGAGGAGAGAAAGACCGCGGCTCACATGCAGCTCAAACTACCTGTTGGAATAAATTAATTGATTGACGTTTACTTGTCCCTGTGTGTGTCCAGTCATTTCGACTAGCAAACGTTGTATTTAACGTTACCTCAGGATACCACTGTCTATTGTATTTAGTTGGTTAGCTATTTAGCTAATGTGGATAGCATTTTGAATAGCATCAATGCTAGCTGGCTGGCTACAGCTTTATTTTGTTGTTGTCTGGGTTTGCATGCGGATTAAGGGAGATGCGTGTGAGCATGTGTGTGCGCCTCGGTTGGGATTGTGTGTAAGCTCAGCAGAGCCCCGCTCCGCTTCAGACCGATAGAGAGCACAGCATATGTAAAGCTGTAAAAGCCCGATCAAGCTCAATAGCTGTACATGCCATTGTTGTGATGTTTTCACACGCGGGGTAAGGGAGAGGTGGGCTATCGGTTCAGGAGAAGACGCGTATCGCTTGTAAAGATGGTGACGCAATGGGGGGCGTCTTCAGAATTGCGCACTCTGGGAGCTGGTATCAGAAAGTATCGTCTTCAGGCTGCCAGAAACACAGTTCCGTGTGGCAGAACGGTGCAAACGATCAAATACTTTGCCTAAAATGACCAAAATCGTTTTAGTCTGGACATGGCCTCAGTCATCTTATTTTATTCTTATTGTATTTATATTAGTGGAAGAAGCTGCTATTGGTCGAGGGACCACAACAAATAGAATTTCAAGATTCAAGATTGTTTATTGTCATATGCACAGTTAAAACGACAGTTTGCCATACAATGAAAATCTTACTTTGCTAGTCCACCCTTCACAAAAAATCACACAGTACTTAACTTAAACATATTTAAATACAAGCGAGTGCTAGAAAATAAGGTAAAATAGATAAAATATATATACAAGGCACAGTGAGTTACATTGCACGTTCTGATCATGTGAATGGAGGTGACAGTGGGTCACAGCAGCAGTTAAAAGTGTCTTTAGTGGTTCATAGTTCATAGTAGAAGGTGTGTGTGGAGGGGGGGGGGGGCTAGGCATTCAAGAGTCTGATGGCCTGTGGGTAGAAACTGTTTGTCAGTCTCGTAGTTCTGGCTTTCAGACTCCTATATCGCCTGCCTGATGGCAGGAGGTTGAAGAGTCTGTGTTGGGGGTGTGTGTTGTCCTTAATTATGTTATGTGCTCTCCTGGTGGCCCTGGTAGAGTAAATGTCCTGTAGTGAGGGGAAGGCTGCTCCAGAGATGTACTGAGCAGTTTTAATCACTCGCTGGAGTGCCTTCCTCTCCTTAGCAGTGCAGTTTCCATACCAGACCGTGATTGAGCTGCTACTAAGGACACTCTCAACCGTACTTCTATAGAAGTTGCTGAGAATCTTGGGTGGCATGCCAAATTTTCTCAGCCTTCTTAGGAAGTACAGTCGTTGGTGGGATTTTTTTTTATTATATGTTGGGTGTTGTGAGCCCAGGTGAGGTCCTCGCTGATGTGGATACCGAGGAATTGAAAGGTTTTAACCCTATCCACCTCCGTCTCACCTACTATGTACAGAGGTGTGTGCTGTACACTCCTCCTCCTCCTCTGTGGGTCAATAATCATCTCCTTGGTCTTGTCTGCGTTCAAGGAGAGATTATTGTCCTGACACCAGGCCACCAGTTCCGCCGCCTCCCTTCTGTACGCCTCCTCGGCTCCCCCAGTGATCAGTCGGTTCACTCTTTCTTGCTGTAAGGTACTGAAATACGTGACCATAAAGGAATCCGAATCTGAACAGTCTGTGGTGTGGTAGTGAAAGGGTTAACCTCATGTCGTGTGGTAGTGAAAGGGTTAACCTCATGTCGTGTGGTAGTGAAAGGGTTAACCTTATGTCGTGTGGTAGTGAACGGGTTAATCATTTGTCGTGTGGCAGTGAAAGGGTTAAAATACCTCTTTCTGGTTAGTGTCTTTGTGTTAGTGTCTTTTAGGCTTGTTCTGTCGTGAGCCCAGTCCCCTGCCCCCCCCCCCCCCCCCCCCCTCACCCAGTCTACTGATTCCATCGCTATGTTTGTTTCATCACATACGTGATGTAACCAAGGAACGATGATTGATGACCATCAACAAAGACATGCTCCGCTTCCTGCATACTGATAAGCACGTTGATGGAACACACACACACACAGACACACACACACACACACACACACACACACACACACACACACACACACACACACACACACACACACACACACACACACACACACACACACACACACACACACACACACACACACACACACACACACACACACACACACACACACACACACACAAACAAGACGCACATATTTTAGCCTGCACGCCCAATGTACATACTAACTAGACCACACAGAGCGTCAACAACACAGATGGGCGTGTTTTGTCACGTAACCCCAGTCTCAAAATATACTAATTTATATATTTTATACCCAGTGTAATCACTTGTAAATGGCAAATAAATGGTGCATTTATATACTGTAGCGCTTTTACCCATTCACTCACACGTTCACACACCAACGGCAGAGGTGCACCAGGCGAGCTGCTGACCGGCTCATCGGGAGCAGTTAAGGGGTTAAGTGTCTTGCTCAAGGACACTTCGACACGCTGCCCGGGTAGGAGCGGGAAGCCAACAGGGAACCTCTGGATTACCAGACGACTGCTCAGCTCTACCTCCCGAGCCACTGTCGCCACTGTATGTATACGGAACTTTTATTTTTTTGTAAATTTTTATTTTTTTTATCCACTTTTTCTCCCATTTTTCTATATTTTCTCCCATCCCAATTTCGTATCATCCGATTCAACCCCCCCCTGTCACGGACGCTGTTTCTTGCCTCCCACAAGCCGGCTGCAATGTGGACTAAGTCATACATAGCACAAGTCCCCTCCGGTACTTGAGGTAACAGCAGTCGCATCTTTTCACCTGCGCAGCTCGATCTCTCAGTGGCGAGGAGTAACGCGTGGGAGGCTCACGTTGCCCCCGACACTTCCTGATTCTACTGCGCAGGCGCACCAATCTACCTGTAGGAGTCGCTGTCCACAACGCCCGATCCCCACCCATCAGTTTCCCACCCCCTAATACGGCCAATGTGTATTAGTATGAACGACCAGCTAAACTGAAAGCAATGTGGAGCGCTGGGCTCGAACAGGCGAGCCCAGCGTCTCCAGCATTTCGTGGCGAGCGCCTTGCCCACTACGCCACGTAGCCGCCCATGTTTTTTTTTTGTAAATTTTTAAGTTAAATCAATCTGGTGCACTTTGAGAGCAAAATAAAGAGGCTAGATCTATGATGAACTTTGTGCTCAAAACACAATCGACTAGAGCAGACATTTGAGCCACCAAAGAAATGAAGCAAATGAAGTTACCTGTGTTGAACTGGTTTATTTTTTTAGAAAAGAAAAAAATATAGTGGATTACTATTACGACTACTACCACTGCCAATACTACTGACATGTCCCTATTGGCAAACTTTATATTTAAAAAAAACCTTATACAACTGTGGCGGGAAATATTCTATACCCAGTTTAATCACCTGTAGATTGATATGTTTTTGTTGCACTTTACTTGAGCTGTATGATGACAATACATTTGAAAGAAAGACATATTTTTGTTGTTGTTGTTGTTGTTGTTGTTGTTGTTGTTATTATTATTCTATATTAGTGATTTTATTTCACCTTTTGGTTATATTTCCCACGTAGAACATTCTAGACGTATCAAATAACCACCTCAGGCAGTCGCTCCCCTCTGATTGGGTGACACTTTAGCGAGGACCACACGTGACGGACGAAGCGGTTGAGCCCAGAGAGAGACTCGTCTTTGACCGCATCTCTCTGTTTGTTCTGGACATTCTGCACAGCCCCGTCGCTAAACGGTTAAAAGGAAGAACTTGGATTCAAGAGTCTCTTTTGAGTCGTGCGTCAACTATATGCTTTGGTTCAATAGCTTATAGTGGGCATTTTGAACAGTTGGAAGGAGCGACACTACAGTGGCTCAGGAGGTAGAGGGGCCATCTGGTAATCGGAAGGTTCCCGGTTTGGTTCCGGCTCCTCCTCCTCGAGCAGGGTGTCCTTGAGCAAGACACACTTAACCCCTAACTGCTCCCGATGAGCAGGTCGGCACCTTGCATGGTCGCCTCCGCCGTCGATGTGTGAATGTCTGAGTGAATGGGTGAAATGTGAGGCATACGTTGTAAATTAATATAAATATATATAAATGCAGTCCAAGGAGCCACACTTAACCCACAATACGGGTTCTTAAGCTATTTTCTCAGCGCCAAGGAATTTCATTGGTCGGGACCCAGAGTTGGTTATGTGTCTGATTCTGGTCCTGTCTTTATCACCCTGGGTTTTGTGACACTGGATCACAGGACAAGAGCTACAATTCATTCCTTTTGGACTTTTAAACTGTTTTTAACCCTTTCTCTACCACACTACAGAAGGGTGAACCCTTTCACTACCACACTACAGACTGCTGTTTGTAGTGTGGTAGTGAAAGGGTTAACCATTTGGTAGTGTGACAGTGAAAGGGTTAAAAAGAGTTTAAAATGGGATCACCCACCCAATTTAAGAACCCATACATTAGAGTAGATTAGATTCAAATGTATTGTCATTATACAGCACAAGTAGAGTACAACAAAAACAAGTTTCCAACCAGAATACAGATGTAACCGTAAAAACACTCTCCCTCATCCAAAACATAAAGAGTGCTAAAAGTCAAGTTTGTGATGTCATCAGGTGGGAAGTTGTTCCCTAAATAAGACTCGGGTCACTCAGATGTCACTGAGAGCAACCAGGGCTGTTCTGAGTATAATTTCCTGTTTTTTTTACGTTTCCAACTAGAATGCAAATGTAACGGTAAACTGCAATAGTAATATACAATATACAGGTGATTAAAACTGGGTATAAAATATATAAATGAGTACAGTGCTAATCAGATGTATGTGCAGAGTTGTAGTATTAATATATACAGTGATACAGGTATAAAGACACTATAATTAGGGATGTCCGATATTATCGGCCTACCGATATTATCGGCCGATATCGGCATTAAAATGTGATGTCGGAAAATATCGGTATCGGTTTTCTATAACCTTTATTTACCCAGGCAAGCAAGTAAGAACAAATTCTGATTTTATTTATTGTCAAAAGTATGCATAATGTTGTGTTCATTCCACAACAAGAGATATGTAATGGTAATTACCTGAAATTATTCCATTGGGGGGGGGGGGGGGGGGGGGGGGGGGGGGAACCCTGCATATATCGGTATCGGTTGATATCGGTATCGGAAATTAAGAGTTGGACAATATCGGTATATCGGTAAAAAAGCCAATATCGAGCATCCCTAAGTCATACTGGCCAGCAGCGTAACTAATAGGTAAGGGATATGTACACTGTACAGAATGATATAGATATAGTAAAATTATTATATCCAGGTAAGTACAGACAGATGTGGATAGATATACATGTTATTCCTAAAATTATCTATATATATTAGTGACCTTGAACAACACTCTCCTCATCCAAAACCTAGAGTGCTAAAAGTCAAGCTTGTGATGTCCATAAATAGACCCGGGTCACTCAGATGTCACTGAGACCAACCGTTCACATACTGCATTGATCGAGCTTCCCTCTAGGCCGTGGAAATAACATACATGCATTTGTTTTCTTAATTTGGGTGGTGTTCCCCTTTTTATTAAGGTTATATTTCTGGTCAAATGTGACTTAAAATTAGATTTTATTAGATTAGATTTAAATGTATTGTCATTATACAGCTCAAGTAGAGTACAACAAAATAAGTTTGGCATCCAACCAGAGTGCACTGGTATAAAGACACTATGGTAGTAAGTCATACTGGCCAGCAGTGTAACTAGTAAGAGTAGGTAAGTGATATGTAACGATATAGATATAGTATCTACAGATGTGTAAATATGATTATTTGCAGATGTACAGACAGATATGGGTATATATATATACAGAATTATTATACATGTTATTATACAGAGTTGTATGGGTTATATGCAGGGTGTATAAGTAGGTATATAGAATTATAATAATAATTAACTATAATATGCTGTAAATATAAATTTATATATACGGTATATACAGCACTATTATACATGCTGTCATACATTATGATCATTATAGGTTAAAATGAACGTTTGAAACTAAAGTATAGCATGAGCGTTTGAGTGCGTAGCAGCCGTAGCTAGTGTACAGCCTGTAGAATGTTTGAAAGCGTAGCTACTGACTAGCTAGTGTACAGCCTGTTGGGGGCCACAGTAGCTCGGGAGGTAGAGCAGTCGTCTGGCAATCCGGAGGTTCCCGGTTCGATTCCCGGGCAGCGTGTTGATGTGTCCTTGAGCAAGACACTTAGGTCGCTTTCACATAGAGTTTTGGTGGACTCGGTGCGGTTCTGGGGGTGAAGTTGCAACATTGTTGCATTCTTCATTTGGTTCGCCTGCGTTCACATAGAGAAATCTGTCAGCGCACCGAGACCTTCTGAACAATGTCACGCGGTCGAAAAGGGCGCTTGTCTATTGGACAGTGGAAATGTGTGTGTGGCTGGAAGCCGTGTGTGCGCGCAGCGCGCGTGTGTGGACTGTCTGCGAGCCCTTCAGATCAGCGGAGCGAGTTTTGACATGGCATTGATCCATTGTTCTATTGAAGCACATTACCACCATCCTCTCGCTAAACAACTTGTAGACCAATAATAATAATATAATAATAATAGTATTGACGTGGCATTGATCCATTATTAATGCCGTGCGCCTCGGTAATAATAATAAGCCGCGTTTTTCTTCCTTCTTCCCAAGATGCACAGTTAGATATATAGATAGATAGATAGATAGATAGATTAGATGCAGTGTGCTTGTTTTGCAGTGAGTGCTGCAAGCAGTGGTAATAATAATCACTTCCTATATTTGGTTCGTGTTTGGTCCGCTGAAGCCGAACCGAGACCTACATTTTCAGGCGGACTAGAGTTCGCCTGCTTGGTCCGCGGCCCGAGTTCGACGCGCATTCACACAGACCCGAAAAACCGGACTATCGAATTCTGGTCCGAAAGTCCGGACCAAACAGCCCCTGTGTGAAAGCGACCTTAACCCCTAATTGCTCCCGATAAGCAGGTTGGCACCTTGCATGGTTGCCTCTGTCGTCGGTGTGTGAGTGAATGGGTGAATGTGAGGAACAAAATTGTAAAGCGCTTTGGATAAAAGCGCTATATAAAAAAGCAGCCATTTACCATGTTTGAAAGCGTATTATAGCTACAGCCTGTTGAGCTCTGTGAGGCGAGGCTGTTAACAGCAGATGCTATAATCCAACCCCCCTGAGCGCTCATCCTATACCCTGGACGCCAGCCAACTCGCTAACCCACACCTTATTGATCTGGGCTAGAGGGCGACGATGAAGAACGGATGCTCTCATCCCCATGAGCTGCACATTGTATCGAGCAGCGGAAAGCCAGCTAGCTCCAGTAGCCAGGCGGAGCGTGCTGGACCAGGGACAGAGAGGCCGGGGACCGAGAGGTTCCAGCCACACTCACACAGGCCCGCGCGAGTGTTTAGAATAAGAAAATAGAAAAAAAGGAACCAGAAACAAGATATCTCGTTTATGGCGCTCAATGAGTTAAAGGTGCTGTAAGTGGTGTTTAAAAAATAAAAAATAAAAATAAAATAATAAGTGTTAAATAGCTCTACATTCCGACAGTGTCTGGTCAGTAACATGGGTCTCCCAGTCCCTCCGCTCTGCAGTAAACAGCCATCACTGATACAGAGTGTCTGGTCAGTATTAGTAACATGGGTCTCCCAGTCCCTCCACTCTGCAGTAAACAGCTATCACTGATATAGAGTGTCTGGTCATTAACATGGGTCTCCCAGTCCCTCCGCTCTGCAGTAAACAGCTATCACTGATATAGAGTGTCTGGTCAGTAACATGGGTCTCCCAGTCCCTCCGCTCTGCAGTAAACAGCCATCACTGATATAGAGTGTCTGGTCATTAACATGGGTCTCCCAGTCCCTCCACTCTGCAGTAAACAGCCATCACTGATACAGAGTGTCTGGTCAGTAACATGGGTCTCCCAGTCCCTCCGCTCTGCAGTAAACAGCTATCACTGATATAGAGTGTCTGGTCAGTAACATGGGTCTCCCAGTCCCTCCACTCTGCAGTAAACACACAATACTTTTCCTGGTATCCTGTTCCCACTTTATCCAATCAGGGTTAGGGTTAGGGTTATTTTTACTTATTTCAAGAAATCTTGCCAAACCAAATGTGCTTACTGCACTGGTAGATGTTACTTGTAAAACTAGTTTCTATTTCTTATTCTTGCAGTGTGTCACACCGACCGCAGTAGAGTCCTGAACTCCGGCAGCTCAGAGTTCTCTCACCCGATTGGATGAAGTGGGAAGGGTTACCAGGAAATGTATTTTGTGTTAACTGCAGAGCGGAGGGACTGTGAGGCCCATGTTACTGACCAGACACAGTGGTGGCTGTCAAGCGTGTAGAGCTATTATTTTAACATGTAGACCATTTAATTTAACATGGAGACCACTTATTTTAACATGTAGACCACTTATTTTAACAAACAAAACAAACACGTTGAAACTTTGAATGGTCAACGTTACTGCCACTGCACAGTTGAGCCAAGATGAGGCCTGTTGTCACAGTAACAAATCGGCTCTTCGGGGCTTGTTGTACCTCCAACGAAGGCGTGTTACCATGGCATTATCAAAACACTCCTTGGCAGACGAGAACAATGGTCTGAATCGCAGCGCATGTTAATTGTTCTCAACTTCCTCAGTGCCAAATGTTTGTCTTCCAAGTTCCAACCCTCTTCAACAAGGAAAGAAAAACAACACCAGTGGAAAACAATGTTCTTACCAACCTGTGTGTATAAATGTTAGTCTTACTCTTATCTGTCTTCTCACGAGGGCTTTTGAGTGTGTTTCAGACGTTGCCTGATGATAATAATACTAGACTTTATTTGTATAGCACCTTTCATGCAGGAATCATAGCCCAGAGTGCTTCACAGCAGTAGTGTAGACATAAAATAAGACTTGGCATACAATTAGCATAAAGTTGGCTACTATAAATACTGATCAGTCTACTCTGCTGGGTTTTGACTGTGTTTCAGACGTGGCCTACAGGTTCTGTGGCCTCAAGTCCATGTAAATACCAGGTTGAACGGAGAGTCACTAAAGCTGTCACTCAATAATTTCCTCTGTGTGTAGTGATGCACGATATATCGGCCGATATGGCAGTTTTTTTACACATCGGTATCGGTCCGATATCAAGATAGGGCAGATATGGGCCGATATAATATATATATATATATTTTTTATACATGTTTTTACCTTAAATAGTTTCAAAATATCAGTAATTTATGAAAATGAGTTAAATTTCTTTTTTGAAAATAGCTCTTTATTTGATTATCATAAAAAAAAAAAATCTATACAGAGATATCGACATCGGTAAATATTGGTATCGGCCAGAACAGCAATATTAATATCGGTTATCGGTATCGGCCACAATGTTCACATCGGTGCATCACTATCTGTGTGTGTATGTGGATGCATGCTTGTGTGTGTGGATGCATGCTTGGGCTTGCGTGTGTGTGTGTGTGTGTTTGTTACTCAGCTGATAAGAGTTGTCCATTTCCTGATGACTTGTCGTACAGAACTTGTAAGTGGCTTTGGATAAAAGCGTCGACAGCTAAATGACTAAATGTAAACGTGTGTTCACATTCCCAGGTGGTCTGGACCTGGAGGGCCTCTTCCTGGTCAACGGCAACGCGGAGCGCGTGGATTGGCTGCGGCAGCGCTACGACAGTGGCGAGGAGGTGGAGCTAGAGAAGGAGGCGGACCTGGCGTCAGCCGTCAGTCTCCTCCGCCTCTTCCTGCAGGAGCTTCCTGAACCAGTCATCCCCACCGCTCTGCAGGGTCACATCCTGCAGCTGTACCAAGGTGCTTATAACACACTCATCCACTAGAGCTGTCCCCGAAGCCTGTTTTTGGGCTTCGAACTTTGTAAGGGTTTTTCGAACTGACGTTCGAACCTTCGCTTTTAATAATTCAAAAAAAAAAATTCAAAAAAAATTATATATTTTTTTGGAAAAATATTATTATATATATATCCTCAATTTGAATAGTCATTAATCTGATTAAAGAAGTATTTTTATTTTTTTAAATCAACTTTCTTTAATAACTCATCAGTTTTAATACTATAATATTAGTGTAGCCTAATCTTTATCTGCAACTGTGAAGAAAAACCCCATTGGTTTAAAACAGAATGAATAGACAAATAAAAAACATATGTTCGAACATTCAAATTTTATGCCAGAACACATATAATCTTTTTTTTTTAAATATAAAATTTGAATGTTTATTTAGAATTCGAATGCCAACGTAACGGACGAAGGTTCGAACGTTTGGGCTCAGCCCTATCATCCACCTCCTGCAGCTGTACCAAGGTGCTTATACTAGGGATGCACCGATCCGACTTTTTCAGTCCCGATACCGATACCTGGTTTATAATAATAATAATAATTAACCCCAGGGAACAAAATTTACTTTTTGTCTTACCAGCCAAGGTGGCTGGTAGATTAAAAAAAAAGAAAACGACCAGCCAGGCAGATTTTTTTACCAGCCAAAAACGTGAAATAGCTTTTTAGTATATCGCCATGTGTTATTATTATTACTACCGGTATATACAGGGCTCTACACTAACCTTCTCCCCAGGGAGCACATGTGCTCCTAAATAAAAAAAAAATTAGGAGCACACAAAGAAATTTAGGAGCACAGTGTCTCCTCCTCCTCCTCCTCTTCCTCTTCCTCTTCCTCTTCCTCTTCCTCTTCCTCTTCCTCCTCCTCTCCTCCTCCTCCTTGTGTTCCACAGACTCGTCCGCGCTTGTAATCCATAATCCGCTGCTGTTGTTGTTGTTGTTGTCGTCACAGTGGAGAGAATCATCCAGATTACATCAACTGGGAGTTGGCAGCGTCTTGTCTTGTCTACCTGCATCATGGAGCCACTACATGTATAATCTTTCTTTACGTGTGTAATCCCTGACCTGTAATCTGCAATCAGAATAAGGGACGTGTGAGTGAGGCATCAGGTCGGACCTCTAACCCCCAGTCACTCTTGATAGCGTTGTGCATAATCTATCCTAGTTTATAATCTGTGTTTATGGCTCTTCATGGCTCCCTGCCTGTCTCTCTCTCTCTCTCGCTCTCGCCCCCTCTCTCTCCCCCCCCCCCCCCCCCCCCCAGGGTATCTGTAGGTTTAAACAATTTAAGACTTTTTAATACCACTTTAGAGCAAGAATTAATACAAATCTCACGAGCAAACTAGCGAAAAGAAACCACATGGCGACACTGAACTGGCAGCTGCACTTGCGCAGCAATTTAGATTCTCGTGCCTTCCATACAAGCTCTCGCCAGACGCACCAAGCTCCAAACTACTTCATACATTTAATATTATCGGTTGCCCCTGACGGCGGTGAATTATTTCTCGATAACTGACCGCTGCCACGGGCAACGCGCAATAATGACTGATGATGATGATGACCTGCTCTCTCTCCAGATTACAACGAGGAGGAGCTGTGTATTTATGATGATGATGATGATGATGATGGTGATGATGCTCTCTCTCTCTCTCTCTCTCTCTCTCTCCCCCCCCCCCCCCCCCCAGACTACAACAACGAGGAGGAGCTCTCCCGGGACATGAAGTTCCTGCTCCAGCAGCTCCCTCAGGTCCACTACGGGCTGCTCAGGTTCCTGTGCCGCTTCCTGGCCAGCGTGGCGTCCCTGCAGCCGCAGAGCTGGAGCGTCGGGGCGCTGGCCGCCGTCTTCGGACCCGACATCTTCCAGTAAGAGACCCCCCCCCCCCCCCAGACGTACCGACTAGTCTTAACTGTGTGGGAATCCTCCAGGATCATGCCCACATTTGAGTGTTACACTTTGCGTAACATAGTACTTGGTAGTAAAGTACATAATAGTATAATGTTCGAGAGGGCGCGGCCGGGGGGGGGTAGCGCAGCGGACTAAGCGTCTGTCTACCACCGCAGAGACAGTGGGATTCGAATCCGGCTGCCAGCGGTGCCTCCGGCTCGGTCGACCGTCCATACTGACGCAATCGGCAGAGTCAGCGGGAGGGAAGCCAGCGAGGGTGGGTCCTGGTCGTTGTAAAACAGCGACTCCTACAGTTCGGTCGGGGCGCCTGCACAGCGAGGGAAGGATCTGGAGGGAGGTAGTGTGAGGGAACAAAATTAACTTTTTGACTTACCAGCCATTTGGCTGGTAGATTTTAAAAACTACCAGCCAGGCAGATTTTTTACCAGCCAAAAATTAAAAATAGCTTTTTAATATATCGCCATGTGTTATTATTACTATATAATACTCTCATATGCTATTTTCAATTAATATCATAAACAACATAAGGAATATTAGCATAATTTTGAGTGGACTGAAGGAATGAGTCAGCGTTAATAGTTTTAAATGCAAATAATTTATTGAAACATAGAAGTGGGGTCGGGGACACACACACTGTTTCAACTCACCACCCCCGCATCATATTGTAGTCTAGTCTGTCTTCAAACTTCCACTCCTCTCGAAACCTTTTTATATTTGAATATCAACATTATCTGTGCATCCTCAGTAATCCTCAGTTTACTACAATATACTCCTCTCCTGAGTCCTGACTAGTGACTTCATTGTCTTTCCAAACGCACGCACACACACAGAGAAAGGGAGAGTGCCCCCCCCCATTTCCCTTTCCCCAGTCCACACTGTCTGCTGTTCTCTATGGCTCTGCCGCTGATCAGGATTAGCTTGTTAGCTTACGCTAACATAACGTTCATTTCGGGCGATGTGGGCATAAAGGAATGGCGACGATGCAATGCATGTTAGATGCATTTGACCCGTTGTGAGAAGAAGAAAAAACCACAGACTTATTTCGGCTCGCAAAATAGGCGCACTGCTGTGTAGCTCTGCTCTCAGGGAACAAACTTAACTTTTTGACTTACCAGCCATTTGGCTGGTAGATTTTAAAAACTACCAGCCAGGCAGATTTTTTACCAGCCATTGGCGGTTGGCTGGTACTTATTTTGTTCCCTGACTGTGTGACCCTTCCACACGTTACACTCCCCCAGTGAGAGTCCGCGCTGCCAGGTGAAAAGAAGCGGTGGGCTGGCTACACATGTGTCGGAGGAAGCATGTGATAGTCTCCGCCCTCCCAGACCGACGGTAGGGGGCAGAGTGCGCAACGACGACCAGGAAGGGGATTGGGAATTGGCATAACGACTAACATTGGGAGGGGAGAGAAATGGACAAAGGAGGGGGGGGGGGATAATAAAAAAAAAATTATAATAATAATAGTATAATGTTCTTTTTTATTATTATTATATAGATATATATATATTGATTGAAGAGGGGTGTTTTTAGTCGATGCCGCAACGTAACGGCTGTCCTGTCTGGTGGGAAGTTCGTTCCATTATTGTGGAGCGAGGACCGAAAATAGCCTGCTTCGCTTTGATGTTCTGCGATACCTAAAGTATTGCATTTAGATGCGGCTGTTTACCGTCATTTACCACTATTAGTGTTGTGGGTTTATATGTTTAATTTCCTGTACAATTTTGGTGAAATGTGTAAATTGAAAAATACAAAAATGTATACATTTATTATATATAGGCTACAGTATATACATTTTAAAAAAAAATCTTAAGATCGCAAATGTAGGTGGTGAAGTAAATGTGTACAAACACAGGAATCTGGAAAGGAGTGCAGGGCAAATGTGCAAAAAAAAGAAAAAAATAATAGACGTGCAAACGAACAGGGTATGAAAAGGACGGATATGGATGCGATGCGGTCAGCGAGTCGTGTCCAGGAGCCTGACGGATCCACAGAGGGCTCCTCTCTCCGTCGGCGTCGGAGCTGCGGAAGCGTTTGCTTGACCTCGACGGGAGTGAGGAGGCCGCCGTCCGCCCTCCTTGTCCACAACCCTTCCGCACGAATCCCACCAAGGCACGGACGTAGGCACGCGCGGGTTTCGTGCGAGGACAGCGCGCACGCGGCCGTCCACACCGAGTCCGACTTCAGAGCAGGGGGGCGATAAGCGCACGGAGGAGGAGGAAGGCACGTTTACATTGGAACAGCTGTAAATGCCTTGTCTACTGTATATGCGAAGTCAGTCCCCGTTTGAAGATTTTTTTTTTTTTTTTTAAAGATTTCCCGTTCCGGTGTTCTATTGTCCATTTTGCATGTATAACCAGTTATTATATATATAATTAATTAGAATGTTAGAATTCATTTTTAGAATGGTGATCAGTGTGACTGTACTCCTGGATACGTATAGTATGGTTTGTTTGTATATTGGGAAAGATCATACAGACACATTAGCTGGTTGAACAACATCTATATGTGTGGTAATAATAATGCAGATATTGAGTGTATTTCTATGAAAATGCGCGTGGTGGGCACAGCTACGTCCGTTAACATGGGGGCGAAAGTGAAGCGCTGATCACCCGCCTCGCCCGCGTGAGATTTGTGCGTTATCTGGTGTTCTTCTGGAGTAGAGCGGTGCTGCAGTGTCACACTCTAATCTCTCTCCCCCTCCGCCCTCCCTCCCTCCCTCCCTCCCCCCCCCCCCCCCCCCCCCCCAGTCTGTCGGTAGAAGGAGAGGACCTCCGGGAGCAGGAGTGGGTGAGCAGGGTTCTGGCCGAGCTGCTGGACAACCAGGAGGACCTGTTTGACTCGGAGGACGACGACGTCTCCACCACCAACGACTACAGCTCCATCAACGAACAGGTGCCGTCTCCTCTCCTCTCCTCTTCAAGTTCACGTTTCTTCAAGTTTCTTTAATAGTTGTCATACAGAAGTACAGAATACTTTTATACAAAATGCTTCTTACTGTTGCGCTCCAGAGACTGTGCAAAACAAGATAAGTATGAAATAAAATAACATAGTATAGCATGTAAATTAGAAGTAAAAAAAATGAGGTCACAGTGTTCAGTATAGACATATGTACAATGTTCGATGCAGAATAGACGTAACTGAGTTACCATATAATATACAATACTGTGCAGTGTACTAATATACAATACTATATAGTGCAAGGCAGAAATGGGATGAGGTGCAATTTAGGTACAATTTACAGTAGGTGTACGAGTTGTAGTGCAAATCCTTTATCAATAAATATAAAGTGTGTTTGTGTGATCTAAAGTGTGGAGAGTGGGTGCTGCAGTGTGTTGAGTGTTTAAGTGAGTGTGTGCGTGTGGGTGTGTGTGCTGTGTGCATTTGATGGTTGTTGCATAGTGTTTATTGTTCGTTTAGCAGCCTGATGGCCTGGGGATAGAAGCTTCTTCTGAGTCTTTCTGTGCTCGCCTTAAGACTCCGGTATCGCTTGCCTGACCGCAGCAGTTCAAAGAGGCCGTTTCTTACCATATAATATACAATACTATGCAGTGTACTAATGTACAGTACTATATAGTGCAAAGCAGAAATGGGATGAGGTACAATTTAGGTACAATTTACAGTAAGGTGTACGAGTTGTAGTGCAATCCTTCATCAATAAATATAAAGTGTGGGGAGTGGGTGCTACAGTGTGTTTGTTTAAAGTGGGTGTGTGCTATAAAGTGTGTGGAGTGGGTGCTACAGTGTGTTTGTTTAAAGTGAGTGTGTGCGTGTGGATGTGTGTGCTATGTGCGTTTGGTGGTTGTTGTTGTGTAGGGGAGGATCTATGGTGGTTGTTGTTGTGTAGTGTTCATTCATTGTTCGTTTAGCAGCCTGATGGCCTGGGGATAGAAGCTTCTTCTGAGTCTTTCTGTGCTCGCCTTGAGACTCCGGTATCGCTTGCCTGACCGCAGCAGTTCAAAGAGGCAGTTGTTCGGGTGACTGGAGTCTTTAATGATTCTCTTAGCCTTGCCCTTGCAACGCTTGTTGTAAATGTTCTGGAGGGTGGGGAGCCCCCCTCCAATTGTGCGTTCGGCTGAACGTGTCACTCTTTGTAGTCTGCTTCGGTCTTGTGCAGTGCTATTCCCAAACCAGGAGGTGATGTTGCCGGTCAAGATGCTCTCTATTGTACATGAGTAGAAGTTCTTAAGGATCTTCTGACTGACTTGGAACTTCCTTAGGCGCCTGAGGAAGTAGAGGCGTTGTCGTGCCTTCTTCACAACACTGTCAATGTGTGTGGTCCATGTCAAGTCCTCGGATATGTAGGCTCCGAGGTACTTAAAGCTGTTGACTCTCTCAACCGGTGCCCCGTCGATGCTGAGGGGGCTGTATCCATCAGTGGACCAATTGCATGCTTTTGCAGAGGACAAGAAGCCTTCAGTCGACTCCTTCAGACATTAAGCACCCCCCACAGCCCAAATGGAATGATACAAAAAATTAATATTAAAATTAAAAAAAATATTAAAAATATTATACTTTTTTTAATTTTTTTTTCTACCAATAGTCGACTAACAGCAAATTTTGGCCAATCATAGTCGACCATCCAAATCCTTAGTCGGGGACAGCCCTAGTTGACATGCAGAAATACAGAATACCTTCACATGGAATGCTTTTTTCCGTTATGCGTCCCATGAGGATTAAACACTATGCAACGACCACTGCAAACGTCGAGTGAATCGTCAAGTAGCGTTGCCGTCATTGCTACCGCCGTGACTAGCTGCTCTCTCTAGTCTACCGGTCACAAGGTATGAAGGTATAGTCAAAATGAAATCCATACCGTAGCGCAAATTCATACCGCTTATACCGTCCAGTTGTCCACCCCTAGATTCGACCCGTTTTAAAATAGATGGTGCTTTGATTCTAGGACGGGAGGATCAAAGAGGAGAGAAAGCGATGCCGTGTTCAAGTCGCATCTGTACCTGAACAAACAGCGTAAAGATGATCCGCCGCGTGCTCCAGTAGCCTGCTCTCCTCTTTCATTACCGTTCTCACATTTCTGTCTCTCACACGTGAGGCTGTACACAAAGGGTTAAAGTGATTCTCGGAGGAGCACCTTGTTCGTGACTTGAAAGATGGACCTCTCTTTCTATTTTAGGAGCATTGTGTTTCTCAAATAGCAGCGCTATGGAACCGAGATGCATTCATGACTACTGAGCTGTGTGGCTGTGGTCACATGACACATTCCTTTCTGATCCTCCTCTCCTCTCCTCTCCTCTCCTCTCCTCTCCTCTCCTCTCCTCTCCTCTCCTCTCCTCTCCTCTCCTCTCCTCTCCTCTCCTCACCTCACCTCACCTCACCTCACCTCCTCTCTCCTCCTCTCCTCTCCTCTCCTCTCCTCTCCTCTCCTCTCCTCACCTCACCTCTCCTCTGCCCTCCTCTCTCCTCTCCATCTCATTACCTGACTAACTAAATAAAGGACATGGCTGCCTCTCTCTGAAACTGCATCACCACCAAACTCTTGGTGATACTTAGTAACTCATGTCTCTGAAGCAGCTCATGTCCTTTCTGTCACAGTGAGGAAACAGGTTGCCCAGAAATAAGAGGTTTACGCTTTAACCATTTCACTGCTGCACTACCAAACGGTTAACCCTTTCACTGCGACAATACACAGAAGGTTAACCCTTGCACTGCCACACAACAGCAGGTTAACCCTTTCACTGCCACACTACAGAAGGTTAACCCTTTACTATCACACTACCGACGGTAATTGTTGGTAGTGTGATAGTAAAGGGTTAACCTTCTGTAGTGTGGCAGTGAAAGGGTTAACCTGCTGTAGTGTGGCAGTGAAAGGGTTAAAGGACCAATCAGTCATTGGTCCCACACGATATGTAGATGCAATGTAACCCACTATAGAAAGTAACCCACTGTAGAAAGTAACCCACTATAGAAAGTAAACCTTTTTTCTTTTCCCATGTCTAAGTTGATTGACGATGCACTGGACTGGGAGACTTACATTAATTTAACTGCACAATATTTAGAAACATTTAACTTTTTTCATTATTATTATTAGTATTATTATTTTCACATTTGACCTTCATTGACCTCCAGACTTATCTTGTCAAATCACTTACTGTTAAAATACTAAAAACAAACCAAAACAATAAGTTAATGTCCCAGTGTTTACACTTCTTACTGCACCCACAGTATGAACCGATTATTATTACCGAAAATAATCCCGGAACGGCGCTTTAAGATGCCAGTCGTTCATCCCGAGCCTTGGCACGGCCGGGTCGGCGCGCCACAGCGTTGAGTTTTTAATAAACCCTGAGATTACGACCAGAGATTAGAGGAATTACAGCGCTGTCGTTTATCCAAGCTAGTTATTCCAAAAAAAAAAAGGCTTTTCTCTGTCTGACACCAAAAGCCAGACCTCTGGAGGCCAAACCGTTGGAATCTAGAATCTAGAGATCCTGTGTGTAAATCTCCCAGGGATTGGGCAGGTGCCACAGGCTGGATTGATACCCAGGCCTCCCCACATAGGGAACAAAACATCTACTGCTTCGCCAGAAAAGCCAGGGGGAAATCCAGCCCGGTCAACGGGTTAAGGTTCTTAGCGTCTTAGGGCTTGTGTCCATAGCGGACGTTTTTTTCAAGGTGGACCACTTTGGGGAAAAAAAAAAAAAAGCTCAGAGCGTTTTCCTGGATCTCGCGACTGCCGCGGCTCCGCCCCTTCCTCGATGTTGATTACCTTGATGAGCGCGCTCCTTTCCAAAAGTTGAACTAGTTTCAACTTTATGCGCTGAGAGCGCTCCGCCCAAAAACGCTGCCGCCGAGAGCTCATAAACGCGAGGCGCGGGGCTGGGAAAAGGAGCGCGCCTGTCGCGTCTCCAGCATAGAACTGAATGACAGGAAGGAGCTGACGACTCATAAAACGTCCGCGATGGACACAAGCCCTCAAGCTGTATTATTCTGGGCAGTATATGAAGTCACTGTTCATTTAGCGTCATCGAAATACATTTCTTCATCCCAGAAGTATTGAAAGTGACTATTCTTTTGGGCAGTATAATTATGAAGTCACTATTCATTCATCAAAATACATTTCTTCTTCATCCCAGAAGTCTTGATAGTGACTATTCCTTTTGGAGCAGTTCACATTATTACTATTCTTTTTTCATGTGTCCAAAATCTGATTCCAGTGTGAACTGGTCACATGCGCAAATTAACTTTATTAAAGAAAATGGACATAAAAATAAAAAGTTTGACAAATGTCAATCTAGACTCCGCTAAGAGTCATGGGAGATGTAGTAAATACAACAGTTTTGTGTGTGTGTGTCTTTATGCAGATCGTTATGCAGTTTTAAAGCACCTTGGCTTTGTTCTGAATGCACTTTGTTGTAGTTATCCTACAGAGAAAAGAAAATGCACTTGACTTTAATGCACATTTTGTTGTATGCAAAGAGAAAATGTTTAAATTGTACAATCTTTCAGCAGTCAGTCTGGAATTAATGTATGCATTCAAAAGTGCTGAATAAATGTTTTATGGGCCCATAATAGTGATTATTAATATTATTTAAGTTAAGTTTTGCCATAATCATGTATTTTGCCATAATCAGGTAGCTGGGTAAAAAAAATTATATTTATATTAATCATTTTCGGCCTTTCGGCATTCGGTTTTTTGGCAACTGTTTCCTATTTTCGGTATCTGTTTCGGCCAAGAATTTCCCATTCGGTGCGTCGGAAACCCATTGGGTGGTGCGTCAGCTAGGTCGGGAGGTGACAAGGGGTGCACGGCCAAAAAAGTTTGGGAACCGCTGATCTAGAGTGACGTAAAAAGTCACATGAAAGTTGCACGACTGTTCAGACTGAGGTCACATTGCAAGAGAATCTGACCTGTATCTGATTTAGAACCACGTTATGAAAGTGGGGCCCAAATCACTAACCAGAGTGCAAATGTAACAGTAACCTGGAATAGTAATACACAACGTAGTCGTACAGGTGATTAAACTGGGTATACAATATATAAATGAGTACTACTGAGTAATAGTGCTGATCAGATGTACTACGTACAGAGTTTTAGTATTCATATTAATTAATATTAATTCATTAACAAGACAAGAAAACGATGACGATCATGAAAATGACTATAAGATGTAAATGATTGCCTGGTAATCGCTGCTGATAAAACAAACACACAAACACTGCCCTATAGATCAGTGGTTCCCAAAGTCGGGGTCGCGACCCAAAGGTGGGCCGCGAGCAGCCACGGGTGGGCCGCGAGATGATAACATTTTTTTTTTCTTTTTTGTTTTTTTTTTTTTTTTTAAGGCCACTGAACTTAGAAGCAGGCCAGGACAGTGTTTCTAGTTGTATTCTAAAATTCTATTCTATTGTATTCTAAAATGTGACTATATGGTTTTATATTAACTTAATAAATAAACAAAAACTAAAAATCTACTTATTTCAACGAACATTTCAAACTAAATAACAGATTATGCACATAAAACGCTGACAACAACCGAAGCAACAATAGTATTTTAATGAGGCTATTATTATTAGGGATGTCCCGATCCGATCACGTGATCGGGATCGGCGTCGATCACGTGCTTTTCAGAGGATCGGGGATCGGGAAAAAATAATAATAAAAATCGGCAGTCAAAAAAAGAAAAATTTTATTCAACAAACATGACCATGTCCACGTCTTAAACTCATACGAAGGCCTTAGTTTTGGTTTTAAATTACATATAATATATCATTAATGTATTTATTGTCACACAGAGCAGAATAAACAAACACATTCCCCTTTAATTTACACCGTTTCAACAAACACATTCCCTTTAATTTAGACCGGCTACACGCTCCACGCTCCACATCACAACAACAGTACAACACGTCGCTCCCGAAACACGGTTAATATCCACTGACTTGAGCAGCTAGACTTAATGTCAGAGGTTTGGAACTAAGCATTTTAAAATAGAAAGTCAAGCCAGTTGCAATGTTTGCAAGGAGGACAGGCTGGAGGCGAAGTTTTCAGACTAACTTTTCACCTGGAGGATAACGTGACTGAGGATTATCGTCGGCGTTTCAGACCAGAATGGACCATTACGTAAGTCGAACACTGAATGTATACTAATGTGCAAACATATATTGAAACTTTTAATATTTCTCATATGAAGCAGAAGCACATTTCTCAGGGTGAATGTAATAACAAAAGCCTCCGCGCTCGCGCCCCGGACTATAGGCAACAGATGGGCTTGTCTCGCTCTGCCAGTTTCTGACAAAAATGCGTCAAAATTGATTACTAATGTGAAAGATCGGATCGGAAACGATCGGATCGATAGATATTTAAAATCACATGATCGGGATCGGATCGGAAGCAAAAAAAGGCGATCGGGACATCCCTAATTATTATTATCATTATTATTTTGCAACAAGTTAGCCGTCTCATAAATAGCACATATAAATG
This sequence comes from Notolepis coatsorum, assembly GCF_963971535.1. Lineage (NCBI taxonomy): Eukaryota > Metazoa > Chordata > Actinopteri > Aulopiformes > Paralepididae > Notolepis > Notolepis coatsorum. The sequence goes on along the minus strand of NC_140180.1, from coordinate 11,853,293 downwards.
AATAACTAACTTGAACTACTTAATAGGATTTAAGTGATATTTGGCTTAAAAAATCGGTCGCCTGGCAAAAAAAGAAAAAAAGCCTGACGATGTGCATTGGGCCGCGGCTCTCTGACGCCTTATTTTCTGGGTCCTGGCCTGAAAAGTTTGGGAACCCCTGCTATAGATGAATCATGTTTTGTAATTCTGTCGCATGCCTCAGCATGTGAGCGGCTGGGAACCTCACTTTACCTCGCCTGCAGACAGATGATGCACCAGGCTGTACTCTCTGCCACTCAGGGAGGAGGGTATGTTCAGAATGTGACATCTAGACTAAACAAACTCAAAGCGCTTCCTCCTGACATCACACCCCCTGCGGTGCCTGGGAACTCTAGATAAGACTACAAACACACACACACACAACTCTAGATACGACTACATACACACACACACAACTCTAGATACGACTACATACACACACACACACACACAACTCTAGATACGACTATATACACACACACACACAACTCTAGATACGACTATATACACACACACACACAACTCTAGATACGACTACATACACACACACACACACACACACAACTCTAGATACGACTACATACCAGTGGAGGTTTCTCTATGACAACACGTGAAACACAAATTCACTCATAATTCATAATTATTATTAATTTACATATACATATATATAAAAAAAAAAAAAAAAAAAAACTATACATATATATATATTTTTTTTTAATTATTATTATTATTTTTTTTTATTATAAATGTTTTCCTCTGTAAAAAAAATGCCAGTGAATTTTTTTTTCTTCAAAAATTGCCAAAATTGACAGCTCTGAGCAGGCCTGCACTGCAGTAATTATTCGTGAAGAAAACTTCACAGGTGTGACCCATTGTTAAATAAATAATAAATAACAGCGAATCAAAATAGGCTATTAACTTCATCTAAGAACGGTCTGTGCAGTTAAACTCTTGCCATTGAATGGAGGATTGATTGATTGACAGCCCTTGACATCCAATACACGGAGGTTGAATATGATTGGCAGCATTGCAAATCCAATCAGAGATTTCTGCATTGCAAAGTCAAAATGGGTCCAGCTGCATGTGAGGAGGATAGGTTTAGCTCGGGCCAATCTCAAGTTTCTCAAGTTTCTTTATTAGTTGTCATACAGAAGTACAGAATACTTTTATACAAAATATAACATAAAGAAGCATTTTGTATAAAAGTATTCTGTACTTCTGTATGACAACTAATAAAGAAACTTGAGAAACTTGAGATTGGCCCGAGCTAAACCTATCCTCCTCACATGCAGCTGGACCCATTTTGACTATGTGAAAGTTGAGACTATGAGAAAGTTGTTGTTTAGTAGTTAGTAAGCTGTACAGCTATAACAAGTCAGGCTAAATTAAACTTTGCGCCAACATTAGGACCGAAGTATAAACCAGCAACTGAGCAACATGAAGAAGTGGATTTATGCATCTGGATCAGAAAAAACGTTGTGGATGAAAAAGTAAGTAGACTACAGTGCTTGTATGCTAACAGTAGCTAGGCAGCTTAGCCTACATCACAATGATAATCACCAAGCTAACTTACTGTACACACTGTAGGGCTGGGCAATTAATCGAAACAGAATCGCGATATCGATTCATAGACTTATGCAATCTAATTTCTAAGTTATGACTATTTTCTTTTATTAAAAAAACTTTTTTTTTTTTTTTTTTTTTTTTATTATTATTTTATCTGGGTTGAACATGATTTGTGGAACTCCCTCTGGTGTTGTGGTCGTGGTATTCACTGACCTTTGGGAAGTATTTCGACATGCACATGGGTATCTTAGTGGTGTAGTGTATCTTGTAGACCAGGCCCATTGCAAGTTGCTGTACTCTGTCGTCTACTCTAAGCCATCCTAGGTTGTCAAAGTGGACAGGGGTGAGGTGGGTTTTAGGAGTAAGGTCAAGCAGTAGTCTGACCAGTTTGTTTTGTGATGTTTGTAATCTTGTTTTTAGTGCCTTTGAGGTGCTTTGGTACCATGAGGTGCAAGCATAGTCGTAGTACCCTTGAATGAGTGCTCCTGTTAGAGTCTTCAAGGTATTCTTGTTTACCAGAGAGGAGATCCGGTACAGGAATCTAGTTCGTTGGTTGACTTAGTTTTATTACATTGGATCCCATTTTGTCACAGGAAAGATTTGCCTCTATAGGATGGAACCCAGGTAGGTAATTTCATCTTTCCTTTTAAGATAAGATAAGATATTCCTTTATTGATCCCCTTGGGGAAATTCAGGCATCATAGCAGCATGGGGGAAGGGGGGGGGGGGTACAGGTAGTGAAAACAACACAAGCAGTGTAAACAAATAGGTCAATATAATTTACTATCTAACTAACTGAAATATACATTATTCATTATTCACAGTATCACAGTATCCACATAAGGTGCAGTATGCATAAGGTAGTGTTATTGTCCTACTTGGGTTCCTATTAGTTCTAGGTCGATGTCTGGCAGCAGTCGCTGCCCACTGTTGTGGAGCCTGATGGCCACTGGTATGAAGGACTGTCCGAGGCGGTTAGTTGAGTGTCGGGGGGGTATGAGTCTGTGGCTTCCTTGTCACCTTCACCTAATATGTTTTGATCTGGTCAGGTGCGCTGTCACCTAAAATGTTTTGATCTGATCAGGTGCGCTGTCACCTAATATGATTTCATCTGGTCAGGTGCGCTGTCACCTAATATGTTTTCATCTGGTCAGGTCCGCTGTCACCTAATGTTAATATGTTTTCATCTGTGTCCACTGACCACTGACACACAGTGGGGGATGTTTTAAAAATATTATTTAATATATAATATAATATAATAATTTGTGCTTCACCTAAAAATTTGGTCAGCAGCCTCCACTGCTACATACACACACACACAACTCTAGATACGACTACAAACACACACAACTCTAGATACGACTATATACACACACACACACAACTATAGATACGACTACATACACACACACACACACACACACAACTCTAGATACGACTACACACAGACACACACACAACTCTAGATACGACTACACACACACACACCTCTAGATACGAATACACACACACAATTCTAGATACGCCGAGACACACATACGTACACACAACTCTGGATACGAATATACACACACATACACAACTCTAGATATGAATACACACACATACACAACTCTAGATACGATTACACACACACATATCTAGATATGAATAAACATACACACACACAACTGTAGATACGATTACACACACACATATCTAGATATGAATAAACACACACACACACACACACAACTCTAGATACTCTTTGACACACATACACACAACTCTGGATACAAATACACACACACCTCTAGATATGAATAAACACACACACACACACAACTCTAGATACACCTAGACACACGTACACACAACTCTAGATACGAATACACACACATCTCTAGATATGAATAAACATACACAACTCTAGATACGAATACACACACATACACACTGCTCTTACACCACCATCGCAGACATCTTGGTAGGCAAACCGGTGCTTGTAATCAAATAACGTGCTACGCGTGATATTAAAATAACACCCATGGGCAGTGAGTTGTATTCATGATACCATAATATTATGTGTACGTACTATGAACAGTATTATATTATAAGCACGTATGGAATGCCTCTAGTCGGGTCACAATGCCTAGTCTGGAACAAATGTGTTATATTATTTATGAATATATGAACTCCTTATTTAAAATTCTGCTGTTGTATGTAGGACATACATACATGCAAGCTTTGGTCATAATGACAAAACATATTTGAATTTAATCTGATCAGTCTCTCTCTCTCTCTCTATCTCCCTCTCCGTCTCTCTCTCTCTCTCTATATCTCTATTTCTCTCACCTACCTCCCTCGCTTTTTATGACTGGGCTCCCCTGAAGGGAGAGAATGTTGATGAAAGAGCGAGAGAGAAAGAGGGAGGCACAGAAGAGATGGAAGGTAGATGGTGAGAGGGGGGGGTAGAGAAAGAGAGAGAGAGAGAGAGAGAGGGGTGTGGGGGAAAGGGGGGAGAGAGAGAGGGGGAGGTAGAGGAGAGAGAGGGGAGAGAGAGGAGAGATGGAGAGGTAGAGGAGAGAGCGGGGGGTGTGAGGAGGAGAGAGGGGGAGGTAGAGGAGAGAGAGGGGAGAGAGAGGAGAGATGGAGAGGTAGAGGAGAGAGAGGGGGGTGTGAGGAGGAAAGGGGGGAGAGAGAGAGGGGGAGGTAGAGGAGAGAGAGGGGAGAGAGAGGAGAGATGGAGAGGTAGAGGAGAGAGAGGGGGGTGTGAGGAGGAAAGGGGGGAGAGAGAGGAGGAGGAGGAAAGATGGACAGAGGGGGAGGTAGAGGAGAGAGGGGGGGGGGGGTGATGATGTAACTGTGGAACTGACACCTCCAGCCTGGACACAGGGGACTCTCTCTCTCTCTCTCTCTCTCTCTCTCTCTCTCTCTCTCTCTCTCTCTCTCTCTCTCTCTCTGTCTGTCTGTCTGTCTGTCTGTCTGTCTGTCTGTCTGTCTGTCTGTCTGTCTGTCTGTCTCTGTCTCTCTAACACACTCTCTTGCTCTCTCTCTCTCACACACACACACGCATACACACACACACACGCACACACACAGAGTTGCAGATTCATCTCTCTGACTCTCCCTCTCTATTTCTTGCTCACTTGCCCGTCTCTTTCACACACACACACGCACGCACAGACACACACACACACACACACACACACACACACACACACACACACACTACACACACACACCATCAGTTGCCAGGCCAGCCAGCAGACCTCTGGGGGTATTGTTAAAAGCACCAGGGTGTGTAGCATTAGATCAGTTGAACTAGAGAGACCGAGGAAGAGAGGAGGAGGAGGAGGAGCAGGTGACGAGGTGAGCGACTATTGTTGCTGTATTTCAAAGACACAGAGGGTTTGGCTACTGTTTGTTTTACACCCTGAGATAGAGACGGGAGATGGGTGTGTTGTTGACCATGGCTGAGCTGGGCTCAAGGCTTGCTGTTGCTGAGGCAGTACCTTTTGTTTCTTTTGTTTTGTATGTATATATAATATACTGCTATGCACTACTATGTATATACTACTATGCACTAGTACGGGGGGGGGGGGGGGGCGACAGTGGCTCGGGAGGTAGAGCAGCCGTCTGGCAATCCGGAGGTTCCCGGTTCGATTCCCGCTCCTCCCGAGCAGCGTGTCGATGTGTCCTTGAGCAAGACACTTATAACCCCTAATTGCTCCCGATGAGCAGGTTGGCACCTTGCGTGGTCGCCTCCGCCGTCGGTGTGTGAATGTGTGAGTGAACGGGTAAAATGTGAGGAACAAATTGTAAAGTGCGTTGGATAAAAGCTGCTATATAAATGCAGCCATTTACCATTTAGTATGTATATACTACTATGCACTAGTATGTATATTCTACTATGTACTAGTATGTATATACTACTATGCACTAGTGTATATACTACTATGCAGTGCACTCAAGCGTGTAGCACTCAAGTTCAACACTGTTTGACGAACAATCTTACTGACCCCTCGCTGCCAGAGTTCTACCCTTCCTGCCGGCTCGTTGTACAGAACTTGTAAATCTGATTTTATAAATCGAACACATTCGGGCCAACCTCCAATTTGTTTAAACCAGGCTAAAAACAAACATCGGAACTGTTTGCACACCTGTTGTTTAATGAAGAGCATCCTTCTGAGAGACTCAGGCTTCCGTCAGGACCATGAGCAGCTCTCTATCGCTGGCCGCCAGTGTTTACTGGGGAGACACCCAGCGCACTGAGAGCGACAAAACACACTCGGCACCGTGCAGCAACACATCCTCTATGCAATCTAATTTCTAAATTATGATTTTTTTTTTTTAATACATTTTAATTTTATTTTAAATTTTACTTTTGACTTAACTTTTTTTTTTTTTAATGATGACGATTCTGACTCGAGTTATTTTGTATGTTACACAAGAGACTTTTACGTTTAAGTCGAGCACTTTCATATACATGTTATGTTTAAGTTTAAGTCGAGCACTTTGATGTGTCATGTTGTCTGTTTAAGAAAGGGAGAATCGTGATCTCAATTCTTAAGAGAGAGAGATCGTGATTCACATTTGAGCAAGAATCTCCCCCAGCCAGCCCTACTCTCAACACATCCTCTGCTACAAAACACTCTCATCCTCTCAACACATCCTCTGCGTTGAGGACAAGAACAATAAGTTACAGAGCAGTTCTCTGGTGACGTGCTTCCTGGACTGTGAAGTGAAGTGGAGTCGGGCGGGCGGGCTGGCATGGCTGGCATGGCTGATTTGAGGTTAGTCAGGCGGGTCTGGCCCGGGCTCAGGTGGTGTTCTGTTGCCACAGCACAGTGTACGGCAGTGTCCCCCGGCCAGTGGGCCGCCACGGATTGGCACCCTGACAAAACTTCTGGGACACGTGAGCCAGTTCATCCTGGCTATAATGTCAAATGGAGAGAAAGTGGATGGTCACAGGGTGCAAAGATGGATTTTATATATTTTATTAAGCCGCTTAGGAGACACTGTGCTGAGGAGTGTTAACCTGCACTGCCCTGCAGACGCTAACCACAGTAAATACAACTCTTCAAAAGTTGGGTTATCGGGCATAAAAGAAAATATTGTTTGTTTCCTGTTGGTTTGTCGGTTAAGGCCATGGGTAGGTAGGGAATTTATTTAATTTAATCTTTTATTTTTATTCTTTCCCACGGCGACTATGGATAGGGAATTTCTTTATTTAATTAAAATGTTCACGACAACATGGATGCATGTACTCTGCCAGCATGTTTAATATCCATAATACTAAAGGTTTGACTAAGATGTTCATGAAACTTTATTGTTAAAAAAATAATAATTATTATTATTTTTTTTTAAACTGATAAAATAAATTGGGTCGCACCTAAATCGGCAGGGTCGGTCGGCAACCGGAAACAAACAATTTTTTCTTTTAGGCCTAGGTGAAATTGCACTTCTCAATACCCGTGTTATCTTAGAGTTCTATCTTGCTCTGTTTTAGAGAAAGGGGCTATAAAGAATTGCAGTAACTACACAATCACTGGATAGTCAAATTACTTTAAAGCCATTTTTCTCCGTTTCACTCTTTGCCTAGTTACCGCGGTTAGCTTCTGCAGGGACATAATACGCTAGAATATACAGAGCCACTGCGTCTGGGCGGCAGCCCATTCTATCGGCTCGTACACCCAGAGTCGTGCTGCGTGTTGACCAGGACACTATGTGGAGTACTATCCTTTTTTTTCCCTTCTAAGTTTAGGTATCGCAAGGTTTCCTGTCGCAAGGTACACCCGGGTCCAAACTGTTCCCCTCGCGTCGCACACTAGTCTATACGGGTTAGAACACCGTGTTCTGCACCGGATATATCGGTCTAGAATGTCCAGAGTTAATTTGGGGAAGCCGACATAGCTTAGCGCGGTGTCAAGTGGAATTCACATACAACATGCATGGACACGCGTGACCGCGGGGGTCGACGCCTATATAGACACACAACACCTATGTCTTGTTCCTAGTGGCGCGTGTGCATGACCGCTCCGTGTCGTTCACAAGCACGCGTGTTCCCAGACCGCGAGGCCCACCGACTGGTATGTAGACGGTTACTTTTAGTGTCAATGTACACAAGGCCATTTAAATGTGTCTTTTCGCATATCCCTCCTAGTTACACATACACACAGTCCTCATATCCCTCCTAGTTACATACACACAGTCCTCATATCCCTCCTAGTTACACATACACACAGTCCTCATATCCCTCCTAGTTACATACACACAGTCCTCATATCCCTCCTAGTTACACATACACACAGTCCTCATATCCCTCCTAGTTACACATACACACAGTCCTCATATCCCTCCTAGTTACATACACACAGTCCTCATATCCCTCCTAGTTACACATACATACAGTCCTCATATCCCTCCTAGTTACACATACACACAGTCCTCATATCCCTCCTAGTTACACATACACACAGTCCTCATATCCCTCCTAGTTACACATACACACAGGCCTCATATCCCTCCTAGTTACACATACATACAGTCCTCATATCCCTCCTAGTTACACATACACACAGTCCTCATATCCCTCCTAGTTACACATACACACAGTCCTCATATCCCTCCTAGTTACACATACACACAGGCCTCATATCCCTCCTAGTTACACATAGTCCTCATATCCCTCCTAGTTACATACACACAGACCTCATATCCCTCCTAGTTACACATACAGTACACACAGACCTCATATCCCTCCTAGTTACACATACACACAGTTCTCATATCCCTCCTAGTTACATACACACAGTCCTCATATCCCTCCTACTTACACATACACACAGTCCTCATATCCCTCGTACTTACACACAGTCCTCATATCCCTCCTACTTACACATACACATAGCCTGTAGTCTTATGTAGTAGAGGTCCAAATTTCATAAAAATCCGTTCAGAAATGGGTGATTTAGAGCGATTCTCCAGTAATCCATTTTTCCTCATTTACGGCAATGCATTCTGTGTGTTTTTCACTTCAACTCGTCAATTTTCACCTAGATCCCTGATTCGCACAACCCCACGTGGGGTATCATTGGAAAGATACACTCATTGGCTACAACCCTGTCCAATATTCTTTGCACTCGTTGAATGATTGACAGTTCCAGAGCCTCGGGAGTCAGGGGTGGTAATCTGAGGCTTGCGTGTACAAAGTCGCATGCCTGACATATCGGCATGTAACGTCGTGTCGTCTTTGAGGGGTTTACCCGTCTCCTCCCTAAACGATGTGTGTCCTAAACCCAATCTCCACGTTCAAAATGCCCTGGGAACCCAAAGAACGTTCCTGCCCCGAGGAACAATCAGTCTTCCCCTGATCAGCATTTCAACTCGCTCATTTGTCCGCTCTGGTCCCTTTCTTTGATCGTTCGGCCCCTGGCGAGCCTCTGTTGGCGGGTTCTGTTGGTTCTTCTTCACCTCGTAGGTGTTTCAGTCTCCCAGCTGGTGGCGTCAGCGGGGACTGTCTGTTCTCCCACCCGGTCCAGAACCTTTCAGAACCGCACCATAGAATCCGGGCCAAGGCCGGGACCTTTTGTTCCTCACATTCCCCACTCCACCCACATAGTTGCCATGCTCACGCAGACACGCAACGCGGGCACACGTGGAGACAGAGGCACACACACATAGGCACTCACACACACACACAAAGCCGTCTATCTCTCTCCCTCTCTCCTCTCTTACTCTCCATCGCTCTCCTCTTTCTCTTGCTCTGACTCTAGATCTCTCTGATTTTGTATCTCACTGTCTCTTTATCTCCCTCTCTCTCTCTCTGTTTTTGTATCTCACTGTCTCTTTATCTCCCTCTCTCTCTCTGTTTTTGTATCTCACTGTCTCTTTATCTCCCTCTCTCTCCCTCTCTCTCTCTCTGTTTTTGTATCTCACTGTCTCTTTATCTCCCTCTCTCTCTGTTTTTGTATCTCACTGTCTCTTTATCTCCCTCTCTCTCTCTGATTTTGTATCTCACTGTCTCTTTATCTCCCTCTCTCTCTCTGATTTTGTATCTCACTGTCTCTTTATCTCCCTCTCTCTCTGTTTTTGTATATCACTGTCTCTTTATCTCCCTCTCTCTCTCTGTTTTTGTATCTCCCTCTCTCTCTCTGTTTTTGTATCTCCCTCTCTCTCTGTTTTTGTATCTCCCTCTCTCTCTCTGTTTTTGTATATCACTGTCTCTTTATCTCCCTCTCTCTCTCTGTTTTTGTATATCACTGTCTCTTTATCTCCCTCTCTCTCTCTGTTTTTGTATCTCCCTCTCTCTCTCTGTTTTTGTATCTCACTGTCTCTTTATCTCCCTCTCTCTCTGATTTTGTATCTCACTGTCTCTTTATCTCCCTCTCTCTCTCTGTTTTTGTATATCACTGTCTCTTTATCTCCCTCTCTCTCTCTGTTTTTGTATCTCCCTCTCTCTCTGTTTTTGTATCTCCCTCTCTCTCTCTGTTTTTGTATCTCCCTCTCTCTCTGTTTTTGTATCTCCCTCTCTCTCTCTGTTTTTGTATCTCCCTCTCTCTCTCTGTTTTTGTATCTCCCTCTCTCTCTCTGTTTTTGTATCTCCCTCTCTCTCTCTGTTTTTGTATCTCCCTCTCTCTCTTTTGTATCTCTCTCTCTCAGTTTTTGTATCTCCCTCTCTCTCTGATTTTGTACCTCTCCCTCTCTCTGATTTTGTACCTCTCCCTCTCTGTTTTTGTATCTCTCCCTCTCTCTGATTTTGTGTCTCTCCCTCTCTCTTGAGATAACCTTTGTGTTCATGTATTCTTAATGTTATGGTTCTTGGTGGTTCTCCAGAGCACATGGACATTAGATGTGTATGCCACACACAGTGAGGTACATGTAATGATATAATCCATATAATGGTTTCCTGTATGAGGACGATGTAAAAGCGGAACATTTAATCATATTATTGCACAGGACACATCCTCTACATTTATGGCACCCGTTAACACATCTTGCGCCAAAAAACGAGTTTACTCGTTTTTATGATCGTTATTTCTTTTATTCGCTATTGGCATCGGGTACTAACACGACAATGTATGAACGGAAAAATATAACGTTCCCACATCCGGAACGATACATGCCCGATGTTGAATGGGCCATAGTAATGTCGATATAGCTATAATATTTAAAAAGTTATAGCCCTGCAAAGAAGGTGAGCCACTCCATAGGGTTACAGCACTGGCAGAGAGTGGCATAGATGGGCATACTGCGTGGCGCAGAATGTGTTAAGGTAAAGGTTTTAAGAGCATTGCTTTGCTTTAGCTTTACAGTGGGTACAGTATGAACCTGTTTGTCTTGTAGATTAGCACAGCGGCTCAGGTGGTAGAGTGGTCGTCTGGTAATCGGAAGGTTCCCAGTTCGATTCCCGCTCCTCCCAGCAGCATGTCGAAGTGTCCGAACTGGTTGAGCGAGACACTTGACTTAACCCCTAACTGCTCCCGATGAGCAGGTTGCCACCTTGCATGGTCTCCTACAGGGGTGTGCTCTGCCCCCGCCGTCTCAAGGAGGGTTCGACTAAAGAGAACAGGTTGAAATGAGAGAGAGTCCGTCGTTGCCAATGGCGACGACACTGTGGAGCCGAGTTCACTCTTTAGTTGTAGTCGTTCGTCATTCATGGACGTGCCGTCATTTAGTCAATTAGGACGGTTAAAGGGGATTGACCGACTGCCTCCCCTTCATTCAGGGCTCTGCTCTGGGCAACACGCTCTCGACACACCGCTCCCCTTCAAGCACAATAGACGTGTTTTATCAAGTTACCTCAGCGCTACTTTTAGGATATAATTTACCTTCCGTTTTGATTCAGTACAAGTACAGTTGAAGTCGGATTAATCCCGTGACGCGCTGGAATGGAAGCATCCCTTCTGTACATCCTGATCCTATTTATCATTAAGCCCTGAGCGCTTCTGGAATGTTCCGTGGGCTCTTGTTTGACCTAATGACCAGGCCTTGTCATCGCCACCTGCTCTGTCTGTCTGTCTCTGTCTGTCTGTCTGTCTGTCTGTCTGTCTGTCTGTCTGTCTGTCTGTCTCTGTCTGTCTGTCTGTCTCTGTCTGTCTGTCTGTCTGTCTTGTCTGTCCGTCCATCCATCTTGTCTGTCTGTGTCCCCGTCTGTCTATCTTCCCATCTGTGTCTGTCTGTCTGTCTGTCTGTCTGTCTGTCTGTCTGTCTGTCTATCTGCCCGTCTGTCTGTCTGTCTGTCTGCCTGTTTGTCTGTCTGTATGTCAGTCTGTCTGTCTGTCTGTCTGTCTGCCCGTCTGTCGGTCTGTCTGTCTGTGTGCCCGTCTGTCTGTCTGTGTGCCCGTCTGCCTGTCTGTGCCCATCTCGTCTGTCTGTCTGTCTGTCTGTCTGTCTGTCTGTCTGTCTGTCTGCCTGTCTGTCTGTCTGTCTGTCTGTCTGTCTGTCTGTCTGTCTGTCTGTCATGCTGGGCAGGGCTGGGTTGGCACAGTTTGGTACAGTAGTATCGGCACCCTTGGTTTTGAGGATGCATGGTCCTTTCCAACGGAGTCCCTAGTTACCATAGCAACCACTCCCTCTGCAGTCTACCAGCCCCTCGGCAGGGTTATTAGAAACTCACACACTTACACACCTCAACTCACCACTGGTTTCTGCATTAATTTGATCTGAAATCATGTTATGTTAAATCTTTTTTTAATTTTTACGTTTGGCTTAGAGGTTCTGCGAACTACCAGAAAAGGCTTTCAGACAGCTAGCTAAATAGTAGCTCAATAGTTGACGCTAGAAAATGTGAGTTCTCTCTGTCATCTGGTTTGAATTCCCCTACATAATATAATAGTCCTACAACAACGCCGAGCAACGTTTCGCGTCGGACCAGTTCTTCAGAGTTAAAATAGGGTGGTTTCCTTATGGGGGGCAGCAAGGGGCTGTGGATTCACTACTCGGCCAAACCTTGTGCATCACAGTCACGAGAGGGACTATCGCCCATGATGTCATCATCCCTGCCAGGAGCCTCTGTACGGGGGCCGTGTCGGGTGCTTTGGGGGGGGGGGGGGGGGGGGGGCGCCACGCCGGCCTGCCTGCTTTAAGTTGTACCCACACGACCACACTGAGCCCTGGACAAGGGACCGTGGAAAAACACGGCATACTGTGTACAGCGCGGTTACAGCGTGGCTCACCGGCGGTGCAGTGAAAAAAACCATAACACACACACACACACTGTGCCGTGACATTTGACCTCTGAGAACTGCCCCGGGCCGCTTGTTATAGACGAGAACGATGAAAGGGGGGGACTAAGGCATTAGAATGCTATGAACGCTTTTCTCTTTCCCCTCGCTCTCTCTCTCTCTCTCTCTCTTTCTTTTCCCCTCTCTCTCTCTCCTTCCCCCCTCGCTCTATTTCCCCCCTCCCTCTTTTTCTCACTCTCTTTCTCTCACTCTCTCTTTCTCTCACACTATTTCTCTCTCTCTCTCTCTCACACCCTCTCTCACACACACAAACAGAAGGATGAGTCATTCCCAGTTCTGCACGCGTGACGATGCGAGAATCTGCGGCCACCAACCAATCGGAGGCCTCGGAACAGGGGTGTTACCGTAGCAACGGGGCAGTGACAGCAGCAGATGTGGTTGAGAGAGAGGGGCCGGGGGGGGGGGGGGTTGAAGAAGAGGTGAGAGAGGGGGTGGGGTGAAGAAGAGGTGAGAGAGGGGGTGGGGTGAAGAAGGGGTGAGAGGGTGAAAGTGAGGCGGGAGGTGAAGAAGATGTGAGAGAGAAAGAGGGGGGATGAAGAAGATGTGAGAGGAAGGAGGTGAAGAAGAGGAGAAGGGAGGGCATAGCAAGGGGACAATGACTGTCTGCATGTCTTTTAGTGTGGGAGGAAACCTAACGTGCATTTCATTTCATGTATTTGTTTATTTGGAAGGGACCGCATGTATTAAATGAATGGACAATACATAAAATGCACTGTAAATACACCGGATTTAGCAAGGAATGCACATTTCCATCCTCGGTCCCCAAATGCATGTCTTTTAGTGTGAGAGGAAACCAGAACACCCAGAGGAAACCCACACAAACGCGTGGGAGAACGTGCAAACTCCACACACAACGCCCCCCTGTTGGGGTTTGAACCCAGGACCTCCTTGCTGTGGTGCAACAGTGCTAACCACTGCCCCACAGTGTCTCTTTGATGGGAGGGGACAGGGACTGGGAGATGCTCATGGAGCGCATCGTGAAAGTGTTTATTTGAATCTGAAGCATGGAAAAGGATTCTTTTTGTTGTTGTTTTTTTACTAAATATTATTATTATGAGCAGATTAGTTTCCCCCCAAAAAAATTATAATAATGCTGACAAGATCTGTCACCAGTGGTAAAGTTTGCCCTCAAGAGTTTTTCAGAATTTCCTACTTTGCCTGCCTATCCCCTGTCCTCTTGTCTTGTCTTGTCTTTCTCTCTCTCTCTTTCTTTCTCGTTCTCCCCCCTCTATTTATCTTTCTCTCCCCCCTCTCTCTTTCTTTCTCTCTTTCTCCCCCCTCTATTTCTCTTTCTCTCTCTCTCCCCCCTCTCCCCCCTCTCTCTTTCTCTCTCTCTCTCTCTATCTCTATCCCCTATCTCTTTTTCTCGCTCTCTCTCCTGCTTCTCTCTCTCTTTCTCCCTCTCGCTATCCCCCTTCTCTCTTTCTATCTCTCTCCCCCCTCTCTCTTTCCCCTCTCTATTGCTCTCTCTCTCTCTCTGTGTCTGTCTCTCTCTCTCATGCAATTAGATTCACTTATATTTAGATGTCAAGGTGTAATTCCTTTTCCCCCATCCCCAAGACACACACACACACACATACACACATACGCACAGTCAGAGGCTGTATCAGCATTTCTTGGTGTGGTTAATATCTAGACAGATGAGTCTCTTGCTGTCAACACCTTCCTCCAGTCACGTGTTCAGGCCCTGACGCCCCCCAGGCAGGAGACATCATCCCTCTGTGCTCCGCTCTGCCCCCCCAGGCAGGAGACATCATCCCTCTGTGCTCCGCTCTGCCCCCCCAGGCAGGAGACATCATCCCTCTGTGCTCCGCTCTGCCCCCCCAGGCAGGAGACATCATCCCTCTGTGCCCTCTCTGCCCGGGTCACCCCTCTCACTTAGGGTGGAGGCACAACACCAACACCATGTCCAGGACGTCCCGCTCATATCCACCCTCTTTGGCTTTTCTCCAAAGCTTTGCGGGATACCTCAAGCTTTTTTTCTTTGTGATATATATATATTTTTTTTACATCTATTATATATTTATCATATTTATTATTATTAACACATACAAAAATAATGTTATATTGTTGAAATGACACGAGTGTGTATATATATATATATATATATATATATATATATATATATATATATATATATATATATATATATATATATATATATATATATATACATTAAATAAATATATATTAAAAAGTAGAACCCACTGAGAGCCCGCATTCACCTTGAGGTCCAAGTTTCAAGTTTGTTTATTATATGTCACAGCAAAATACAGAATACTTTATATGAAATGCTTATTTCTGAAAGAGACCCTGAGAGTGTGCTACATACAGTAAAAAAAAAGTGAAAAATAAAAAGTAAATAAGTAAAAGTAAGTAAAGTCAATATACATATATATACAATATACAACACAGAGTAAAATGACTAACAGTGAGGTACAATGCAGAAATGAGATGAGGTACAAAACTTAGGGTAGGGTGCAAATGAGGTATGGATGTAATAGATAAATAAAAAAAAAAAGTGTGTTAAAGTGTCTAAAGTGAGTAAAGTGAGTGATGGGTCACCATGCCACCACCACCATCTTCACCTCAGTCTATACTGGATTTCAACTGCACCACCAGACTATTCCACACTGTAATGGACCTGTCTCAAACCCTGCCCTCTTTTCTTGATCCTCCAATCACAACTGTCGCTTACCTCGGACAAACTTGGTTTGTCCGAGGT
The DNA here is from genome assembly GCF_963971535.1 of Notolepis coatsorum. NCBI lineage: Eukaryota > Metazoa > Chordata > Actinopteri > Aulopiformes > Paralepididae > Notolepis > Notolepis coatsorum. The sequence goes on along the minus strand of NC_140180.1, from coordinate 11,837,756 downwards.
AAGCGACAGTTGTGATTGGAGGATCAAGAAAAGAGGGCAGGGTTTGAGACGGGTCCATTGTTGCCTCCTTCGCTCCATGCATGCTAGCTGTTGAACGCCCCCTCCCCCCTCGAGAACCCGGCACCCTAACTAGTTGAAGAAATGTCGTGTCGCTCTGTGTTTAGACTCTGACTCGACACATTCTCACTCCAGCTGATTCGGGGAACATTCCACGCAAGGCCTCTCATTAGACCGTCCTGTGAGTGCGCCCATTTTTTTAAGTGTCTCTGAGGTGGCAACTTTTGCCGCTCAATTGACCTCTCAAGCCCCGCCCCCTTGTCTGGATCCTCCAATCACGAACGTTCTCCGTCCGGGGGAAGCAACAGTTATGATTGGAGGATCAAGACAAGAGGGCTTGAGATCATGTAGTATGCAACTTCTTTATCACGTATAATATGCAACTTCTTTATCACGTATAATATGCAACTTCTTTATCACGTATAATATGCAACTTCTTTATCACGTATAATATGCAACTTCTTTATCACGTATAATATGCAACTTCTTTATCACGTATAATACGCAACTTCTTTATCACGTATAATATGCAACTTCTTTATCACGTATAATATGCAACTTCTTTATCACGTATAATATGCAACTTCTTTATCGCGTATAATATGCAACTTCTTTATCACGTATAATATGCAACTTCTTTATCACGTATAATAATGCAACTTCTTTATCACGTATAATATGCAACTTCTTTATCACGTATAATATGCAACTTCTTTATCACGTATAATATGCAACTTCTTTATCACGTATAATATGCAACTTCTTTATCACGTATAATAATGCAACTTCTTTATCACGTATAATAATGCAACTTCTTTATCACGTATAATATGCAACTTTATCACGTATAATACGCAACTTCTTTATCACGTATAATATGCAACCTCTTTATCACATATAATATGCAACTTTATCACGTATAAGATGCAACTTCTTTATCACGTATAATATGCAACTTTATCACGTATAATATGCAACTTCTTTATCACGTATAATATGCAACTTCTTTATCACGTATAATATGCAACTTCTTTATCACGTATAATATGCAACTTCTTTATCACGTATAATATGCAACTTCTTTATCACGTATAATATGCAACTTCTTTATCACGTATAATATGCAACTTCTTTATCACGTATAATATGCAACTTCTTTATCACGTATAATATGCAACTTCTTTATCACGTATAATATGCAACCTCTTTATCACGTATAATATGCAACTTCTTTATCACGTATAATATGCAACTTCTTTATCACTTGTAGTATGCAACTTCTTTATCGCGTATAATATGCAACTTCTTTATCGCGTATAATATGCAACTTCTTTATCACGTATAATATGCAACTTCTTTATCACGTATAATATGCAACTTCTTTATCACGTATAATATGCAACTTCATTATCACTGGCTAGTTGCTCACTTTTTCACCTTTTGAGGTTGATTTTTTTTATTTATTTTGTATTATTGTGTGTTAAAAGTGTATTCATACTACAAGTCAAGTCAAGTGTTCCTTTATTAATCCCCTTTGGGAAATTCAAGTGTACAGGTAGGGTAGATAATAGAACATGGAACAAAGTGCAAGTATGAATGACAATAGACATGATAACAGTAGTCGTAGTGAACACTAGTGAGTAGCAGGATTCAGACAGTAGTAATAGTGATGATGGTATACATGGGCCACACTCTAGTAACACACTGCACCAGAGTCCATGCAGTGTTTATTTTTAAGAGTCAGATAGTCCTAACAGTGTTTATTATTAGAGGCAGATAGTCCTAACAGTGTTTATTATTAGAGGCAGATAGTCCTAACAGTGTTTATTATTAAGAGTCAGATAGTCCTAACAGTGTTTATTATTAGAGGCAGATAGTCCTAACAGTGTTTATTATTAGAGTCAGATAGTCCCAACAGTGTTTATTATTAGAGTCAGATAGTCCTAACGGTGTTTATTATTAGAGTCAGATAGTCCTAACAGTGTTTATTATTTGAGGCAGATAGTCCTAACAGTGTTTATTATTTAGAGTCAGATAGTCCTAACAGTGTTTATTATTAAGAGTCAGATAGTCCTAACAGTGTTTATTATTAAGAGTCAGATAGTCCTAACAGTGTTTATTATTAGAGGCAGATAGTCCCAACAGTGTTTATTATTTAGAGTCAGATAGTCAAGTTCAAGTTTCAAGTTTCTTTAATAGTTGTCATACAGAAGTACAGAATACTTTCATACAAAATGCTTCTTACTGTTACGCTCCAGAGACTGTGCTAGACAAGATAGTATCAAATAACATAGTATAGCATGTAATTTAGAAGAAGAAAATGAGGTCACAGTGTTCGGTATAGACATATGTACAATGTTCTGAGTTACCATATAATATACAATACTATGCAGTGTACTAATGTACAGTACTATATAGTGCAAAGCAGAAATGGGATGAGGTACAATTTAGGTACAATTTACAGTAAGGTGTACGAGTTGTAGTGCAAATCCTTTACCAATAAATATAAAGTGTGGGGAGTGGGTGCTACAGTGTGTTTGTTTAAAGTGGGTGTGTGCTATAAGTGTGTGGAGTGGGTGCTACAGTGTCTTTGTTTAAAGTGAGTGTGTGCGTGTGGATGTGTGTGCTATGTGCGTTTGGTGGTTGTTGTTGTGTAGTGTTCATTCATTGTTCGTTTAGCAGCCTGATGGCCTGGGGATAGAAGCTTCTTCTGAGTCTTTCTGTGCTCGCCTTGAGACTCCGGTATCGCTTGCCTGACCGCAGCAGTTCAAAGAGGCAGTTGTTCGGGTGACTGGAGTCTTTAATGATTCTCTTAGCCTTGCCCTTGCAACGCTTGTTGTAAATGTTCTGGAGGGTGGGGAGCCCCCCTCCAATTGTGCGTTCGGCTGAATGTGTCACTCTTTGTAGTCTGCTTCGGTCTTGTGCAGTGCTATTCCCAAACCAGGAGGTGATGTTGCCGGTCAAGATGCTCTCTATTGTACATGAGTAGAAGTTCTTAAGGATCTTCTGACTGACTTGGAACTTCCTTAGGCGCCTGAGGAAGTAGAGGCATTGTCGTGCCTTCTTCACAACACTGTCAATGTGTGTGGTCCATGTCAAGTCCTCGGATATGTAGGCTCCGAGGTACTTAAAGCTGTTGACTCTCTCAACCGGTGCCCCGTCGATGCTGAGGGGGCTGTAGTCCTTGACCCCCGACCTCCTGAAGTCCACAATCATCTCCTTTGTTTTGCTGACGTTCAGGGAGAGGCTGTTTTCCTGGCACCATCCCGCCAGGACCTTGACCTCTTCCAGGTAGGCCCTCTCGTCGTTGGCAGAGATCAGGCCCACCACCACTGTGCCGTCAGCAAATTTGATGATTGTATTGCTACTCCGCTGAGCCACACAGTCGTGTGTGTACAGGGAGTAGAGGAGGGGACTCAGAACACAGCCCTGGGGGGGCCCCTATGTTGAGGGTGATGGATGAGGAGGTGCAGTTGCCTGCTCTCACCACCTGGGGTCTGCCAGTCAGGAAGTCCAAGACCCACTGGCAGAGGTCATAGTTCAAGCCCAGGTCCCTGAGCTTGGCTATGAGTATGGAGGGGACTATGGTATTGAATGCCGAGCTGTAGTCGATGAATAGCATTCTCACATAGTTCCCCTGCCTCTTGTCCAGGTGTGATGCTGCTGTGTGCAGCACATGGGCTATGGCGTCCTCCGTGGACCTGTTGGGGCGGTATGCAAATTGCAGGGGGTCCATGTTGATGGGGAGGGAGGAGCAGATGTAGCCCTTTACTAGCTTCTCAAAGCACTTCATGGCTATGGAGGTGAGAGCTACAGGGCGGTAGTCGTTGAGGCAAGCAGGCTTGGATTTTTTGGGTACAGGGATAATAGTGGACTTCTTCTAGTCCCAACAGTGTTTATTATTAAGAGTCTAATAGTCCTCCTAACAGTGTTTATTATTAGAGGCAGATAGTCCCAACAGTGTTTATTATTAGAGGCAGATAGTCCCAACAGTGTTTATTATTTAGAGTCAGATAGTCCTAACAGTGTTTATTATTAAGAGTCTGATAGTCTTAACAGTTCTCAAGTTCTCCAGCTGTTAGCTTTCCAGCAATTGGCAGCAGTCCTTGCCCACGGTTGTGGAGCCTGATGGCTACTGGCACGAAGGACTGGCTGTGGTGTGTCGTGGGGGGGATAAGTATACAGTATGGCTAGACATGCTCCTTATCTTGGCTAGCTCCTCATTAAGGGGTGGGAGGGGTGCAGTATAGCGTCCAGCTTTGAGAACAAGTTGGGGAGCCGAGTGAGTGACCACAAGTGACTGAACACAACACTCTAACTTACCATCTTTAGATAATAAAGTACTCAACCTCTACTGTCTTTAACTACGAGTGAACACAACACTCTAACTTACCATCTTTAGATAATAAAGTACTCAACCTCTACTGTCTTTAACTACGAGTGAACACAACACTCTAACTTACCATCTTTAGAGTTTAGATAATAAAGTATTCAACCTCTACTGTCTTTAACTATGAGTGAACACAACATTCTAACTTACCATCTTTAGATAATAAAGTATTCAACCTCTACTGTCTTTAACTATGAATGAACACAACATTCTAACTTACCATCTTTAGATAATAAAGTACTCAACCTCTACTGTCTTTAACTATGTGTGAACACAACACTCTAACTTACCATCTTTAGATAATAAAGTACTCAACCTCTACTGTCTTTAACTATGAGTGAACACAACATTCTAACTTACCATCTTTAGATAATAAAGTATTCAACCTCTACTGTCTTTAACTATGAATGAACACAACACACTAACTTACCATCTTTAGATAATAAAGTACTCAACCTCTAATGTCTTTAACTATGAGTGAACACAACATTCTAACTTACCATCATTAGATAATAAAGTACTCAACCTCTACTGTCTTTAACTATGAGTGAACACAACACTCTTTATCATCCTTTGATAATAAAATTTGGTAATCGGAAGGTTCCCGGTTCGATTCCCGCTCCTCCCGGCAGCCCGTCGAAGTGTCCTTGAGCAAGACACTTAACCCCTAACTGCTTCCGATGAGCAGGTCGGCACCTCGCACGGTCGCCTCCGCCGTCTGTGTGTGAATGTGTGAGTGGATGTGAGACATGAGTTGTAAAAAGCGCTTTATGAATGCAGTCCATTCCATTTGTAAAGGATGTCTGACGTGAGAATCCTCGGGCCCTTGGTGGTCGGGGGCCCCTGGAGATGCCCGGGGGCGTTTGCCCGGTAATTACCGGTCAGTAATAATAATAATAATAATGGCTTGGATTTATATAGCGCTCTTCATGACACCCAGAGCGCTTCACAGAGTCCATTATTCGTTCATACACAGTCATACCGGTGGTGGTAAGCTACAATTGCAGCCAGAGCTGCCCTGAGGCAGACTCACGGAAGCGTGGCGAATAATCATCGCCTACGGCCCCTCCGACCACCACCAACATTTATTCACATGCATACACATTCATACGAGGCAAGTAGGTTAAGTGTCTTGCCCAAGGACACAACGGCAATGGGATGGACATGGGCTTGAGCGGGATTCGAACCACCAACACTTCGATCATTGGACAACCCGCTCTAATCCAGACCCGTCTGTCTCTCTTGTCTCTCTAGATCACAGAGCTCTTAGATGATGAGAAGTGTGAGGCTGAATGTGAGGACCTGCCTCAGGATGGAGAAGAGCTTCCTGTGTCGTCCTCCTCACCACAACACTCTGGAGACAACCCCACGTCCAGGTAGGAGAGACTCACACACACACACACACACACACACACACACACACACACACACACACACACACACACACACACACACACACACACACACACACACTCACACACTCACACACTCACACACTCACACACACACACACACACACACTCACACACACACACACACAAGACAACCCCACGTCCAGGTAGGAAAGACACACACACACACACACACACACACACACACACACACACTGAATACAGCCTCACAGCCAGGTAGGAGACTAACACACACACACACGCACACACGCACACACACACACACACACACACACACTGAATACAGCCTCACAGCCAGGTAGGAGACTAACACACACACACACACACACACACACACACACACACACACACTGAATACAACCTCACAGCCAGGTAGAAGACTAACACACACACACACACCAGTGGCAGTGTGCCCAGATGAAACACATACTCTCGCTCATAACCATATAATAATTAATTAATATCTACACCATCAAAAATGCAACATCATGATACAAACGGTCCGCTATGTCAGGGTTGGAATCGATTCAGAATGTTCTGCTACACTGGCCAATGAAACCCGCTCACAGACTGAGTTAGTGTGTCTAGTAATATACACTATGGTTCTGGAGCCAAGGGCATAGGTTGCATTTCAACATCGGGGGGGGGGGGGTTACGTTAGGTTTATTTTATTTGATCAAGGGGGACAGCGTACATTAATAAAACATTTTACAAATGTAAATGCACCCAATTGTACCCATTGGCAGTCCCCCTCCTGCCAGAAGGTACAGGCTAAAACCCTGTGTGAAAAAGGGTTAGCAATAAAAACGGAATAAAATCAAGATAAATAACATTAGAATAAAAACACAACAAAAGCACATAGACATACGATAGGGATACAGGTCACAATACAGTCATGGACACAAGGACAGAGCACATCATGACATATTAAAAGACCCAGACATAAACAAATGCACCATATCCACACACACACATACAATGCTGGTTTTCAATGAGCCATTCCCTAACCCTGCACTTGAATGAATGATATGATGTGGACTAGGGCTGACCCCTATTAGTCGAATAGTCGACTAATCGACCGAAAGGAGCCGTAGTCGACTGCCAACCTCTTAGTCAAATACAAAAAAATACAAAAAAAAATATATATATATTTTTTACATTTTTTTTAAGCATTCTTTCCAAAAGAAAAGAGGCCTAGAATCGTGGCTAACGCTAATGGCATGCATACCAGAGGCTAACTGCCTAAGAAAACGGGCACAGAGGCACTGAAAGAGGATTTCACCCATCTAATGAACACACTAGACTAGACAAATATCAAGATGTATCCATCAGTGGACCAATTGCATGCTTTTGCAAAGGACAAGACCATGATACCGACAATATGCATTTTGAGTTTTAACTCTAGCTTGTCTATAGCTGAAATGCCATTCGATTTAACGTTATTAGCTTAGCACCCTATATCTCGCGTTCCAGGAAATACCCCAGAACATTCTGCTATAACGTTCATATTCAAGACGCTATAAAATGGGAACGTATTGATGAAATATTTTTTTATTTAAGGCATATTGAAGGGACGGTTTATAGTGTCAATTGACAATGAGAATGGACAGATGGCAATAATATAAAGTATAGATTTAGCTCTACAAACAGCCTCACGCACAATGAAAGTTTGTTTTGATATGCTGGCCGTATAGAGTGGACCCCGTCTAATCCCAATGGCCCCGAATGTGTTAAGCATGGCGCCGAAACACGTACCGTACTTTTCGGACTATAAGCCGCGGCTTTTTTCCCCATTTTTCGACCCTGCGGCTTATATAACGGTGCGGCTTATATGTGGACCAAACCCTAAAATATTGCTTTTTTTACTGCATTGAAGTGTTATTTATCTGTTCCCTTATTTGCTAAACTTAATACAACTTGTAAATGAGTTAATTCTTGTTATTTGTCCGACAGTATTGTGACAATCCCCTCTGTGCACGAACCCTTACATATGGTAATTAAACATTAAAACACCTGCGGCTTATAGTCCAGTGCGGCTTATATATGTACACATCATTCAATTTAGCTGCTGCGGCTATATATATACGTGGTTGGCCCCGAATGTGTTAAGCACCCCCACACAGCCTAAATGGAATGATGGAAAAAAATGCAACTTTCTTTTTTCATAGTCGACTATCGGCTAATTTCGGCCAATCATAGTCGACTATCCAAATCCTTAGTCTGGGACAGCCCTAATGTGGACACTCTAATTGTTTGAGGTATTGAGTTCCATTGGTGGGATGCTCTATATGAAAAGACGGCCTGGCCAAATACAGGGGGGGGGTGACACTTTAAGTGTGGCGTCTGGGGTTCCTACCCCAGGAAATTCTGAGCATCAAACACGTAATTTCCTGCGTTCTGGTACTTGTCTGCACCAATCTGTGGCTTTTCTGCATCAATTCATGGTTGAAATGTCTTTATTTATGTAAAGGAAAAGACAACATTCAGGTACCTGCTGACACAGATATAATGGAATATAATGCAGTCAGGCTCTCGGGCGATACCGATAAAAATATTTAATCGCGATTAATCGCATGCTTGTCCATAGTTAACTCATGATTAATCGCAAATTAATCGCATAAAAAAAATTGTATCTATCTACCTTAAACAGATCTTTTTCAAGTTCCAAGTTTTAATACTCTTATCAACATGAGTCCAAATGCTTGCTTTATGCAGCCATTTAACACAAAAGGATGCATTGCAAATTTGCATAAAATTCTAAACAGAGTGATGCACAAAATAACTTAAAAGAAAATAATAATTTAAAACAATGAATAAAGTGTGCATGAAATAATAGGGGAAAGAAAACGTTAGGAACTTGTTACATTCACCCACACAAGGGCTGAGTAATCACCCCCCCCCCCTCTCTCTCTCACACACACACTCTCCCAGCTCTCTATCTCTCTTGCCCCTTCCTCATCTCTCTCACCCCCCCTCTTTCTCTCTCTCACACACACACACTCTCCCAGCTCTCTTTCTCTCTTGCCCCTTCCTCATCTCTCTCACCCCCCTCTCTCTCTATATATATCACACACACACACACACACACACACACACACTCTTCAGAAACAAACATAGTATCAATGAGAGCATCAATAATACACCTGAGTGAAGCCTAGTAAAAAAAAAAAAAAAATCTTAAAAGTTAATCGTGAGTTAAAAAAATGTGTGGCGTTAATAGAATCGGGCGATAACGCGTTAATACCGTGTTAGCTTTGACAGCCTTAATTATTATATATAGTTACAGGTAAGAAGCATGTATGTATAAGTGTTTTTACCTCTTTTGGGGGGGGGGGGGGGGGGGGGGGGTTGTCTTTCATATTAGCTACTGTATATTTTTTTACCTCTTCAAATGGACCTCTTCACAATATTGAGGCGGACATGTCTCCTGCAGCCCCCCTAGACCTACACCCAGGAACCCAACACTGCTACACACCTCTCTCTACCCCCCTCTACCTCTCTACACCTCTCTCTAACTCTTTCTCTCTCTACCTTTTTCTCTCATTCTCTCTCTACCTCTCTTTCTCTCTCTCTCTCTCTCTCTACCTCTAACTCTCTCTACACCTCTCCCTCTAACACTCTAATTCTCTTTCTCTCTACTTCTCTTTCTCTCTCTTTCTCTCTACCTATCTTTCTCTTTCTCGTCCTCTCTTTCTCACTCTCCAACTCCCTTTCTCTCTCTCTACCTCTCTCTCTCGCTCTCTAACTATCTCTATATCTCTCTCGTAACAATATGTCAGAACCTCCATCGTGGGGTCTAGTAAAGGCTCAGGTTCTCTCCTCTTCCTCCTCTTCCTGTGCGCAGGCGCATCATTGGAAAGCCCCTCTCCGGTCCCGTCCCTCGTCCCAAAGTCACATTCCCTCCACCCGTCCGCCCTTCTCGTTGAGTGCGGTGATGGAGTGCATCTGAAGTCTCGATGATTCCTGTAATGCGCTCGTAAAACCGCAATGAATGCGCGCGCGTCTGCTTTGGCGCGCCGTCACTCGTGTGGTTTTCTGCACAACGCACTCACTCACTCCGCGGTTTTATGACCGTGTGACGCCGGGAGAACCAATAAAAACTTCAAATACACACCGCTGGTATCGTCTGACCCGGCCAGATCCACGCCAGCTAATTCCAGGCTTGAGTTTCTCCCAAATTTCCGGACCCCGGGCTCTGGTTGGATTAGGCCCCCAAGGGGATCCGGAGGTGATTGAGTTATGCAACAGCAGGGGGCCTATGGTGGTTGGGGTTTTCTTTTTCCTACGGTAGCCTGAAGAATTATAATAATAATAATGATAATACACTTTATTTGTACAGCGCCTTTCATACTAGAATTGATTCAAGATTCAAGAGTTTATTTATCACATACATACCAGGGCATACAGTGAAATGCGGGTTGGCCATGCCCGCTACGATTGTGCAAGAATACAATAGTAATAATGGTAAATAGTAAATAAAATAACTAGAATAGACGTGATAAAATAGACATGTTATTAAATCACTTCAAGACACTGGGTCCTATGTACACTCCTATACAATATACAGTTTTACTTCTATGTCCTCCCTATGCTATACTTGCTGTTACTAGCTATACTATGCAATAATCACAACAAGTTATTTTCTTAAAGTGTCCTTTTTTCCCTTCCTTTAAAGTGGCCTTTAATTGCAGGCCAAAGTGATTGAGTGATTGAGTTATGCAACAGCAGGGGGGGGGGGGGGGGGGGGGGGCGCGTGTGAGGGGCTATGGCTGGGGTTTTCTTTTTCCTACGGTAGCCTGAATAATTATATAATGATAATGATTATAATACACTTTATTTGTATAGCACTGTTCATACAAGAATTGCAGCCCAAAGATCTTCACAGCAGTGATGTAGACACAAAATAGACATGGGCATAAAATGAGACTCTCACAGACGGCTCAGACAGACCTAGAGGGTCTGCCATGATGATAAAAGCTGCTTTTTTCTCATCCCTGTAAGTGGATCACAAACACTCAAAATACACAAACACAGACACAGACACCCCGGATGGTGGAGGTCTAGACTCAGGTTGTGGGTTCAATCCTCTTGGTGGATCACGTAGGTCTCTTGATTTTTTCCCCCCTCCACTCTGATGGCACTTTTTGGGTAGATTTTTTTTATTTTATTTGATATATTTTGCTTCATTAACATGTCTTATTTCAAACTAGTGGCAATCAAACATCGAAAACACACAATTAGCTGTTTATTTTACTACATTTCGTCTGATTGTGTCCATAAATCACAATTACAATACAGAAATTTGAGGGCGTTTTCCTAAAAAAAAGGTATGTTTTTTTTCTTACATGTAAGAGATGAAATATCCATTTCCCTAGCACCTACACACACCATACTTTCCACATTTCTTCCTATCTATACCCTGCTTTTTTTTTACAGAGGGGTTTGTTGATATATCATTCTTAGCCTGATTTATAGTACATTTAAGCTGGCGAAATGTTTAATGACTGTAGACAGTATTTCCTGATTTATGGGATGATAAAAAGCCACAATCCCTTCTGGACAAAAGTGCATTTTGTGTTATGTGTCAACATAATGAAACACAAATGTTGAATCTTTCATCATCCAATGTTGGTGATTCTGTTCCTTGCGATATAATGCAAATGAGTGCATATTTAATCAAGTTTCAAGTTTCTTTAATAGTTGTCATACAGAAGTACAGAATACTTTTATACAAAATGCTTCTTACTGTTACGCTCCAGAGACTGTGCTAGACAAGATAAGTATGAAATAAAATGGTATAGCATGTAAAATAGAAGTAAAAATGAGGTCACAGTGTTCAGTATAGACATATGTACAATGTTCGATGCAGAATAGAAGTAACTGAGTTACCATACAACATACAATATACTATGCAATGTACTAATATACAATACTATATAGTGCAAAGCAGAAATGGGATGAGGTACAATTTAGGTACAATTTACAGTAAGGTGTACGAGTTGTAGTGCAAATCCTTTACCAATAAATATAAAGTGTGTTTAGGTGATCTAAAGTGTGGAGAGTGGGTGCTGCCGTGTGTTGTTTGTTTAAAGTGAGTGTGTGCGTGTGTGGGTGTGTGTGCTGTGTGCATTTGATGGTTGTTGCATAGTGTTTATTGTTCGTTGAGCAGCCTGATGGCCTGGGGATGGAAGCTTCTTCTGAGTCTTTCTGTGCTCGCCTTAAGACTCCGGTATCGCTTGCCTGACCGCAGCAGTTCAAAGAGGCAGTTGTTCGGGTGGCTGGAGTCCTTGATGATTCTCTTAGCCTTACCCCTGCACCGCTTGTTGTAAATGTTCTGGAGGGTGGGAAGCCCCCCTCCAATTGTGCGTTCGGCTGAACGTGTCACTCTTTGTAGTCTGCTACGGTCTTGTGCAGTGCTATTCCCAAACCAGGAGGTGATGTTGCCAGTCAGGATGCTCTCTATTGTACATGAGTAGAAGTTCTTAAGGATCTTCTGACTGACTTGGAACTTCCTTAGGCGCCTGAGGAAGTAGAGGCGTTGTCGTGCCTTCTTCACAACACTGTCAATGTGTGTGGTCCATGTCAAGTCCTCGGATATGTGGGCTCCGAGGTACTTGAAACTGTTCACTCTCTCAACCGGAGCCCCGTCGATGCTGAGGGGGCTGTAGTCCTTGACCCCCGTCATTAGGTAATGCCTATTTTGCATATATATAAACGTAAAATCTCAGACAACGTGCAATACATTTTTTCTTAGTTGTTATGTACATAACAAACTGGGAACGTTTCATAGTGATATCTATTAAAATATTTGTTTTGCCTATTCACCTGGGCTGTCTCACCTTAATGACTTAATTCATTTTGTTATAGCGACAACTTACACTATATTTAATCTATTCCTAAAAGATTTGCGCTACCTCATTTTAGCATTTTGTACATTTTAGTTTGGTGTTTGGTCTTCATTCTTTAACTTTTTTGTATGAAGCACAGTTTCAGGAGGGTCATACCAGAACAAAGCATTTCACTATAATGTACATACCTTATATGTGACAAATAAAACAAACGTGAAATGTGAATGCTAGCAAGGTTGGATGGAAAACGTCATGAAATCCGCTACCTCTCAGACTCAGTTCCCCAGGACCGTGCGAACGCACCCAGCTTTCCCACAATCCAACGCCTCAAGGCTCAGACATTAACTTGACTACATTACTCTTTCATGATCAAAGCGGATTCAACCGGTAAAATCACTAACTAATCACGTTTTTTATGGACTACAACGTATGACGTATATATATATATATATATCATGCCAGTTAGGGTACCTTGTGTATACTGCACCTTGTGTATAATGTTTACTTTTACTCCTACTATACATTCAGATTCAAATTCTTTATTGCCTATATATTTTTTATTTTTAAATGTTATTTATATAACCAACCTGCACCTTTTGTATACACTGTTTATTTGTTCTCATATTCTTATATTCACATCTAATTGTAATGCCTATATTCATGTCTTTCTACTATTACCCTGCCCCCCCATACCTGCTACCTCCCCTCCCCCATGCTGCTATGACCCCCGAATTCCCCCAAGGCGATCAATGAAGGAATACCTCATCTTATCTTTTTACCTATAGTCAGCATATTTATTTAATAAACAATATATATATATATATATATATAACAATTAAAACCCAGCGTTAAATAATCCCTCTCGTGCCTCCTCCTGACGTGCTGCCGTTATTCATCGCCCCGGCGACCGCACGCGCCAGGCAGCCGTAAATCCACAACGGTTGATATGATTCAGTCGACCGGATCGGGTTAGAAACCGTGTTGGTTGATGATACAATTAAACCGTGGGCTAAACATTCAGATAAAAGGTTATAAATCTCCCACAAGCCCCCTCCGCCTCGGTGATCCTGAAGCTTGTTTTGGCTTCGATGTGCTGGAGCCCGGCACCGCTTAGACATGAGGTGTGCGTGTGCGTGTGCGTGTGTGTGTGTGCGTGTGCGTGTGCGTGTGTGTGTGTGTGTGTGTGTGAGCACGTGTGTGTGTGTACCCATATCCATGTGCATGTGTCTTTGTGTGACGTGTGTGTGTTAGTGAGGATTATATTAGTTCAGGGTTGTGCTGTCCAACTGGCCTTTTAAGATTATTACACTAATCCATAATCCACACACGCACACGCACACACACACACAGAGGAGTTTGTCCACAAGATTGGCCCTTTGAAAATGAGAGGCTAAAAAGTGCGTACGTACCCTGTACGCCCACGCTCGCATGACACACGCATACCGGCCGACATAGCCTTGTCTCTCTTTCAGACACACGCACACCATGGCCTTGTTGTTGTCCTTGTTGGAACAAAGACAACATCTAGACATTCAGCCTATGTTGTTTTGTCTATTGTTATCTGATATCAGTCTAGCAGGGGTTAGCGATGCTTGGTATGGTACCCAAGGACAGCCAAGGACAGCGCTCTCTCTCTCTCTCTCTGTGTGTGTGTGTGTGTGTGTGTGTGTGTGTTCATGCGTGCAAGCTCATGTGACCTGTATAAAAACGTCCTTCTTGCATAAGATGTATCGGCCCGTAGCTGACCATACAGCGCGTTACACACAACACGAGAAATATCCAAGCATCTGGCTGCTTCGGTGCATCGTTAACGTTAACGTCAGAAGAAATTCCGCACTAAGCCCTAAATTCAGAGCAGAGCAGCATTCTAATTACTTTTATGCTTCAGTCGATAAGGTGTTTTGCAAACTCTGTCAACATACCGTGGGGACTGGACCCGCAAAAACACGTGCGAAGATCACTTCAAAAGCCATGTCGGGAACAAGGGCCGTGCTTTTCCCAAAACACACCAGCTCTCTAACGATGATCCCTGGTGATCACAATAGATACAGCTATAGGGCGAGGCTAATCACTGACACTATTGTGATTTAAATAGCTATGTAACGTTGCAGTACATAGGACTATAGAGGGAAATTATAGCTTCTTGCTAAATCTGGTGCACCCATCTATTTGCAAATGATTGTCAGTAGGCCTACACACTGTCCTTTATAAATGAAATAAACTAAAGGTGCATAAATTATGCATTACTATATTCCATCACAATAGAATAGATATAGCTAGGCTACTGACATTGTGATAAAAGTAGCTAGCTGTATCTTGTTTACACTTGAAATGTGTATTTTTATTGTGTCACAATATTATTTGAAACATACATGTATTGTGTAAAATTTAACTGTATTTCTGAGTTGCAGCACTTAAAAACATTAAATAGACTGTTATATCTTATTAAATTGTGGACATTTATTCATTACCACCTATTGGACACTATTGCTGATGGTAAAATGGGTGTAAAAGGCAAAATACAGAATTCTGAAATATTAAAATGGAAAAAACTGAATTTGGGAAAAAACTTTATGGAATTTGGAAAATAATAAAATGGATTTCATATGGCTCTACCTAAAGGTTAGAGAAGCGGGTTTGTGACCGGAAGATCGCCGATTCTATCCCCCGGACCGGCAGGAAACATCTGGGCTGGGGAAGTGAATTAATAACTCTCTCCCATACCCTTGACACCAATCGCTGAAGTGCCCTTGAGCAAGGCACTTAACCCCCCCAACTGCTCCAGTGGAGCTGCTCAGTGGCCAACGGTGTCAGACGGTGGTTGTACTGGGCAGCTCCCAGGTGTGAATGGAACTGTGTGAATGTGAAGCAGGGCGTAGCTGAAAAAGAGCATCCGTGCTCAGCGAACCTTGGTAAATAAAGGTTAAAAGAAATTACATAAATAAAGCTTTATTTGGTGTCTTGCAAAGTCTCGGGGGCAGCAGTTAATTCAGATTAAACCACAGTCTGTCTAATGATTGTTTCTAGTGTGGATCTCTGGTAGCAGCCAGAGCCCTCTCCTCTGGAAACGTGTAACCTTCATGAAACCTGTAGCTCCGTGTTGCAGACCTCCACTGAAAGTGACTTACTTACAGACGTACAGAGAGAGAGAGAGGGAGAGAGAGAGAGGGAGAGGGGTGTGTGGAGAAACGGAGAGTAAATGAGAGAGAGGGAGAGAGGTGTGGAGAGAGAGAGAAACAGAGGTGTAGAGAAACGGAAAGAGAGAAACCGAGAGAGAACGAAACGGAGAGAGAGAGTAAGGTGTAGAAAAACGGAGAGAGAGAAAGAGAGGTGTAGAGACAGAAAGAGAGAGAGAAACCGAGAGAATAAGGTGTAGAGAAACAGAGGTGTAGAGAGACAGAAATAGAGAGAAATTAAGGTGTAGAGAAACAGAGAGGGGTGTAGAGACGGAAAGAGAGAGAAACCGAGAGAGAGTAAGGTGTAGAGAAACAGAGGGAGGGAGTAAAGGAGGGAGAGAGACGATCGGAGAAATGGAGAGAGAGCGAGAGAGAGGGGAGAGAGACGATCAGAGAAACAGAGAGAGTGGGAGAGACAGACAATCAGAGAAACAGAGAGAGAGGGAGAGAATCAGAGAAATGGAGAGAGAGAGAGAGAGAGAGACAATCAGAGAAAGAGAGAGAGAATCAGAAACAGGGAGAGAGAGAGAGGGATCGAGAGACAATCGGAGAAACAGGGAGAGTTGGAGAGCATTAATAACTGAGTTGTTTGTTAGTTCTTGACAGACAGTAAAGTTTGCCCCCGGTGCTCGTTACCCTGCTCCCTTTATAGCCTCCTGACGGCCAACACACACACACACACACACACGCACACACACACACACACACACACACACACACACACACACACACACATACGCGCACGCGCCGCACGTGCATCATAGACTTTGACTCTTCACATTAAATATAAATCCAGAATGTAAGCCTCGCTCCTCTTCACCTCTTCCCTCCCTCCATCCCTCTCCATGCTACCAACTGTTCTTCCCTTTCTCTCTTCTGCCCCCCCCCCCCCCCCCTTTCATTTATCTTTCTGTCTCTCCTGTGGGCACCCTGCTGTCCAACTCTCTCTCCTTCCATCCCTCTCTATCCCTGGCTTGTGGCTATAATCTCTCTCTCTCTCTCTCTCTCTCTCTCTCTCTCTCTCTCTCTCTCTCTCTCTCTCTCTCTCTCTCTCTCTCTCTCTCTCTCTCTCTCTCTCTCTCTCTCTCTCTCTTTCTCTCTCTGGCTACTGTCGATATTAGTAGTTCTGTCTTCATGGAAAGTATTTCTTCATGAGGCCATAAATAACCTGGCTAGATGAGGATCAGGGTCTTCAGATCAGGAGGGGGGGGGGGGGGGGGGGAGAGGGGAGAGGGCTAGGGGACGGGGAGGAGGGGAGTCAGGAGAGGGGAGGAGGGGAGAGAGGGCTAGGGGACGGGGAGAGGGGAGGGGAGAGGGGGGGGAGAGGGCTAGGGGACGAGGAGAGGGGAGGGGAGGAGAGGAGAGGGGAGTCAGGAGAGGGGAGGAGGGGAGAGAGGGCTAGGGGACGGGGAGAGGGGAGGCAGGAGAGGGGAGAGAGGGCTAGGGGACGGGGAGAGGGGAGGAGGGGAGTCAGGAGAGGGGAGGAGGGGAGAGAGGGTAGAGCCATATGAAATCCGTTTTATTATTTTCCAAATTCCATTATATTTTTTCCCAAATTCCATTTTTTCCGTTTTAATATTTCAGAATTCTGTATTTTGCCTTTTATGCTCATTTTACCATCAGAAATAGTGTCTAATAAGTGGGAATGAATAAATGTCCACAATTGAATAAGATATAACAGTCCATTTAATGTTTTTAAGTGCTTCAACTCAGAAATACAGTTCAATTGTACACAATATTTTTCAATTAATATTGTGACAAAATAAAAATACATATTTCAAGTGTAAACAATAGATACAGCTAGCTACTACTGACATTATCACAATGACAATGTCAGTAACCTAGCTATATCTATTATATTGTGATGAAATATAGTAATGCATAATTTAGGCACCTTTAGTTTAGTTTATTTCGTTTATAAAGGACAGTGTATAATGGCAAACGTTTGCATTAAACAAATGGATGAGTGCACCAGATTTAGCAAGAAGCTATCATTTCCATCTATAGTCCTATGTACTGTAACGTTTCATAGCTATTTAAGTTTATTTAGATTATAAAGGGCAGTGTATAATGACAATAGTTTGCATTAAACAAATGGATGGGTGCACTAGATTTAGCAAGAAGCTATCATTTCCATCTATAGTCCTATGTAATGTAACGTTTCATAGCTATTTAAGTTTATTTAGATTATAAAGGGCAGTGTATAATGACAATCGTTTGCATTAAACAAATTGATGGGTGCACCAGATTTAGCTAGAACTTCTAGAAGCTATCATTTCCATAGATAGTCCTATAACGTTACATAGCTATTTAAGTGTATTTAGTTTATAAAGGGCAGTCGTTTGCATTAAACAAATGGATGGGTGCACTAGATTTAGCTAGAAGCTAAACGTCCTAACGTTATAAATCACAATAGTGTCGCAAGTGTTTTTGCGGGTCCAGTCCACGGAACGTTGACAGAATTAGCAAAACACCTTATCACCGGAGGCATAAAAGTCATTAGGATACTGTTCTGCTCTGAATTGAGGGCTTATTGTGGAATAGTTTAGCTTCTTGACGATGTTAACACAAGCAGCCAGACGCTTGAGCACCGCGGCTGTGTTGTGTGTAACACGCTGTAGCGTCCCCGCCTCCCCGGTCGCGTGTGCACCAAACGTTCCACCCAAAAACAAAATTTCAGTCCAGATTAGGCCAAATTCTGCAATATTCCACGTTTTGCAGTTGATTCCATTTTTATTGGTTAATTCCGCGATTCCGTCCGCGATTCCGTGAACGCGGATTTCATATGGCTCTAAGAGAGGGCTAGGGGACGGGGAGAGGGGAGGCAGGAGAGGGGGGGAGAGGGCTAGGGGACGAGGAGAGGAGAGGAGACGGGAGGAGAGGAGAGGAGAGAGGGCTAGGGGACGAGGAGAGGGGAGGAGAGGAGAGAGGGCTAGGGGACGGGGAGAGGGGAGGCAGGAGAGGGGAGGGCTAGGGGACGGGGAGAGGGGAGGCAGGAGAGGGCGGGAGAGGGGGGGAGAGGGGACGGGGAGAGGGCAGGCAGGAGAGGGGAGGGGGCTAGGGGACGGGGAGAGGGGAGGCAGGAGAGGGCGGGAGAGGGGGGGAGAGGGGACGGGGAGAGGGCAGGCAGGAGAGGGGAGGGGGCTAGGGGACGAGGAGAGGAGGCAGGAGCGGGAGAAGAAAGATGAGGAGATGGAGGAGGGTTGATTGATGTATTTATTTATTTTCATAAAACAAGATATCAACTCCAGTGGTGCCAGAGAACGAAGTATACACTTGGAAGAAGAAGGGGGGGGTCCATAATTAACACAGGGAAGCTCCAGGCCTGCTCCATTTCTTTTTATTTTGGCAACGTTATAGTTACTTGGGCGGCACGGTGGCACAGTGGTCAGCACTGCTGCCTCACAGCAAGAAGGTCCTGGGTTCGAACCCCAGCAGGGGGCCTTTCTGTGTGGAGTTTGCGTATTCTCCCCGTGTTCGCGTGGGTTTCCTCTGGGTACTCTGGTTTCCTCCCACACCACGGAGACACGCACGGTAGGCAGGCACTACAGATGGAGAAGAGCTCATTAGCAAAAATCTGGCACATTTACATTGATGTGGAAACTGTGAAGATGTTCATTAATGTGCACTGTCCCTGGGTAAAATCTTTATAAAACACAATACAAAATACAAATACTTTCAATTGAACTATCTTAGGATTGTATAATAATACACAAGATACTTGTGCCCTAATGATTTGGATAAGTGCTCAATGGAGAAACCCAAGCCCCTGACCAAACATCTATGCTACTCATAGTGGTAGAATAAAAAGGTCATGTGGGAGGAAATGGATAAAATGTGAGCTCCAGGTATTGACAATGACTATGCTACATACCCTACCACATGACCCCCTAATGGCCACCACAACCCACCGTGTAGATAGATAGATGCTACGTACCCTACCACATGGCCCCCTAATGGCCGCCACAACCCAACATGTAGATAGATAGATGCTACATACCCTACCACATGACCCCCTAATGGCCGCCACAACCCAACATGTAGATAGATAGATGCTACGTACCCTACCACATGGCCCCCTAATGGCCGCCACAACCCAACATGTAGATAGATAGATGCTACGTACCCTACCACATGGCCCCTAATGGCCACCACAACCCACCGTGTAGATAGATAGATGCTACATACCCTACCACATGGCCCCTAATGGCCACCACAACCCACCGTGTAGATAGATAGATGCTACATACCCTACCACATGGCCCCTAATGGCCACCACAACCCACCGTGTAGATAGATAGATGCTACATACCCTACCACATGGCCCCTAATGGCCACCACAACCCACCGTGTAGATAGATAGATGCTACATACCCTACCACATGGCCCCCTAATGGCCGCCACAACCCAACATGTAGATAGATAGATGCTACATACCCTACCACATGACCCCCTAATGGCCGCCACAACCCAACATGTAGATAGATAGATGCTACGTACCCTACCACATGGCCCCCTAATGGCCGCCACAACCCAACATGTAGATAGATAGATGCTACGTACCCTACCACATGGCCCCTAATGGCCACCACAACCCACCGTGTAGATAGATAGATGCTACATACCCTACCACATGGCCCCTAATGGCCACCACAACCCACCGTGTAGATAGATAGATGCTACATACCCTACCACATGACCCCTAATGGCCACCACAACCCAACGTGTAGATAGATAGATGCTACATACCCTACCACATGACCCCCTAATGGCCACCACAACCCACCGTGTAGATAGATAGGCAGCGAGAGCAGCACATCACCAGGGTTATCAAGTGGGCACCTCCCTTCACTGGTGTTTCGTCACGTTAGGCCCACGACACCTCGGGAAGGCTCAGCGGTTAGTTCCAGCGTCCCAGAACCACCCCGCTCCAAAAAATAAAACGATTCCCGATACCAATATCACACATGAAACGGCAACAAAAGAGGAGAAAAATTAATACTCTTACCCTTTGTTTACATAGTGCAACCAGAGGACATGGCTTCTGCTAATCTAGTCTTTATTTGGAAAATGCTTTTGGTAGCCTGTAGTTCAGCAGCCCAGGCTACGTGTCGATTTGATTTGATTTGATTGAAGTTTATTTCAAATATGCAACATAACAAACAAACATCAAGTACATATATAGCCTTAAGCCGTTCAAATAATAAATGTATATTAAAAAAAATATTATAACAAAGAACAAACAAAAAAGTCTAACTGAATTTAAATCTTTTTTTGTCAGTGGTGTGGGAAGAAGCATACACTTATTTAATCCCACCCCTATTTACTCATCAGAACATACTATATTTTATTTACTAATTCATACATTACCGGTACTAGACTTATATTGAAAAATTAACTTAGCAACAATAATTATTTTTAATAATACCTTATTAATATTTGCCAAACTGTATGTTACCCTGTAAAGTTGCTCTAGCCATTTTTTATACATATATACAACTATATACCTACATATGCACATATATACATACATACACATACATACTGCCAGTTATCAAACCCCTTCTTTATCTCTGTAAAACCTTTTGACTCGATGCCAGTAGAGGCATGTCTACCAGGAGAGAGACAGAGTTCATCGCCCCCTAAGTGAGCGCGGCCAGCAACCTTTCATGAGCAAATAAACGACAGAACATATGCTTCATAGCGCTAATTATACACTATCTGTATAGTAGTAGTAGTAATAGTACTAATAGTAATACTAATAGTAGTAGTAATAGTAGTAGTAGTAATAGTATTAGTAGTAATAGTAGTAGTAGTAATAGTAGTAGTACTAATAGTAGTAGTAATAGTAGTAGTACTAGTAATAGTACTAATAGTAATACTAATAGTAGTAGTAATAGTAGTAGTAGTAGTAATAGTATTAGTAGTAATAGTAGTAGTAGTAATAGTAGTAGTAGTAGTAGTAGTAGTACTAATAGTAGTAGTAATAGTAGTAGTACTAATAGTAGTAGTAGTACTAATAGTAGTAGTACTAATAGTAGTAATAGTAGTAGTAGTAGTAGTAATAGTAGTAGTACTAATAGTTGTAGTAGTAATAGTAGTAGTACTAATAGTAGTAGTAATAGTAGTAGTAGTAATAGTAGTAGTAATAGTACTAATAGTAGTAGTAGTAATAATAATAGTAGTAGTAATAGTAGTAGTACTAATAGTAGTAGTAATAGTAGTAGTAGTAATAGTAGTAGTAGTACTAATAGTAGTAGTAATAGTAGTAGTAATAATAGTAGTAGTAATAATAGTAGTAGTAATAGTAGTAGTACTAATAGTAGTAGTAATAGTAGTAGTAATAGTACTAATAGTAGTAGTAGTAGTAGTAGTAATAATAGTAGTAGTAATAGTAGTAGTACTAATAGTAGTAGTAATAGTAGTAGTAATAGTAGTAGTACTAATAGTAGTAGTAATAATAGTAGTAATAATAGTAGTACTAATAGTAGTAGTAATAGTAGTAGTAATAGTAGTAATAGTAGTAGTACTAATAATAATAGTAGTAGTAGTAGTAGTAGTAGTAGTAGTTGTATTCAGTCATTACACACAATATGCACAATCATGCCAGACTTGTCAACAAAAAAAGAATAACAAAATAAAAATGATTCACAATTGTAACCTTTGAAAATAGCTATACAAACCACTTTTGGAATGACTCATTCTTAAATGTATATCAGCATTGTTCCACTAGTTAACCCCAACAATAGAAATACATCTCCTTTCAATCCCTTTCTTAGCTTTCTGTAGCTGATATTCTGGCCTGCTGTGCAACAGCAAAACATTTACATTTAGCTGAACGCTTTTATCCAACGCGACTTACAAGTTTTGTACGAGTCATCAGGAAGGGCACAACTCGTATCAGCTGAGTAACAATGTTCATCAAAGTGTTGAGTGCTACAGTGTAGGTTAGTTTATTAGGACAAGTGCATGACGGTAAGGTTAGTTAGGGTTAGATTGCCGAACACGATAAAGAACTACAGCCTTTTCTACATGCCTGGTCTAAAGGGCCTGCTTGCTGTAATGTGAGAGAAATGCCTTCTAACTCGTTGGGCAGGGCAGGCGTTTTACAAGATTAGGGTAACTTAATGAAATTTCCATCCCATAATAAATAAACCGGCTCTGCCTGCAAACAGCCCAGTGATCCCTGCAGCCTCAAATGGTCTCTTTTCATTAGCAGGATTGTTTAGCACAAAGAAAACGGTCCAGTAATCTCCTCAAACGGCCTTGATTTGCTCACCGGCTCCTCGTTTGGCAGACCGTGCAGTCGTTTCATTATTTTTTTTATTTTATTTTTTAAACCTTTATTTCACCAGGTAAGAAGCTTGAGCTTTTTCTAGCAACACCTGACATAAAAACAGCAACAAACGTAAAGTCAAGAACAACCATACAGGACAGTAAATGAACATAGACGCGTAACGTTACGTTGGTTACATCGGATTGATTGAGAGGGAAGGTCAGGTTAGGCTAAGCATCAAACATAACAGTAATGCAGCATGCAGGGGTGCCCAACCTTTTTTGAACCAAGATCTACTTTTTAATTTACCACCTAGCCGAGAGCTACCAGCCAAAATTGTATATTGTAAGCCGTCATTTGAGGCTTTATAAAAGCAGCATAATGAACACAAATCTGTCAGTGCCGAGTCCGACCTCATCTTAAATAACAAACAGCATTGCTTGTTGTAGCAAGGAGAGGCAGAGTTGATTTTACAAAAAAAAATAAAAAAATCTAATTTTATTAATCGAGATCTACTTGAAATCAGCCCGCAATCTACCTGTCGATCGCGATCGACTGGTTGGGCACCACTGATACAGTAACCAGTATGAATTAAGCAGAGAAGCATTGGCACACTCTGTAATTAAGGTTTAAAAACTGCAAAGTAATAAAATCCTGGAGTTTAAGAGATTTTTGAAGTCCATTCCAGGTAAACGGAGCAGAGTATACAGACCCTCTCACACGGGAGACGTACTGTATTCCCTGCTGCTCCCGTCTCTCTCTAGAATCTCCTGTTGCTATGTGGAAGTGGGCGGATTATTAATAGATCGCTCCTAACTTCGTCTGTGGTTCCAGTAAACAAGGCTTCTAAATCAAATCAAATGCAATGTGCAATACTCCAATTCAGCCATTGGCAATTCAGCCGTTGGGTGGGGGGCGCTGTTGAGCGGGCCTGTGACCGGACCTGAAAGCGCCCCTGGCTCTGCGGCTCTGCAGTTGCATACTATTGGGATTCGCAGCACGGAGTCTCGACTCGGGACTTATTTTATTTTATTTTATTTTAGCAGCAGTTATCAATATCGACCAGGAGGACAGCGCGATCTAAGGGACATGTTTCATTACTAGTCAAGTGTCATTACTTTAGTTATCAAAGGTGGAATCTCTGGACGCAATGACATTATATAGTTTAAAGCTAAACTAAGTTTTTCTTTCTTGTTAGAAGAGGGATAACTTATTCAGTTAGATTTGATTTGATCTTTATTTATCTCTAACATTTTCAACCATAAACACACACATTTGTAATAACAAAAAAAACTAAAACGAAATAAAATACAAATACATTTAAATATATTTTCCTATAGAAGGAATAATCAACATGGCTCCAATTGGTTGACTATAACAGCACCGTGACCAAATATCCCTATACTAGCACCTTGTTTTTTTTTTTGATCCACTTTTTCTCCCATTTTCTATATTTTCTCCCATCCCAATTTCGTAACATCCAATTCAACCCTCCCCTGTCACGGACGCTGTTTCTTGCCTCCCACAAGCCGGCTGCAATGTGGACTAAGTCATACATAGCACAAGTCCCCTCCGGTACTTGAGGTAACAGCAGTCGCATCTTTTCACCTGCGCAGCTCGATCTCTCAGTGGCGAGGAGTAACGCGTGGGAGGCTCACGCTGCCCCCGACACTTCCTGATTCTACTGCGCAGGCGCACCAACCGACCTGTAGGAGTCGCTGTCCACAACGCCCGATCTCCACCCATCAGTTTCCCACCCCCTAATACGGCCAATGTGTATTAGTACGGACAACCAGCTAAACTGAAAGCAAATGTGGAGCGCTGGGCTCGAACTGACGAGCCCAGCGTCTCCAGCATTTCGTGGCGAGCGCCTTGCCCACTACGCCACGTAGCCGCCCCATACTAGCACCTTGTTAAACACTTTTTTATATATATATATATATATATTTATTTATTTTTAATCATAATTATTCTTGTGAAATCTTTCCACCTGGGAGCCTTTTGACTAAATCAATTTATTCTCCCCTTCTCTGAATGGTGTTTCTTATGGCAATAACAACTATAGACGACAAAACCAAAGTAAAGAAACATTTGATTTTTGGGACTGTTACATTCACTTTGGGACGGTTAAAATTGTATTTCGGGACGGTTCTGGGACGGTGGTGAAAAAAGTTAGTCTGGAGCCCTGCGTGGTTGGCCAGGAATGTGTTAAACAAGTCAAGAAGAAACATCACAATAAATCAAGAACAAAACAAAAACACCATAAAGTCCAAACTATTTTAAAATAAATGAATGCAACACTCCCAGACATACCCCACGCGGAGGGAAGGAAAAACTCACTAAAACCTAGCAATAGGAAAAAATGCACCACAGGCAATGTGGAGGAGAGAAACCTTAGAAGGGCCGTTCAAGGGGGGATCTCCCTTCTTGGATGTCGGTGATAGTAGTGTTGCAGTAAAACAGGTGAACAGTTGGTAAACATGCACTCATATGTGTAATGAAACACAGATAAGTGCATGCAATAGCAACTGAACTTTTTGAACATTTTAAAAATAGACAAGGCAGTGGAATTAGAATTTTCCAAGTGGCAGTAAAAATCACAACACTAGCTGAGCGTCGCATATCAGGTCACCTGCGTCACCAGCGTCAGTGCTTTCTCTGCAACATCCGGTCATTTAGTGTTTCGCAATTTGGCTTTTAAAACGTTGGAAGGGAACCTTAACAAAACATAAAGTCCTTTGGTGAAAAGGCAATTTTCCCATGAGCCCCCACGAACAGTATCCAGGACAACGTGACTGGTAAACAGGACAGGAAAATACCGTACATTTTCGCCATAGGTGAAAATGACACATTAATCCCCTTGATGTGTCATAGCAGCATAAGATAAGATATCCCTTTATTAATCCTCTTGAGGAAATGCATGCGTCATAGCATCATAAGATAAGATGTTCCTTTATTATTACATGGCGTTTTAACATTCGCCGAGATGCTTGATTGTGATTGGTCAATAGCGCTCGTCAGAGGTCCGTTATTACTCGATAACGGACCTCTGCCGAGCAATAATGACCGCTGTGCGGTCAAGCCCACTGACCCACACTGCATCAGTGCAGTCATGAAAGCTGCTCAGCATATGCACAGCTAGTCATCAGTGCAATCAGACCACAGACCTGCCGGCGATGACCGCGCGGAGCGACAGAACAGAACTGCGTCTGCATTTGATCTCGTCTCGTCGATGGTGTAAAATGAATTAGGTATATTGTTGGTAAGTTAGCCATGTAATAAGCGGGATAATGTATAGCCTATACTCTGTCATTGTCGCAAAATAATTGACCGACACGGAGTTTAGAACACCGTGTCTATCCCTTACTTAATCCCCTTGAGGAAACCCATGTGTCATAGCAGAATAAGATAAGATAAGATATGCCTTTATTAATACTCTTGAGGAAAGTCATGTGTCATAGCAGCATGGGGGAGGGGGGAGGAGAGGTACAGGCAGGGGAAAAGATAATAATAGAAATAGTTCTGTGCTCAATGTTGTTTTCTTTTTCCGTGTGTCTTAGGGATGTGGGGGGGGGGGGGGGTCTTGGGTGGGAAGGGTGGTTGAGCTGGGGGGGGGGGGTATTTTTTTTTAAACTTTCTATAACATTTTTATAAGGTTTGTAAATAAAAAGATTTAAATAAACAGATTTATAAAAACTAAATGGAAATAGTTTTGTTCCCTTGGGGAAATTCAGGGACATTCAGAGGACAAACCTGCCGGAAACGCAGTTCACACGCCTCTTTATTTGGTAAATAGACCTCGATCCACCTTTTTGTCTTATCAAACACAGTTCACACGCCTCTTTAAACCGATATAAATGAGTTGATATGAATTCACGATATTGTTATCGTCCGATAGTATCAGATTGACGCCAGGTTGAAAGAAAACAGGGTCATGCAGGGTCTGTAGAGGTTATTAATGGTTTAAATGTTTTATTTTTTTTCACATATAAGGTACATTATAGTGAAATCCTTGGTTCTGTATGAGCCTCCTGAGATTGTGCTTCATACAGTAAAAAGTAAAACAATAAAGACCAAACACTATACGAAATATACAATAATACAAAACCAAAATGTACAAAATGCTCAAATTAGGTAGAAGAGGTAGTGAAAATCTTTTAGTAATAAATAGATCAAATATGGTGAAGTGTCTAAAAGTGAATGTTATTATTAATGGTGAGTGTTTAAAGGGAGCGGATGATGGATGTAGAATGGACGGTTGGTTAGCGTTGCATAGAGTCCACATTGAGCGTCCTGGTGGCCTGAGGACAGAAGCTCCTCTTGAGTCTCTGTGTTCTGGTTCTGTGTCGGACACACACACACACACACACACACACACACACACACACACGCACCTCTTTGCAGGACAGGAACACCTGTTTTTCTTGTTTGGAGAGTGGTCAAACACACACGCACATCTCTTTAAGGATCTCTTTAAGCTGACTAATGGGCCTCAAGCCCCCCCTGGTCACGGCCACTCTCGGTTCCCCTCATGCCTCAGTGTAGTGGCCTGACCCTCGCTGCTCTGTGTCGTGTGTGTGTGTGTGTGTTCTATACATAGCTGTTTTCTGACCGCCGGTGTCCATGTGTTTGAGCTCCATTCCACCTGCTTGTTTACTCCGTTCCACAGGGCTCAAGGAGGCAGGTCAACACACAAACACACAGGAGTGATGCATGTTAATCAAGCAGCAGTTTGAAGTAGGGTTTCACAACGGGGGGGGGGGGGGGGGGGGCGGGGTTCGCTCAGAGAGTTTCGGGGTGCACCGGGTGCAGAGTTGTTAAAAGGGTGGACTATTTGTGTTATGAGTGGAGGATAGATTAATTTGATTAGTTTGATTGCCATATAAAAGAAGGGGAGA
Organism: Notolepis coatsorum; assembly: GCF_963971535.1. Lineage (NCBI taxonomy): Eukaryota > Metazoa > Chordata > Actinopteri > Aulopiformes > Paralepididae > Notolepis > Notolepis coatsorum. Next base: position 11,809,699 of record NC_140180.1, on the reverse strand, counting down.
GGCTGAAGTGTTGTTTATTATGTTGTATCTTGTGTTGTTTTGGATGTACGTCGTGTGAATTGTTTGCCGTTTGTTGTACAATTGAAAAATGTAAATAAAAACATTTATTTTATTTATTTATCATTGTTTTAAAGATGCTGTGTAAGTGGTATGTTTTGTGTGAAAATGAGTGGTCTACATTCCGACAGTCACCACTGATATAGTGTAGGGTCAGTAGTAACATGGGTCTCCCAGTCTGCCAGATGGCTGTCAGAATGTAGAGCTAGTTATAACACTTATTTGAATGAAAGAAAAATACCACGTACAGCACCTTTTTTAATATCAGGACAACAGAACCAGAGAGGGGCCTACATGCTGTGAGCACAATCAAAATCCCACTTCAGAAACAGGCAAAGATGTTTATTTTTTGTACTGTTTAATTCATACACACTTGGTAGTAAAAAAAAAAGTTAAATGAGTACAAATCTGAATTCAGAAAACATTAGACCCTACCCATTGTTAGAAGAGTGTGTTATGGGCAGTGTTGGGCAAGTTACTTTTAAAAAGTAACTAGTTACAGTTACTTCTTCCAAAAAGTTACTAAATTACTTACTCGGTTACAAATTATAAAAGTAACTAGTTACTTCAGAAAGTAACTATTGTGTTACTTTCAAGTACATTTTTTACATAAACAACATACACAAATCTAAACTATTTTAATGTTGCTGTGGGACAAAGTGAGACTGGCCGCCTATCAAATGCCATGTATATGTAGATATTATAATTACTATGTTTATATAGTGGATCATACAAATACAAACACATAGATGTTTTGGAACTTTTGATATGTATTGCCCCTCAACAGGCCACAACTGGGCAACATTAAATTATGCTTGTTAAGCACTATACCAAAAATAAATAACAAATATATACTGATTGATTGAACATTTTAATTAACAGATTGCAGAATGGGTACAATACAGTACAGCTCAATACACACAATTGTTAAGGGGATGCAGACCAGAGAAAGACTTTCGTCTTGTTTACATCAGGGTCCCCCATTTTCAGTTTATGACATTTATGACATACACAACATACAGATATAAGAATCTAATCTAATCATCTAAACTAATCTAATCATGACATTTAAGACATGCATGACATACAGATATATATATCTCTGAGCACCTGAAGACTGTGCTATTAAACCAGGAAGTGCAGCACTATGTTGATAAGGCTGTCAGCAGCAGTAGAGCCTCCACTACTGTAGTGCCCTGCGCTGCAACACAACTAACACGAGAGTGAACAAAAAACGCTCATGGTCTGTCGTTGACTGCTCGCTTGTGTTGTTCGTTGGATTTGTTTTGGATTATTTGGGCTCGCCAAACAAACTATCAAAACGTGCACGGACCCGCGGTCTCTCGTTGACTGTGACTCGCTTGTGTCAGACTCTGCATGCTTTCGAACACCCGCCCACCTCTACCTCTGATTGGCTTACCATGACATTTTACTCAACCTCAGCCAATCGTCAGCATGTATGCGCTTGTCTCGCGTGCTGCCCACTAACCAAGGAAGAACAGTATTGCCTCTCGGCGCAGCGATCTGTATATACACTATGGTTCTGGAGCCAAGGGCATAGGTTGCATTTCAACATCGAGGGGGGGGGTTAGGTTAGGTTTAGGTTTATTTTATTTGATCAAGGGGGACAGCATACATTAATAAAACATTTTACAAATGTAAATGCACCAAATGTTTGCCAAAAGGCTAATTTCCATTGGCAGTCCCCCTCCTGCCAGAAGGTACAGGCCAAAATCCTGTGTGAAAAAGGGTTAGCAATAAAAACGGAATAAAATCAAGATAAATAACATTAGAATAAAAACACAACAAAAGCACATAGACATACGATAGGGATACAGGTCACAATACAGTCATGGACACAAGGACAGAGCACATCATGACATATTAAAAGACCCAGACATAAACAAACGCACCATATCCACACACACACACACACACACACACACGCACACGCACACGCACACACACACACCTCAGTGTTGACAATGCTGGTTTTCAATGAGCCATTCCCTAACCCTGCACTTGAATGAATGATATGATGTGGACTAGGGCTGACCCCTATTAGTCGACTAATCGATCGAAAGGAGCCGTAGTCGACTGCCAACCTCTTAGTCAAATACAAAAAAATATACGGTATATATCTTTTTTTTACATTTTCTTTTTATCATTCTTTCCAAAAGAAAAGAGGCCTAGAAGCGTGGCTAACGCTAATGGCACGCATACCAGAGGCTAACTGCCCACGGAAACAGGCACAGAGGCACTGAAAGAGGATTTCACCCATTTAATGAACACACTATACTAGACAAATATCAAGATGTATCCATCAGTGGACCAATTGCATGCTTTAGCAGAGGACAAGAAGCCTTCAGTCGACTCCTTCAGACATTAAGCACCCCCCACAGCCCAAATGGAATGATAATAAAAATAAATATTATACGTTTTTTTTTAGTTTTTTTGTCGACCAATAGTCGACTAACGGCACATTTTGGCCAATCATAGTTGACCATCCAAATCCTTAGTCGGGGACAGCCCTGAGTACCATATCTGTCATCACCAGTAATGCAAAATCATAGACCGTGTCTAGAGGTTTCAGAGTGGAAGGAGCAGCACTTCTATAAATTACATCACGATAATCCAAGACCGATGGAAAAACGGCTTCAACGACCCTCGAATAGAGATTGAAACATAAAAAGTGACCGTTGCCCTTATGTCCCAGTTTTACGAGTAGAGCTAGTTCAGTTCAGCTAGAGAACTATTTAGAGCATACAGTATATCCAACTTCAAGGGGACGGGACTGTAATAATAATAATAATAATAATAATAATAATACATTTTATTTGGGGGTGCCTTTCATGACACCCAAGGTCACCTTACAGATCATAAAAACAAATCAAGGCAGTTAAAAGTCAAGGTTAAAAACAAAACAAACAACGGGAAGTATAAAACAGTGAAGTTAAAATAAAAAAACAAGCAAAATAAGAACTGTAAATTCGTCCATATCTTTAACCCTTTCACTGCCACACAACAGCAGGTTAACCCATTCACGGCCCACACTACAGAAGGTTAACCCTTTACTATCACACTAAAGGGTTAACCTTCTGTAGTGTGGCCGTGAAAGGGTTAACCGTCCCCCCCCCAAAACCATCCCATCTGATTGACTACAGCCCACGTTTACACACCTCCACTTCTCCTTCTCCTCCTCTCTTCACTGCACCTCCCAAGGGGGGAAAGCAACTGACTTACCAAAATGAGTTTCATAGCCAGAGAAGGTGCTAAAATCTTCTGTTACATCTGATATAGCAGATGGAGAGACCCTAGGGTTAGTTAGGCCTAACAAAAATAATGGTTGGTTTCAGGTTGCCGACCGACCCTGCCGATTTAGGTGCGACCCAATATATTTTATGAGTTTAAAAAAAAAAAATTATATATTAAAAAAAAAAAAAATCCTTTTTTTTTTTTTTTTTTTTTTAGAATAAAGTTTCATAGAAATCTTAGTCAAACATTTAGTATTATGGATATTAAACATGCTGGCAGAGTACATGCATCCATGTTGTTGTGAACATTTTAACCCTTTCACTGCCACACGACAGCCGGTTAACCCTTTCACTGTGACAATACAGAAGGTTAGCCCTTTACTATCACACAACCGACGGCGATGCTCCATCATTAGCATCATTAGCTCCGCATCCGCGGAGCTAATGATGCTAATGATGGAGCATCGCCGTCGGTTGTGTGATAGTAAAGGGCTAACCTTCTGTCGTGTGGCAGTGAAAGGGTTAATTAAATAAAGAAATTCCCTATCCATAGTCGCCGTGGGAAAGAATAAAAAAAAAAAAAAAAATTCCCTACCTACCCATGGCCAAACTGACAACCAACCTGAAACCAACTATTATTTTTGTTAGGCCCTAGGGTTAGTTATAAAAAGCAACACATCATCTGCGTATAATGAAATAGACCTGTCTCAAACCCTGCCCTCTTTTCTTGATCCTCCAATCACAACTGTCGCTTACCTCGGACAAACCAAGTTTGTCCGAGGTAAGCGACAGTTGTGATTGGAGGATCAAGAAAAGGGGCAGGGTTTGAGACGGGTCCATTGTATGCTCTGGGAGGCCATTTTCACGAGGTGAGAAGTCATGTGACCCCTATGAAAATTGCCATGCCCATTGCCCATGGCGTTTTCCCTCCCATCAAATTTTTAAGCTAGCTTAACCTCTTTAACGTTCGACGACCCGTATAAGGGCCGTCACGCCCCCCGTGCACGGAATGCGTGCACGTCGCAGCACTTTGCTCTCGTCTGTCGGCTCTGGGCTGCATTTTTTTTTACCCATCATCCAATACATTGTTTGAAAGTTGAATTTGCCGCCTTTCTATCGTCGCCACACTCAACCTATTGCGTGCTTCGGGTCTCGAGTTACAAGACGTAATATCTAGGGATGCTCGATATTGGCTTTTTTACCGATACCGATATACCGATATTGTCCAACTCTTAATTTCCGATACCGATATCAACCGATACCGATATATGCAGGGTCCCCCCCCCCCCCAAAATGGAATAATTTCAGGTAATTAACATATTACATATCTCTTGTTGTGGAATTAACACAACATTATGCATACTTTTGACAATAAATAAAATCAGAATTTGTTCTTACTTGCTTGCCTGGGTAAATAAAGGTTATTGAAATGTAAAACCGATACCGATATTTTCCGATATCACATTTTAATGCCGATATCGGCCGATAATAATCGGTAGGCCGATAATATCGGACATCCCTAGTAATATCCAGCGAGCGTCATTTGACAAGCCGTTCCGACGAGTGACCACGTCCGGTTGTAAACGGTCCTGAACAGACCAGTCACCGCTGACGGTGAAAATGATTGACCGCCGTTGTAGCCAAGCCCATTTCTTGGCCATTTCCCAGTTTAATATTTTCATTTCCGTGGTCTTATTTACAAACGGTTGCATGTTTTCATGGTCAGAAAGCACCTTGTTACATCTGTACAGACTGTCACTCAGCAGTCAGGCTCAGTCAGCCAGTTTAGGCTTCTGTCTCTTTAAATTAAAATGATCTGCTGCTGCACTTCCTGGTTCACGAAAATTCTGATCAAACTGCAAAACTAGCAGTTGCAGATCAGATGCAGCAATTGCCTATCTTATTTCTCACCTAAAATGTTGTCATAAACATATTTTAGTAAACCGTTGGTAGGTGGAAGAAGATAAAGAAAACAGTTTACGAGTGTGCCAACCAATCGCATCATCATTTACAGAGTAAATGCCAACCAATCGCATCATCATTTACAGAGTGTAAAAACCAATCACAATCATCGTGGGCGGCGCTAAGCCCTGGATGCAGCGACGGTGCCCTCGCGTAATAATGTCGGGGAGAAGAATCGCCGACTGAAATAGTCGTCCTATGGCGTGCGTTTACCCACAGTCTCATGGCCCCCCGACCCAGACCACATAACGCATCGCAGAGACTGCAACCGACGCAGGTCAAGCCGGTCAGGAACAGTGATTATTGTCGGAGAGAATGACTCCCTGGACTTTGGATTTTGTTTGAAACTCTGCAGACATTCTACATGCACCTCCAGCTAAGGGCATAATATGGCCTCTTTGCATTGGGGGCTAAATCGACCCCCTTTGCCAGTGAACTAGCATGCCATGGCTGGTACCTTTTGGGTTCCTCACGACCTCTAGTTTCATATTTTCACATATTAATTTCTCTCGCAGAAAGGCGCAACAAACACTGGTATTTATTTCTTTTTAAAGCCCTTATTGGTAAACAACCTGTTTATATCTCCTCACTGTTAGATTGGAATATTGGAACCTATTCAACTCGATCGAATGACTGTTCTTAGGGCTCCTCAAGTTTGTTCTGAGCTAGGGACGTCAGCCTTTTCCTTTGATGCCTCTAACTCATCGAATGTCCTTCAACTCACGCTGAAATTGGACGTTCTCCCTTCCCTTGGAACGTTTAAACGTATGATTTCAGACCATTGTGTGACTTACCTGTAACTGTTTTAGTTGATATTTTTTTATTATTTTGAAACGTTTTAAATTTTTTACTCTGGTGTTTAAATTTCTGTGAATATTGTTTTTATTACGTACTGTACAATCGTCGCTTCTGTAAATGAGTGGAAACCTCCGATGCTTACGATTTTAAATAAAGGTTGAAATGAAAAAATGAAATATGATACCAGTATAAAAAAAATTAAATAAAACGTACTAACCTTTGTACCGTCTTCTACTATTATGCATTTTGCAACTAAGTAATCTACTGTGCCTATATTACTACCTACTATGTCTGTTCTACGATGCACTCAAGACCGTAGCACTCAAGTTCAACACTGTTTGACGAACAATGTTACTCAGCTGAGAGTCGTACCCTTCCTGCTGACCTGTTGTACACAACTTGTAAGTCGGCTGAATGACTACATTTAATTTTCATTTCAAACTTTTATTTTCAACTCGAAAGGCAACTGAGGTTTCCCTCATTTACAGTCACGCCGAGTGTACATACAGTGTTCAGCTAAAAAAAAAAGGCATAAAATCACACGGCATAAGAAATCGCACGGCATAAGAAATCACACGGCATATAAAATCACACCGCATAGGAAGTCAAACGGCATAAGAAATCAAACGGCATATAAAATCATAACAATAAGACGGCGAGGCGAGACAAAAGTAAGGATAACAAATCACTTCAAATACGTACAACTTGATTGACAATGATTCAAAATGTAAGAATATCAATGTATATTCACACTTTATTCCAAAAAAAAAAGGAGCCCATTAGAGCCGTTTCAAAACGGCTGATCAAACAGCACCGGGATATAGGCAACATAAACGGCCGATACCGACGGTCTGTAAAAAGGCCTTATTGGCGCCAATTAATAATAATAATTTTAAATTTGTGCTGCATTTTACATTTGTGAAAATCTCAAAGTGCTACAGGAGATGAAAGTAAAAAGTAAAATGAATAAAAACAATTCAAATGAATAAAACAACCAATGGAAGAAACATAGACATACAGAAAATGATAATAAATAAATAAATAAATAATCTGTTTACTTCTAGTATATACTGTAGACATAGAGAAATATGCTACGTGAAAGAAAGAGATAGTGAAAGGTGGACGTGGATCCCTTACTCAAGTCCCTTCCCTCCTCGCTCACGGTATTATTATGGGATGTCAAGGTCAGGGTGCCTATGTGACGAGGCACCGCATATCATATACCAGCCGACCTAGATAGACACCCACACGCATGCACACGCACACACACATACACATACATACGGTCACACATGCACACACACACCTGTTTCCCCCTTTCTAGCGTGTTTACAGGCGCTGTTCTACCTGTTGTTATCGACAGTGACACAGTGCTCTGCTCCATTCGGGTCACAGCAGATAAGGAACTGGCTCTGGTCAGTAGGACACCACACTAAGATAAGAGACTCAACGTCTGCATTTGAACACAATGCAGGAAAATGTGTGAAAAAGAATCCAACGGTCCTTAAAAGCTTGAGATTCTCCCCTCGGAGTTTAAAACCTTGATCTCCAACCTTTGTCAATCAAGTTCTACGTGTTTTAATTGATTTGTTATCCTTGCTTTAGAGGTCTTTATTCGGCATGCAACGAACTGGGACATGCAATGGGAGCGGCACACACACACACTGGAATACACACACACATGCATTGTCTTTTTTCTCAGTGAGTCGCCGATGCGATTGAGCTCTGTGCTTAACCCATCCCGTCGTCCTTCCCCCCCCAAGGGCAGCCGGGAGCAGACAGGGCGTCGGCGAGGTACCGCGCCCGGGGGGGACCAATCCAAGTGCTCCTAGTGCCTGTCTTCATCAGGGATGCGACAGCGATCTGTTGTGTGCATGTTTTTCCATTGGGTTTCTCTTATTGGGAGGGGAAACCCTTGCGAGCACGGGGAGAACATGCAAACTCCACACAGAAAGGCCTGGGAGATCCCCCACCTGGGTACCTGGCAACGCGGAAACCTGGTCCCCAAGCGGGAATGGAACCCTGGACCTTCTAGCTGTGAGGCGACAGTGTTAACCACTACACCACCGTGCCGTATATAGTGTAGTATATTATGCTGTGTGATTTTATATGCTAATTTCTGTAAGTACACCCGACGTGACCGTAAACGAGGGAAACCTCAGTTGCCTTTCGAGTTTTAAACAAATGTTTGAAACTAACGGGTCTTGACCGCCGCATGTCTGCAGGCCACGTACGTTTGAGTTAAAATATCCACAGCCACAGTTTTAATATGTCACATGTTGCCAAATTGTGTTGTGTTGGACTAGGAAAAGACCAGGAGTTGGACCACTATCGCATTTTTTCTATTCCAATTACAGATTCCAAAACGTAAAAAAAAAAAAAGGCTAATTTCACAGTTTTGGCCACTCAGCCCTGTTTACTTTCCAGTATAGCGCTTACGTTTTCAGATTAAGATAGTTGTATTTGCCAGATGCAACAAGTGCAATGGAATTCTTACTCTCCGTTTGCTCCACAGCATAAAGGAATAAAATAGCAACAATTTACAGAATGAAAAAGTAGATATTTAAATACAATAAAGGCCCGTCTCCTCCTTAGTTTGGCTTAGTTAGTCTGATCTTTTCAATTCTGATTTAGGCCACTTTCATATGTGGTCCTAAATCAGACACGGGTCTGATATTTTGCAACGCGACCTCAGTCTGAACGGTCATGTGACTTTCATGTGACCTTTTACCTCACTATTCACCACCATTTCTTTGCGTCCATCTTCTTTATTGTTCATTTTTGCATGTGGGTCAGTTCAGGAGGAGTGGGACCAGTTCACACTGGCATGTGATATTGGCCACATGTAAATAAATCAAAATGTATAATAATAATAATAATGTGAACAGCCAAACATCTGAGCAATAAATCGGACTCGAGCACTAAGGCTTGCAGTGTGAACGCGCAGCCTAAGTCGGAAAGCTAAAGACTCGAAACATCCTCTGTGAAGCACCGCTCTGTGAAGCAGGTTCCTGGTTGTTCCCTCTGCTACAGACCCAACAGTGTTCACATTAGTGCAGAAAGAATTCACATTAGCTTCATGGCTCACGAGCCGGAGCCGCTGTGAGAGAGCAGCAGCGTGGCTCGCGCCGAGAAAGGACTCTACCCTATTGGGGGTGGGCATCGCCAGAGGCCTCACGATACGATGTTATTATCACGATATTTAAGTCACCATACAATAGTATTGCGATTCAAAATATATTGCGATGTGCCGCGTGTTTTGCGATATTAATATTGCGATATATTTTGCGACGCTGTTTTCAACTGCAAAGGAAAACTTTGTCGACATGTTTTATGTAATAAAATAACGTTTTCAGTAACTGTTCATCTCACTTCAATCATTTCTATCGCAGCCAATGGGATTTTCTCAAGCAGACAGATGTCAACACTGTAATCTGTGTCGCATGTACCTGACAAACTGAACCGTTTGTATTGCAGTCCTATTCCAACGTAACTGAATGCACACGTGTGCGTGTATGTGTGGACTACTGTACTATTACAGGTATTGAAATTAACAATGCAACTTCCTTCCTTTTTTTTTTGCATAATTAAATATCGATACTTGGCGTCCTTGTATCGATACAGTATTGCCACGCAAAGTATCGCGATACTATACTGTATAGATATTTTTTCCCCACCACTACTACCTATGATCGGTACGTGGGAAACGGTGGCCCGGAGGTATGAGGTTCGCCTCGTCAAAGTGCTGTTGGATGGAGCCGCAGTTGACAAGCGAACGGAAACTAGGCTGTATTTTTCCCCCTGGGAGATTAACTGATTGATGCACAGAAACATCTCCAGGACAAGAGGAACTGTCCTAGTGGGAGACGCGACTCTTATCCAAGCTGGCGGCTCATAACCTGTGTGTGGGTGTGTGTGTCAGGGGGTGTGTGTGTGTGTGTGTGTGTGTGTCAGGGTCTGGCGTGGGTGAATCTTCTTCTGATGCACGTGAACGTTTAATCTGTGTCCGTGTCGTTAATCTTATCTCTCTCACACAGCTACGAGATAAACGTGAAGGAAAGCCGTGATTCACCATAACTGGGTGTGTGCTCACCTCTCTTGCTCTCTCTCTCTCTCTCTCTCTCTCTCTGCCTGTCTGCCCCCTCTGTTTCTCTCTCTCCTTCCCCCATCTCTCTCTTTTGCTATCTCCCCCTCCCTCTCTCTTTTCTCTCTCATTCCCTCATCTCTCTCTCCTTCCCCTAACTCTCTCCCTCTATCTCTCTCTCTCCTTCTCTCTCCATCTCTCTCTCTCCTTCCCTCCATCTATTTCCCTCTCTCTCTCTGTCTCTCTCTCTTGTCCTTTCCCTCCACCCCCCCTCTCTCTCTCTCAGGCTCTCTCTCTTTTGTCCTTTCCTTCCATCTCCCCCCTCTCTCGTTCTCTTATTCTCTCTCTCTCTCTCTCTGTTCTTTCCTTCCATCTCTCCCCCCCCTCTCTCTTTCTCCCCCCCCTCTCCCTCTTATTCTCTCTCTGTCTATCTCTCTGTTGTCCTTTCCTTCCATCTCCCCCCTCTCTTATTCTCTCTCTCTCTCTGTCTATCTCTCCTTTGTCCTTTCCTTCCATCTCTCCCCCCCTCTCTCTTTCTCCCCCCCCTCTCCCTCTTATTCTCTCTCTGTCTATCTCTCTGTTGTCCTTTCCTTCCGTCTCTTCCCCCCCCCCTCTCTCTCTCTCGCTCTCTCATTCTCTCTCTTATTGTTGGTGGTTTATTCTATAACTGACACAGAGACAGAGAGGGGCGGCATGACTGTTATTCCACAGGACTAACATGTTCTAAAAGAGACAGAGTGACAGGTGTGAGTTTATCTGTACCTTTGTGTGTGTGTGTGTGTGTGTGTGTGTGCACTCAGCTCACTTATATCTGTGTGTCTGATTGTGTGTGTGTGTGTGGGTGGGCGCACGTACAAACAGCTGGACTAGCGGTGTAACTGCTACTGTAGTCACCACTCTGTAGGCGCCGACGAAACAAATCCCCTCCCACTTGCCGCTCGCCGATTGGCCGTCAGCCTCGCGCTCCTCCGATCTCATTGGTGCCTCTGGTTTGGTTGCCCCAGTTACGTCACAGGCTCCTGTATTTGAGCAGAGCTGTGGATGTTTACTGCAGCACTTCTGCAGACAGAGTGCAGAGTGAGATTCGCTCGCTCACACACACACACTCACACACTCACTCACACACACACACTCACTCACACACTCACTCACTCACACACTCACTCACTCACACACTCGCTCACTCACAGTCACTCACTCACTCACTCACACACACACACACTCACTCACTCACTCACACACTCACTCACTCACTCACACACTCGCTCACTCACACACACACACACACACACACACACACACACACACACTCGCTCACTCACTCACTCGCACACACACAGATACACACCACAGCCCAGGGCACACCCACATTCTCCCAAGCGGACTCTCCAGAATGTACCTAGAGGCAATACTCTTGCGCTGCTGCGAGACCTGCTGGTACAGACTCTAACTCAGCTGGGATAGATAGCCTACTGGATATATTAGGCCCTATACTGGGAGAGACCCGAGCGCACGGAGACCTCCCTCCTGGAAGACACGGCAGAGAAGGACAGACTGACGGACGGCAGAGGACGAGGAGAAGCCTTATCGGATTCCCTCCTGACGCACACGGCGAAGACGAGAATAATAAGGGAAGACGCGAAGAGACAAACCCCACCTGCTGCTACCGAACGACCTGCTGCACTGAGATAACGCCACGGGATTATAGCTACGGACCGGATCCGCCGAACTAGTACCGAGCGGTCCGGCAGGAGGGGGTCCGAGAGAGGAACAACGTGGAGCCACGGCGTCGGAGGGACGAGGATCGCCCGCTATCTGAGAATGGCCTCCTGTGACATTCTGCTGCCGAGGTAAACGGAGAGAGAGAACTCCTGTCTGACGAATGAACGAACGAACGGCTCGATGGATGGATGGATGGATGGATGAATGAGATGATGGATGGATGTATGAATGAGATGATGGATGGATTGTTTAGATCAAGGATGAGCGGTTGAGTGAAAAACCAAATGCATGAGTGAGTGAATGAGGAAGCTGAATTCATGGAGGATAGATGTTGTAATTGAACATATGGATGAACATGAGTTAAAGGAGAAAAGGGAGCAATAATGAAAACTAAATGATTGAACGAATTAATGCATTTGGATAAATAAAGTACTGACGTGGGGGGGCGACAGTGGCTCTGGAGGTAGAGCGGTCGTCTGGTAATCCGGAGGTTCCCGGGTTAGATTCCCGCTCCTCCTCCCCGGGCAGCGTGTCGAAGTGTCCCTGAGCGAGACGCTTAACCCCCTAACTGCTCCCGACGAGCAGGTTGGCACCTTGCGTGGTCGCCTCCGCCATCAGTGTGTGTGAATGTGTGAGTGAACGGGTAAAATGTGAGGAACAAATTGTAAAGCTCTTTGGATAAAAGAGATATATAATTTTTTATTAATTTTTTTTATAACTGATGCCTTGCGTTTGAACACATATTATAAGGATGAAGAGTGGGAAGCATGTATGAATAGAATAGAATAGAAATACTTTAATCATCTGACACTCATCATCAATCATTTGACACTATAGTACAAATCGCTCACAGTAAACATTTAGACGGAGCAAAGTCACGAATAAGAATAACTAAACAAATGGCCTAAGAATAAAATAGAATATAATATACAGTAAAAAAAGATACAGTAAAAAATATACAGAAGTCTACAAGTAAGTGTGATATTGAACAGTGGTGTTTTAAAAGTAAAAGTCCAGTGGCGGCAGTGTAGTAGTGGTTGTTGTTGATGATGATGATGATGATAGTGGAGGGGAGCCATGAACCTGCTCTTCATCACTGGATCAGAGAGAGAGAGAGAGGGGGGGGGGGGGGGGGGGGTTGGATGAAAGAGGAGACGACAGGGACGTCGATGTCTCCATTAGAAACATTCCCCTCAGACGTGATTAGATTAAGTCTTTCCTTGTTTATTCCCGCCCCCCATAAACATATTGATATATCTGTAACGGATCGTCCCCGGCGTGCTACTTCTTCAGGCTCCTCCCCCTATAACGACGACCGCCTGTAATAGGCTGCCGACGCTCGATTCAAACCTGAGATTTAAGTGACGACGACGACGACAACAACAACGACGGATTAAAACCGGCATGAACAAATGACGGCGCGTCACGTATCTATCCGATAAGAGAGCGTGAGGTCTGGGGGACAGTCAGTGTGATAATGTATCTCAAAGTTGTCATGTGAGAAGAATGTACCCTCCTACTAGTGGGATAAGGGTTTTTTCTTCCCGTGTAGGAAACTACCTGGCGCACGCACGCACAGACACACACACACACACACAGACACAGACACAGACACACAGACGTAGCTAGTTTATTAATATACTTCATCAGACGATATATTTCCAGGGCCAGAATGTGTGACCTTTACTGACCGTCTGTGGCCCCCGTCCTAAACCAAGACAGGAGGGAAGAGGGACGGGAGGGAGGGAGGGAGGGAGGGAGGGAGGTGTATAATATAGCGATAGCTCACCACCTCCTCCTCCTCCTTCACCGCATCATGTGACTGCTGCTGAGTCATGTGACTGCTGCTGAGTCATGTGACTGCTGCTGAGTCAGAGTTCAAAGTCGTGTCGGGAAGGACGTGTTCAGGGAGGGGGTTCCCCCCTCCAGCCTGATTTCAGGACACTTTACATTCTGAGGAGAGGGTTCAAGCTCGGGAGCACAAACGTCAATAAATGTTGGAAGTGTGTTTTTTGTAGAAGAGCAGTAGTGTCTCTTATCAAGTGTGGTCGCAGCTGAGCAGTGTATCTTTGTGGTTGTAGCTGAGCGATAAATAGTTTATTTTTTTTTTCCGGTTTCTTTCGCGATTTGAAATGATGCAATTAGCAAATCGCAAAGCCTGCGATTTGGGACGAGTTATGCAGCGAGTCTGATTCAAGGTTTCCTTCTTGCGGTGCCAGACAGTCATGCTTACCAATCAGAAGTGCTGTGCTCTCGTTGCTCACCAATCAGAAGTAGCCAAAGGTAGCTAATGTATAATACGCCCATCAACAACAGCTCATGAAACGTCCGTGTGTGAAGAGAGACGTTACAGCAGGGCTCCAGAGTGCTTTGGTCGCATTTAGCGACCCGAAATAAGTCCCAGCTCCCCCCCCCCCCCCCCCCCCCCGCTGTTTCTATGTGCTGTGAAAACTCAAATGCTTCTAACGAGCCTTGCAATGCATCCTCGTCGTTCCTGATGCCCACCACTAACGTTAGCCGCTAATGCGCGTGGGCATCAAATTTTATCGCCATCGCAATATCTGTCCAAAGAAATCGCAAATTCGATTATTTCACAAAATGGTGCAGCGGCTAGTCTCTCAAGTGTGGTTTGTAGCCTCTAGTCAAGTGTGGTCACAGCTGTTGTACGTGTGTTCGGTGCAACTCCTGTGTCCTGCTTCATCGACAAGAGTCCCGCTCTCCTTAAAGACTGTTTGTAAATGTTTAGTTTAGGGCTGCAACGATTAGTCGACATAATCGACGACGTCGATCATAAAAACTCGTCGACGCAGACTTCTTCGTCGATTAGTCGTTTAAAAAAAATATATATATATTATTATTATAATTTCAATTTTTTATTTTTTGCACTACCTATCTCTGTGAAAGTGGCTTCTCAGCTCTGGTCCAACCAGCTGAAGACTTCTTAGCTTAACATAACAGACCGACAGTAAGTTTGGGGGAACTAATGGGATAACTGGGGATGTTGTTTGGTCCTGACAAGAGTCTCAAAGCAACTCTGAGGTCATGCTCAATGTCCAATCTGTTCCTCTGCTCTGTCTTCAGCTGGACCAGAGCTGAGAAGCCACTTTCACAAAGATAGGTAGTGTAAAAAAAAATTATAAAAAATATATATATATATATACCGTATATATTTTTTTATTTAATCTTTTTTGATTAGTCGACTAACCGAAAAAATAATCGACAGATTAGTCGACTACCAAAATAATCATTAGTTGCAGCCCTAGACTTTAGTGTATCAAAGAGGAAGAAGAGCGGTGTTTACAAGGCGTGAGTGTGCGCGTGCGGGCGTCTGTGTGCGTGTGTGCGCGTGCGCGAGTGTGTGTGTGGGCTAACTGCACCAGTGATTGACACTACAGTACCTCTGCCAGAACAGAGTAGAATCAAAACTGCTGACAACAGCAGCTCTACAGAATTGCAGCTAACCACACAGAGACCCACACACACACACACGCAGAGACCCACACACACATACGCAGAGACCCACACACACATACAGCAACTGCAACTGCGTGTGCATGGCAGAGAGGGAGGGTGTGTGTGTGTGTGTGTGTGTGTGTGTGTGTGTGTGTGTGTGTGTGTGTGTGTGTGGCTGTTATCTCCTCCTGGTGTGACCTATTTATGGACTGACTGTCAGCTGACGCTGTATTCAAAGAGCAGATCGTCCGCAGCATCTAAGGTTTACTGTAATGAAAGTGTATGTTCAGTGTGCGTGTGCACCTCTCTGTCGCGTTTTAATTATTCCAACACAGAAGGAAAGAAATGTGCAGCGCAAATTCGCAATAGCTGCAGCTGCAAATGTGCATTCACACACACACACACACACACACACACACACACACACACGCACACACGCAGTCGCACACACACACGCACACACACACACACAAGTCAGTCACACAAGTCACACACACACATGGGGGCTCAGTGTCTCCTTGCCCCATGATCAAGCTTTCCACATAGTTTGGCCATGTTACGTGAATCAGTTTAGAAGTTATTATTATTTCTGTTCCAGGCCACTCCCACTGCCACTCCCCTTTTGGTTCCAGGCCACTCCCACTACAACTCTCCTTTGGTTCCAGGCCACTCCCATTGTCACTCCCCTTTTTGGTCCAGGCCACTCCCCTTTTTGCCAATTGGCATCAACAGTTACCCAGCTGTCCTTCTGGTCGTGACCAACCTGTCAACAAAATCTGAGTCCAAGTCTGCGAAATAATTTGGAACTTACACACCTTTTATGATAGGCCACTCCCATTGCCACGCCCCCTTTCAGCTATTTGGCACAAACACCCAAACACTTGGCTTTTTATTTAATTTAACCTTTATTTAACCAGGCAGATCGATTAGGAACAAATTCTTATTTACAGTGACGGCATGGTGAGAGGACAAGAGGACCTCTCTAAGGGTAACAAGGAAAGGGGACAAACTATTTAATAAAATAGAAAAGAGAAAGATGATACATCACAGAGGTAATGGAAATAATTAAAACACACATCAAACAAACAACCAAATAAAATGACAAGGTATGTAATACATGAAGCAGAACATACAGATTACAGTTAAAAGGCTGGGTGACAGTCGCAGGTGTGTCTAAACAACTCCTTAAGAGTCCTTGACCTCCATGCAAAACCCCTGCCTCCTAGAGCGATAGCTGCGGCCGATAGAGAGAATTATGTCAAGCGACCGATAGAGCTGCTGGTCGAAGCTAAAAACGGAAACGTCTTGAATCGTGCCCTGACGTTTCAGTACTTAGTGTCTCAGTCAGCTGACTAGTCATCTGAAAATGTAGCCTTGGAGTCACTGTTACACACAGTAGGCTGTGTCACAGTGATGCTCTTAGCCTCTACTGTATGTCATACTGTTCTGTGTCTAGACGCTTACATAACAGCACCTGCAGCGGTCTATGCCACAGATGGACGGAGGATGCTACATATTCTTGCTTCCAAGCTGTGACGGAAGATGATTGATTGATTGAAAACTTTATTAACAGATTGCAGAATGGGTACAGTACGGCTCGATACAAACAATTGTTAAGGGGATGCAGACCAGAGAAAGACTTTCGTCTTGTTTACATCAGGGTCCCCCATTTTCAATTCATCAAGACATTTATGACATACAGATATACAGTACTGTTTAAGAGAAAGAGATCATAAAAAATATCTATATATACATCCGAGGGGGTAGAAACTGTACATTGGCGTGGGTTGGGTGGGTGGGTGGGGGTGGGGGGGGGGGGGGGGGGGGTTGGACATTTACCGGGGCCAGTTTCGAATTGCAGCCACCCATGGGTGTTTTTTGAGAGGGAAAACCCCTCCCACCCACTATACACATATACTACACACTATACACATATACTACACACTATACACATATACTGACAGGAGGAGCATGTTCAGTGCCAGGCTCACACTCCCTAAATGTAGCACTGAACGGCACAGGAAGTCTTTCATTCCGACAGCCATCAGACTTTACACTGCATCACTGAGCACAGAGTGACAGTTACCATCTCCCTGGACTCTTACTTTTGAAACAACACTGTGCAATATTACACTTACTGTAGACTTCTGTATATTTTTACTGTATATTTTATTATATTCTTATTCTTAGGCCATTTGTTTTGTTGTTCTTATTCGTGACTTTGTTCTGTATAAATGTTTAATGTGAGCGATTTGTAGTGTCATATTTCCCTTGGGATAATTAAAGTATTTCGATTCTATTCTATTTTGAAGGTGGGTAGGGATTCACATTATTTTACGGCTGTGGGTAGGGCGTTCCACATTGCTGTGGCATAATTGCGAAACGTGTTTAGTCCATTGTTTGAGCCGAATCTGGGTTGAACATGATTTGTGGAACTCCCTCTGGTGTTGTGGTCGTGTGTACAGAAATGTATCCAGCTTTCCCCGTGTTTAGTGTAAAGTGGATTGTTGAAGCTGTTTTCTTATACATTTTGGACTTCGGGGACGTGATTTATAGTCATGCTGTGGCTTCAACTCTTAAACCGCTGGACTCGGTCTATCATTCTGCCCTCGGATTTATTACAATATTGTTCAATACACTACTGAAAATGTAGTACGCAATTGAGAACGCAAGGATCTATGAATATGCGATTTGGCGACTAGTAGGAATTCCAAGTATTCAGTCAATACCTACTCCGCTTTCTGTGTACGCCGAAGCTAACGTTACCACATATTGGACCGTGATAGGTTTGAACTATAAGTGACATCAAAGATTTCAACTCAGATTGCAACACACATTCTTGGAAAGTACAGAGAACCTCTCCCTCTCCAGGGGGAGAATGTAGAAAATGTGCACAAATAAATTCTGCACAAATAACAATCTGTATAGTCATGCCTCCAAGAGTCGACCGTGAAAAATCTTGTTTTTGAGTGGAGGCGAGCTTTAAGATCCTGTTCTTAAAGTGTTATGGAGTAAGCGTCCCCAAGGGCGTAGCTTTGGTCTCAACATTGGGCGGGACACTCTAAGCGGGGGGGGGGGGGGGGGGGGTCTAACCGTCAAACATTCTGGTGTACTTGCATGCACCAATTTTTGCCTTTTTCTGCATCAATTTATGGTGGAAATGTCTATATTTATGTAAAGAAAAGACAACATCCAGGAACCCGCCGACACAAAAATGATGGAATATAATGCAGTGAGGCCGTCGGGCGTCGTTCTGTATCGCTTTCAAATATTTATTCTCCTGTATTATCATAATATAGTTACAGGTAAGGAGGATATATAAATGTTTTGACCTCCTTATTTCTTTTATCTCTTTCGGACGAGGGGGGTTGTCTTTTATATTAGATATATTTTCCGCGGGGGGACAAATTGACCTCGTCTCAATGTTGAGGGGGACGTGTCGTGTGTCCCCCCCCCCCGCAGCCCACCCTGAAACTCCGCCTGTGCCCTTTCTTACATCGTGCACTAAGATCCCTATTGATTTGGGTTGTGGCCCCTGCTGTCTGTTCTGAAGGCCAGCGGCGGGGCGCAGCAGAGAACGTTCCCTTTCCGTCTCCTCTCCCAGACTCAAGGCGGGGCGCAGCAGAGAACGTTCCCTTTCCGTCTCCTCTCCCAGACTCAAGGCGGGGCGCAGCAGAGAACGTTCCCTTTCCGTCTCCTCTCCCAGACTCAAGGCGGGGCGCAGCAGAGAACGTTCCCTTTCCGTCTCCTCTCCCAGACTCGAGGCGGGGCGCAGCAGAGAACGTTCCCTTTCCGTCTCCTCTCCCAGACTCGAGGCGGGGCGCAGCAGAGAACGTTCCCTTTCCGTCTCCTCTCCCAGACTCAAGGCGCAGCAGAGAACGTTCCCTTTCTGTCTCCTCTCCCAGACTCAAGGCGGGGCGCAGCAGAGAACGTTCCCTTTCCGTCTCCTCTCCCAGACTCAAGGCGCAGCAGAGAACGTTCCCTTTCTGTCTCCTCTCCCAGACTCAAGGCGGGGCGCAGCAGAGAACGTTCCCTTTCCGTCTCCTCTCCCAGACTCAAGGCGCAGCAGAGAACGTTCCCTTTCTGTCTCCTCTCCCAGACTCAAGGCGGGGCGCAGCAGAGAACGTTCCCTTTCCGTCTCCTCTCCCAGACTCAAGGCGGGAACATGTAAACAGTCTGTGACTCTTGTGCGTCAAAACAGCTGCAGGACGAAGGCGTCTCTCTCTCACCCCGTCTCTCTGACACCCCGTCTCTCTGACACCCCGTCTCTCTGACACCCCGTCTCTCTGACACCCCGTCTCTCTGACACCCCGTCTCTCTGACACCCCGTCTCTCTCTCTGACACCCCGTCTCTCTGACACCCCGTCTCTCTCTCACCCCGTCTCTCTGACACCCCGTCTCTCTGACACCCCGTCTCTCTCTCTGACACCCCGTCTCTCTGACACCCCGTCTCTCTGACACCCCGTCTCTCTGACACCCCGTCTCTCTCTCTCAGCCCGTCTCTCTCTCACCCCGTCTCTCTGACACCCCGTCTCTCTGACACCCCGTCTCTCTCTCTCAGCCCGTCTCTCTCTCACCCCGTCTCTCTGACACCCCGTCTCTCTGACACCCCGTCTCTCTCTCTCACCCCGTCTCTCTGACACCCCGTCTCTCTGACACCCCGTCTCTCTGACACCCCGTCTCTCTGACACCCTGTCTCTCTGACACCCTGTCTCTCTGACACCCCGTCTCTCTGACACCCCGTCTCTCTGACACCCCGTCTCTCTGACACCCCGTCTCTCTGACACCCCGTCTCTCTCTCTCAGCCCGTCTCTCTGACACCCCGTCTCTCTGACACCCCGTCTCTCTGACACCCCGTCTCTCTGACACCCCGTCTCTCTCTCTCACCCCGTCTCTCTGACACCCCGTCTCTCTGACACCCCGTCTCTCTGACACCCCGTCTCTCTCTCAGCCCGTCTCTCTCTCAGCCCGTCTCTCTCTCAGCCCGTCTCTCTGACACCCCGTCTCTCTGACACCCCGTCTCTCTGACACCCCGTCTCTCTGACACCCCGTCTCTCTGACACCCTGTCTCTCTGACACCCTGTCTCTCTGACACCCCGTCTCTCTGACACCCCGTCTCTCTGACACCCCGTCTCTCTGACACCCCGTCTCTCTCTCTCAGCCCGTCTCTCTGACACCCCGTCTCTCTGACACCCCGTCTCTCTGACACCCCGTCTCTCTCTCACCCCGTCTCTCTGACACCCCGTCTCTCTGACACCCCGTCTCTCTGACACCCCGTCTCTCTGACACCCCGTCTCTCTGACACCCCGTCTCTCTGACACCCCGTCTCTCTGACACCCCGTCTCTCTGACACCCCGTCTCTCTGACACCCCGTCTCTCTGACACCCCGTCTCTCTCTCAGCCCGTCTCTCTCTCAGCCCGTCTCTCTCTCAGCCCGTCTCTCTGACACCCTGTCTCTCTGACACCCCGTCTCTCTGACACCCCGTCTCTCTGACACCCCGTCTCTCTGACACCCCGTCTCTCTGACACCCCGTCTCTCTGACACCCCGTCTCTCTGACACCCCGTCTCTCTGACACCCCGTCTCTCTGACACCCCGTCTCTCTGACACCCCGTCTCTCTGACACCCCGTCTCTCTGACACCCCGTCTCTCTGACACCCCGTCTCTCTGACACCCCGTCTCTCTGACACCCCGTCTCTCTCTCTGACACCCCGTCTCTCTGACACCCCGTCTCTCTGACACCCCGTCTCTCTGACACCCCGTCTCTCTCTCTGACACCCCGTCTCTCTGACACCCCGTCTCTCTGACACCCCGTCTCTCTGACACCCCGTCTCTCTGACAGCAAAACGACAGACTAAATATTAAATAAATAAATATATATATACAGAAATAGCATCCATTAAATGAGTTGTAAACAGCACTACATCCCCCACCGGCCTTGCCGAGCTCCGTACGCGGCCCCAGGATATGTCTCCCATGATGCCTCTTGGTAATACACACCTAGCTTCACTTTAAGCCGTCCCGCTCGGAAGAACCGGTCCTGCTCGTCCTGACGATGACCCTGATCAAATCTGATTGGATAGGCCAGGACTGAGGTCAGCCTTACTGTGCGTGTGCCAACTAGCTGCTACCAAAGGCCGGGGGCGATTAACCCACGATGGTGAAAACAAGAGACCAGAGATAAAACGACCATCGTGCCGCAGTTGCTCACATTTTGTCTCGTGTCGTAAAAAACCCAGCGCACCCTTCCTTCACAGCGGTGCACCTCACGTCTCAAACCCCGCCCCCCCCCCCCCCCCCCCCCCTTTCTCGATCCTCCTCCAACCGCGGCTCTCGCTTCCCTCCGACACAAACGGAAGTTTGGGGGGGGGGGGCGTTTGAGATGGAGTCAATTGCGTTTTCAAGGGGGAACGGCTTTGATCCCAAGCCCGTTTTTCCAGTCAGCTATTGTGTTAGCGAACGCTGGAAACAGGAAATAAACCAATTTAGAATGTTTGTTTGAAGTCTGAAGCATTCGGATTCAGTGAGTACGTTCCCTCGGGTTCGACTGGTTATCCTAGTTCTCGGTTGTTCAATCTTCTTAGGGGGCGCCGTGGTGAGGGAACTGGTTACTAGACGCCTGCTTCTCAGGGCTCCTGGGGAGAGCGAGGAATTTGCCCCGTCAAGGTCTTATTCTAAGGTCCTTGAGGGCACAACTGGCTAGGATAGCTATCGGATTATATCTTTGCTAATGAGACGCCCCCTAAGGGAGTAGGGTAAAATGTTCCAAGGGGGCCCTATCAAGGGTGTATCGTTGTTAGTGATGCAAGCGTCACCATTGGGAGGGGGGAGGGGTGGTGGTGGGGGGGGGGGGGGGCCTGAGGGCACGAGTGGCTATCAAATGTTGTCTGTGCTACTTAGGGCTCTGATCGCCTCAGGGAGCTGCAGGGGAGAGAGCTGTGTGTGTTCTGCACGTCATTATCCTCCCTCTCTCTCCCTCGCTCTCTTTCTCTCTCTCTTTATCTCTCTCTCTTATCTCTCTATCTCTTTCTATCTATATTTATCTTTCTCTCTCCTCTTTCTCTCTATTTTTCTATCTCTTTCTCTCTCTTTCTCATCTCTATCTTTTATCTCTTTCTCTCTATCTCTCTCCCTCTATCGCTCTTATCTCTATCCCTCTCTCTCTCATCTCTTTCTCTATCTATTCTCTCTTTCTCTCATCTCTCTCTCTCTCTCTCCCTCTCTCTCTCAGAGAAAGACTTGGGCCCTTTTTTTTTTATTATAGTTCTTACCAGAGTTATTTGCCGACCATTGTCTTAGCGTACGGGGCAGAGCAGGAGAGAAGATTGAGGAACAGGACGGTGAGGTGTGTGTGTGTGAGTGAAGGGGCTCAAGTACAAAAAAAGAACAGAGGAGCATCTCAGACAAATAGAATCTGTTGAAATTGCTTCTGGCAAATTCTGCTTCTCCTTAGAATCCTGACGCAGAGTAAGGCAGATATTGAAAATACAGAGGAGAGAGAGGAGAGGAGAGGGAGAAAGAAGGGGACATAGAGAGATGGAGAGAGGGGGGAGAGGGAGAGAGAGAGAGAGAGAACGAGAGGGGGAAACGGGGAGAGAGAGAGGAGAAAGGAGAGTAGAGTTTTAGCTGACCCAGCACAACGCTGTAAGTTAGAACCTGGAGAGACCTAAGGATTTATGTAATCAGGAGGGTAGAGGTGGAGAAACATAAAGAGTTATGTAATCAGACAGGAGGTAGAAAAACATAAGGAGCTATGTAATCAGACAGGAGGTTGAGATGTTCTCCTTCAGTTTTCCTCCATATGTTGTTTCACACTTCACTGCTTTTTATTCCCTCATTTCATTGTTTTGCATGCGCACACACGCACACACACACACACACACACACACACACACACACACACACACACACACACACACACTCACAGAGGAGAATGTGCGAAGGCTGTAGTGTATGTAAAGAGAGAGCGAAGAAGGTGAGAGAGAGAAGGTGAGGGAGAGAAGGAGAAGGAGAGAGAAAGAGGGGGGGAGAGAGAGAGAGAGAGAGGGGGGGGGTTACTGGAAGAAAAGAGCGGTAGCATCGTGAAGAGAAGGATGAAGAGAAAGAACAGAGGCGATGAAAGGCAAGAGGAGGAGGACGGGGAAGGGAAGCAACAGTCCGAGGGAAGCAACAGTTTGCGATTGGAGGGGAAAAGGGGGCGGCGCTTGAGATGGGTCACTCGTAGGACGGACGGCGCTGTGGCCTCCTGCCTCCGATCAGGAGCATTAATAATGCAGCCTGTATTGATCCACGCGCGGAGGGGAGGCGCCTTCGCCCCGCAGAGGCTGTTTGAGTGTCTGTGGGAGTCGGGCTGATCGCCTCAATGTTTAATGTGGAGACACCCTACCGAGAGCACAAACACACATACCGCGTGCACGTTCACACACACACAAACACATACCGCGTGCACGTTCACACACACACAAACGCATACCGCGTGCCCGTTCACACAAACACATACCGCGCGCCCGTTCACACACACACAAACCAGCGTTTCCGTTAGCCGGTAATTACCGGTATTTGACTGGCAAAATCTGTTGAAGTCCGACAAATTTAATCTCTCCGGTCATAGTGTCCGGTGAAAATAGTTCCCTCTGGGCACAGTTTGATTATTTGAATTGTATTTGGATGGGCTGGAGTTGGGTGGCCTATGCGATGAACGAAACAATCATTGCGTTTGTTGTCGTTGCTTCGCCAAGCAGCCGGTCTGGTAATGACGACACTGTGTCAGTGAGAGCTTGCTGCTGGTTTTGCGGAAGGCATGCAGCTGCAGACCCACAGAACCCACCAGCTTTGCTGGCACAGTGCGGTCCCCAGACCTGGAAAGCTGCTCTGCGGGTCTGCAGCTGGATGCTTCTTGCAAACTAACTGCGGCCGGCTCACGCTGATATTGTTGGACCGGCTGCTTGGTGGAGCAACGATGAAACGAATGTAATGAATCGTTCGTCGCATGGGCTATTTAATTTTGGCCTGTTTTGGTACGGTTCGGGTGGTCAAGTTGTGCTTGGAGGGAGTTGTTTTCACCGGACATTATGACCAGCACCAAGTCGTTGGGAGGTGGAGATATACATATCACGCAAACCCACGATAATGTTGCCGTCTCTCTGCCAAATTTCTCAGTTCTTCGCTTGATATAATTAATACAAATGTCCAATATAACGGAATTCGTTAGCTCATAAAAATGTGATTATAACAGACTGCTGTTTAGTGTCGGACCGACTGCCCACATACGCGGTCTATTTTATTTCAAGTCAGCAGCAGCACGGAGTATCGAGGGACTTATTTTATTTGGAATATATTAATGACTGTATACGCAAAAGTAGTCTAGTTTTAAGTAATAATATTATAAATCTACATGCCTTGAGGATGACATTCTTTATATAGCCTGCCTATCAATTGTTTTAAAGCTCAATAAACTATGACCGGAATTAATCTCATTTGTCCGGTAGATTGAAATCTTGCAGGTCACGGAGACCGGCAACAATTTTTTCTAACGGAAACCCTGACACAAACACATACCGCGTGCCCGTTCACACAAACACATACCGCGCGCCCGTTCACACACACACAAACACATACCGCGCGCCCGTTCACACACACACAAACACATACCGCGCGCCCGTTCACACACACACAAACACATACCGCACGCCCGTTCACACACACACAAACACATACCGCGCGCCCGTTCACACACACACAAACACATACCGCGTGCCCGTTCACACACACACAAACACATACCGCGTGCCCGTTCACACACACACAAACACATACCGCGCGCCCGTTCACACACAAACACATACCACGCGCCCGTTCACACACACAAACACATACCGCGTGCCCGTTCACACACACACAAACACATACCGCGTGCCCGTTCACACACACACAAACACATACCGCGCGCCCGTTCACACACAAACACATAACGCGCGCCCGTTCACACACACACAAACACATACCGCGCGCCCGTTCACACACACAAACACATACACACACTTCACTGCAGCTGGTTGGTGCATGTGAGGGTTTTTTCAGCGGGGTATTAAGAAGTATTACAAAGTATTAAATTCATAATTCTCAATTTAAGGCCTTGGAAGGTATTAAAAAGTCTTACATTTAAGGGCGGCCAGGTGGTGCAGTGGGCAAGGCACTCACCACCAATGCTGGAGACGCTGGGTTCGCGTGTTCGGATCCCAGCGCTCCACATTGTTTTCAGCTTGGCTGGTCGTCCGTACTAATACAATTGGCAGTATTAGAGGGTGGGAAAGCTGATGGGTGGGTCCTGGGCGTTGTAAACAGAAAAATACTCCTACAGTTCGGTCGGGGCGCCTGCTCAGCGAAGGAAGGATCTGGAGGGAGGTAGTGTGACCTTCCACACGTTACACTCTCCCGGTGAGAATCTGCGCGGCCAGGCTGGCTGCCGGCTGGCTGCACATGCGTCGGAGGAAAGCATGTGACAGTCTCCGGCCTCTCGGACCAACAGTATGAAATGTTTTTGTATTCGAGTCATTGTTTTGTTTTGCGGAGCTACCGGGAGTTTGGTGTGTCTGGCGAGAGGCTTGTATGGAACGTGCAGTGTCGCTATGTGTTGTTGTTTTGTTTGCTAGTATGGTTGTGAAATTGGTCTTCAATTTTGCTCTTAAGTTGTATAAAACATTTCTTAGAAAGTCTTAAATGTAACTTTTGTAAGATTTACGTACTGAACTGCAGCTGGCTCAGTGTCGGAACTGAGAACACTACTATAGAATAAAGCTCATACAAAAAAGAAAAGATAACAAAATCAAGTCTCCCATTCATTGTCTATGGAGCAGCTCCAGACTTTATACCTGATGACATCACAGGTTGTATTCTCACTTCTCTGGTGCCTGGCTCTGGAGAGAGAAGCTCCCGTTCACAGATATTGATTGAACTTTCCTCGGCCATAGAAATAACATTGGAATCCGTAATTTGGGTGTCGTTCCCCTTTAATAACAGCTTTTTATTTGTTGTTTTTTACCCTCAGGAGTGGTTCACACACACATGCACACACACATACACACACACAGACATAATACGCACGCACGCACACACACACACACACACACACACACACACACACACACACACACACACACACACACACACACACATCTGACTTAACCTTGAATAAAACTGCCAACATTAACAGTACCTGTTTTCTGCCTGGTGTAAGGGATTAATTGCTATTCTGTTAAAAACACACACACACTAATCTCTTGGTCGATTAGTCGGTTCATCTTAAGTCGTTTTGTATGTTGTTGTTTTTTCCATGCTAAATGAGGTCTTTCCTTGAAGATGATCAGTGTGTCTCTGTTCAGTAGAATCAAAGAGGTTATTCTGCAAGATTACATGCCAGACGAACTATTTCACAAATTTGACACTTAAAGGTGCTGTAAGTGGTATATTCTTTGTTAAAATAACTGGTCTACGTGTTAAAATAATAGCTCTACAGTACATTCCGACAGCTATATGATATATAGAGTGTTTGGTCAGTAACATGGGTCTCCCAGTCCCTCCGCTCTGCAGTAAACGCATAATATAATATAATTATAAATATTTCCTGGTAAATCCCTGGTCTGACAAATATCTCTAAATATTTTTTCTCCTGGTTGGATAAGATGTATACAGTATATAGTACAGCACTGTTGTACATGCTGTCATACAGAGTATATGGGGTAGACTATAGTATGAGGTAGGTAGTTAAGATTATTATAATTTTTTTTTTACAAATCTTTATTTTCAATTTTCTTTTGACAACACGACACCAATAATAATAATGACAAGATAATAAGAAATAAGAAATACAGACCAAAACGTAACTAATAAATACAAGATACAGTACCAAGTAGAAAATAAAAACACCACAAACAACACAATAGACCCCGATAAAAGTATTGATAGCTCCGATAATAAAAAATTTAAATAATTCTTTTTTTACTTTTTTCTTTTCATGTCAACATTCACACGCACAATATATGCTTACTTAGGATTTGACTTGATTCAACAACAAAGCAGTCGGGGCAATGGCAAGCCGAAAACGGTCGAAAATGTGGTTATTTGAAGTTTGGATTTTTTTTTCTTTACACTTGAGGTAGGTAGATTACATTTTTTGAGACTAAAGTACAGAAAAAAGGTACCGGTATCGATTCACAGGTACCGGTACCGTATCGGTTCAAATGTGAACGATACCCATCCCTACTGACAAAGCACAATACCTGTTGGTTTTTAGTTCACTCATTGTTCAGGGAAACACAATTAATGACATTGACGGATTGTGAATTTTGTGATTGACTCAAATTATATTTATTTGGAAAAATAAATATAGTCACTTTATTTGAAGAGTCAAAAACTTGGCTTTGTTTTGTTCATAGTAGTAACGCTCATGTCATGATAAATCTGGTTAGGTCAAAACTACAGGAATATACATAAAAAAATTAAAACTATAATGCAATAAATATATATATATATATATCGGTTATCGGTATCGACCTTGAGGAGCATAAAGGTATCGATAATTATCGGCCGAAAATGGTCAAAAAGGCTCTTTCGGCCGAAAGGGTTTTAGCACCGAAAATATATCACTGAATGTCAAAGAACAGGGTTACGTAACGTTCATAACCTAAAGTGTTGTTGTGATGACGTAATCAAAACGCGCAACGTTTACCGTGAGCGGTTTGGCAGCTCTTCCTGCATTCTGCAGCCTGTGATAACTAACTCCTCTTGGGAGTTGCGCTGTTTATATAAACTCCGCGAGCAACGCATCCAATAAATGCGTCTTTAACATGCTTTATATCC
>NC_140180.1:11739012-11776512 GCF_963971535.1 Notolepis coatsorum | reverse complement strand
ATATCAACCGATACCGATATATGCAGCGTTCCCCCCCCAAAAAAACTGAATAATTTCAGGTAACTAATAATTTCACTGGATATATATATATAACAAATATTGTTATTGTTTTTTTCTTTTTTTAAACCGATACCGATATTTTCCGATATCACATTTTACTGCCGATATCGGCCGATAATATCGGTCTGCCGATAATATCGGACATCCCTAAAAATTTCTCATTTCTGTGCAGTGGTAGAGTAGGTAAAACACTAGAAAAGCATGATATTACTGTTCCACCACTGTGCCTTGTTTCAGTAATCATTTTAGTTTATATTTTATCCTTAGCATATATACATATATATATATATATATATATATATATATATATATATATATATATATATATATATATATATATATCCACATCTGTTGTACAGTACTTGTGCTGGATGATGATAATACATTCGATTCTAATCTAATGTCACATATACCATACATCTCATATATCATTATGTTTTGCACGTAGCAAGAGTTGTTTCTTCCAACATGGAGCACTTAATGGGCTTTTCTACACACATCCAGTCAAAGGCCTGTATTGAAGAGGTGTAATTTCCTCTTGTGGTCGCAGGCTAACACCGTGTAAGCGCCACCTCACAGCTTAACTGAACGAGCGCTGTGTTGCATTTAGACACAGCAGTAGCCGTGCTGTAAGTGTAGGTTAAGCTACAGCAGAAACATTTAGACACAGGGCCAGTAGTAGCTACAACAGAAATGCATTCTGCCTGCAGCTAAACGCTCAGACTGAGAGATACATTAGGATTAGCTACAGTAGCTCCCAGGCACGATGTAAGTACATTAACGGATCGCTAGGAAGCAAGGGAAATGCATTAACTGCTGGCTGCGCGGGAATGATTCTCTAGCTGTGTGTGTGTGTGTGTGTGTGTGTGTGCGTTTGTGTTTGTGTTGTGGCAGACAATAAGTGGGGGGGTCACAGCGGTGGGGGGAGGGGGGCACACAGCTGCTACTGGGCATGTGGTGGTGTGTTTGTGTGTGTGTTTGTGTTTGGTACATCCGTGGCTCAACTGTACCACACACTGGTTGGGAAACGTCATTGCCCTGTGGCTTTGTGACTCTTGATCTCAATCTCTCTCCTTCCCCCTCTCCCCCACACACATCCACTTTACCCTGTCATCCACTCCTGTGATTCCTTTGCCTTATATGGTCATGGGTGTGCTGGATGCAACAAATCAAATCAAGAATCTACCGATGTACATGTCATGTCCTGCTATTCAGATCCTGTAGCTTAACTGATGTGACTGGCTGTCTGCCATTTTTTTATTATCGTCTTACTGACACACACACAGTCACACACACACGCACGCGCATACAATGTTCTCACAAGAATTAGATACAGAGTTAAAGCGAAATCAACAGCTTGAGACAAAATGAGGAATTAATGAGAGAGAGAGATGGAGAGTATCCTCCCTTCCTCACCTCTGCTCTCCTCTCCCCCCTCCTCTGTCCTCATATTGAACTTGTGAAAGACATAAACGGGACAAGGCCCCACCTTATTGGTCAATAAGGAAGACAAGGCCCCACCTTATTGGTCAATAAGGAAGTCAATCAGCCTGACTCAGCCTCATTACAGACAGGTGGAGGAAACGGAGAGAGAGAACTTTAACAGAGAAATGAACAGAGAACGAAGGAGTACAGAGCAGGTGATGACCTCTCAGATCCTCTTACTGACGCTTCTCCAAGCTGGTTAGCGACACAGTCACCTCACTCTGGACTAGGTCTAAGAGGTCTGAATGCTTTGTAAGCCAGCTCTGTAAGCTAGCTCTGTACACTAGTTCTGTAAGCTAGCTCTGTACACTAGTTAGCTCTGTACACTAGCTCTGTACGCTAGTTCTGTAAGCTAGTTCTGTACGCTAGCTCTGTAAGCTAGTTCTGTACGCTAGCTCTGTAAGCTTAGTTCTGTACCCTAGCTCTGTAAGCTAGCTCTGTACACTAGCTCTGTAAGCTAGCTCTGTACGCTAGCTCTGTACGCTAGCTCTGTACGCTAGCTCTGTGCGCTAGCTCTGTACGCTTAGTTCTGTACCCTACCTCTGTATGCTAGTTCTGTAAGCTAGCTCTGTACGCTAGTTCTGTAAGCTAGCTCTGTAAGCTTAGTTCTGTAAGCTAGCTCTGTGCGCTAGCTCTGTACGCTAGTTCTGTATGCTAGCTCTGTACGCTAGCTCTGTACGCTAGTTCTGTACGCTAGTTTTGTACGCTAGTTCTGTACGCTAGTTCTGTACGCTAGTTCTGTATGCTAGCTCTGTAAGCTTAGTTCTGTAAGCTAGCTCTGTGCGCTAGCTCTGTACGCTAGCTCTGTACCCTAGCTCTGTACGCTAGTTCTGTACGCTAGCTCTGGAAGCTTAGTGCTCCCATGGTTCTGAAACGAGACACATTGATGTAGAAACAAAAATGGATGACTAATAAAGTCACTGTAACACCTTTTTTTTCCTTTTCTTTTATCCTTAGGCCACAAGTATCTTGTATTTTATTATAAATCTAATGAGATGACATGGCTCCTACCTACTCCTACGCCGGGTGTGGTAGGCGTGTACTGGAAATATAACATGGCACGGTACAGTATGGCAAGCCTACCCGTACTGTACCCATCCCCCCACCGGTCAGTGGAAAAGGAGGCTTTACGTTAATCACTCCTCCTCCTCTGTATTTCCCATCGACTACCAATAACCATGAATAACCCCCTAATTACCGAACGGAGAGCACAGTAGCCTCGTGGAGCTGGACAGATGGATAAATACTTGATTAGTCCCCCTCAGGGACACCGGGTCCCGGCTGCATTACGGTGATTAGGAGGAGAACGGAGCGCCAATCTTATTAACCACGTCCGGAGCGCCGTAACCTTACTGAGCAGAAAGCTGTTTTAACTACGACTCTGTTAAGTAACGGTGATACGGCTCATCCTGAGACATTCTGCTCCGTCTGAGCGCAGAACAACTGCCACCCGGCACAGCACGGAAAATGGCGACGAGAAAGGCGGTACTCGGCACTTTAAACGACACTTTTTTTGGTTGAGGAAGCAACGACCGGAGATGGAATATAAGTAAGGGATAATGTATAGCTACGAGGTCATTGTTGCAAAAGAATTGACCGACACGGAGTTTAGAACACAGAGGCGCCTCGCCGAGGTGTTCTAAACGTAGTGAAGGTCAATTATTTTGCCACAATGACCGAGTATAGGCTATACATTATCCCGCTTATTACATGGCTAACTTTCTAACAATATACCTAATTCATTTTACACCATCGACAAGACGAGATCAAATGCAGACGCAGTTGTTCTGTGGCTCTGTCAGCCCAAATAAAGTGATTATTATTATCGCCGCTGATGCAGTGTGTGTCAGTGGGCTTGATTGCTCCAGCTGCGAACAGCGGTCATTATTGCTCGGCAGCGGTCCGTTATCGAGTAATAACGGACCGCTGCTAGGGGCAACCGAGCGCTATTGACCAATCACAATCAAGCATTTCGGCGAATGTTAAAAACGCCATCATGTAATAATTGAATATAATATAGAATAGAAGTACTTCATTGATCCAGAGGGAAATTCAGCACCACAGTTCGCTCACGATGAACATTCAGGTAGTCAAAAATCTAAAAATAAGAATAAGAGTACAGTCAGAGATATACATTCTAAAATATGTATATACATTCTAAAATATACATTCTAAAATATGTATATACATTCTAAAATATGTATATACATTCTAAAATATACATTCTAAAATATGTATATACATTCTAAAATATACATTCTAAAATATGTATATACATTCTAAAATATACATTCTAAAATATGTATATACATTCTTAAATATACAGTAATACACAGTCAAATGTTAAATGTGATTCTGCTGTCCTTGGTGAGAATAGCAGCGGCACGCGTCAAACAACTTCTCGGATGCCTTTAACCCTTTCACTGCCACACGACAGAAGGATCCGCGGAGCTAATGATGCTAATGATGGAGCATCGCCATCGGTTGTGTGATAGTAACGGGCTAACCTTCTGTATTGTCACAGTGAAAGGGTTAACTGGCTGCCGTGTGGCAGTGAAAGGGTTAACGACCCGTCCGTGTTTGGCAGAAGTCCGAGAGTCCGTGTAGGATCCGTTTCCTCCGTATACTGAGCCTCTGGTCCTAAAGGGCTGAGTCGCTTAGTTACTCAACGCACCCCCCTGTCTCTAGGCACGGCTCATAAGGCGCTGGCTATAGAACACCTGTATGCAGTCCGGTCCATAAATATAATTTTGTCTGTACACCACCACCACGATGGATTTGAAATGAAACAATCAAGATGTGCTTTATAAGTGCGGGCCTTCAGCTTTAATTTGAGGGTATTTACATCCAAATCAGGTGAACATTGTAGGATTTACAACAATTTCTTATGTGCACCCCCATTTTTAAGGCACCAAAAACGAACAGTCATAAGTCAAATTGTCACTTTTATTAATACTTGGTTGCAAATCCTTTGCAGTCCAGGACGTCCTGAACCCCCGAGACGTCACCAGACGCTGGGCTCCGTCCCTGGTGCTGCTCTGCCTCTACTCAGAATTAATTGTGAAAATTGTGTCGATGTCCAAACATTTATGGACCGACTGTATAATAATACAAATTTAAAAAAGCGGGCGAACTGATGATCTAATGTCAGTTTCAGTCCGTTTTTGAATAAAGTGATGTTTAAGGCTGAGACGATATGACGACATTTGGAAGAATGGATAAATCGGGACAAAATTATCGATAAATATAGATTATTTTATTATTATTATACATTTTTAAATATATATATATATTTAAAAAAAAATATATATACTGTATATATATTAAAAAAATCTAATTTAAAATATTATTATCACACACAAACTTAACGTTAAATTATATTATTTTTTCTTTATTAAAATTGTTTACACATGCAAAAAAAAGTGCAGGCTGTCTTATCGATTTCACGCAGTTATCGATAAGTGGTCTCAGCCTTAGTGATGTCCCTGGTCACTGACCCCAGATGCTCTGCCTTGAGCAAAGTCTATCACATGGTATCTGGGTTCAGCATTAGACAAACTAGGAGAGATTAAACTATAATCTGTAGAACGAAACAAGCATGGAAATGTTCTATAAATTAGGGCTGACCCCTATTAGTCGACTAATCGGTCGAAAGGAGCCGTAGTCGACTAGCCAACCTCTTAGTCGAATACAAAAAAATATATATATATTTATAATATTTTTTTTTGTATCATTCTTTCCAAAAGAAAAGAGGCCTAGGAGCGTGGCTAACGCTAATGGCACGCATACCAGAGGCTAACTGCCTACGAAAACAGGCACAGAGGCACTGAAAGAGGATTTCACCCATCTAATGAACACACTAGACTAGACAAATATCAAGATGTATCCATCAGTGGACCAATTGCATGCTTTTGCAGAGGACAAGAAGCCTTCAGTCGACTCCTTCAGACATTAAGCACCCCCCACAGCCCAAATGGAATGATAATTTAAAAAAAAAAAAAATATTAAAAATATTATACTTTTCTTTTTGTCGACCAATAGTCGACTAACGGCAAATTTTGGCCAATCATAGTCGACCATCCAAATCCTTAGTAGGCGACAGCCCTACTATAAATACATCAACACGCACCATAACAAAACGCATAGTTTAACACACAGCCCCCCCATTTAACCTCATAGAATAGGATCCTGATCTAGAATCTTGGCACAATGTGCTTTGTTCCAGTCATGCAGCATCCATAATGCAGCAGGGTTATGAGCCACGCGGCATAAACAACACAATTATACATAACCCAGAACCAAACGGAGGCCTCTATAAATGGGACAATTAGATACAGTAGAATCAGTGCAATGTGTGCTTCTTTCCGGTCACACACACACACACACACACACACACACACACACACACACACACACACACACACACACACACACACACACACACACATCACACACACACACACACACACACACACGGATCATTACACCCCATCAAACACAAAGTAAAATGGACGTTAACAACACAAACACAGACTGCTGTGAAAACAGTGGTTACTGCAGACTGACCGCCAGGATCAACAGACCTTTTATCACGGGCGGCAGGCAGAAGATAGAATTAGCTAAACATACGTTTGTTTTATACTGTACCGGCTTAACCCTTTCACTGCCACACGACAGAAGGTGACCGTCGGTTGTGTGATAGTAAAGGGTTAACCTTCTGTCGTGTGGCAGTGAAAGGGTTAACCGGCTGTTGTGTGGCAGTGAAATGGTTAACCTTCTGTGTATTGTCGCAGTGAAAGGGTTAACCGTTTTGGTAGTGCGGCAGTGAAAGGGGTGCTGTAAGTGGTGTGTTTTTGCTGCCATCACTGATATAGAGTGTCTGGTCAGTAACATGGGTCTCCCAGTCCCTCCACTCTGCAGTAAACAGCCATCACTGATATAGAGTGTCTGGTCAGTAACATGGGTCTCCCAGTCCCTCCGCTCTGCAGTAAACAGCCATCACTGATGCAGTGTCTGGTCAGTAACATGGGTCTCCCAGTCCCTCCGCTCTGCAGTAAACAGCCATCACTGATACAGAGTGTCTGGTCAGTAACATGGGTCTCCCAGTCCCTCCGCTCTGCAGTAAACAGCCATCACTGATACAGAGTGTCTGGTCAGTAACATGGGTCTCCCAGTCCC
The DNA here is from genome assembly GCF_963971535.1 of Notolepis coatsorum. NCBI lineage: Eukaryota > Metazoa > Chordata > Actinopteri > Aulopiformes > Paralepididae > Notolepis > Notolepis coatsorum. The sequence continues at coordinate 11,769,789 of NC_140180.1, read as the reverse complement.
TCCGCTCTGCAGTAAACAGCCATCACTGATATAGAGTGTCTGGTCAGTAACATGGGTCTCCCAGTCCCTCCGCTCTGCAGTAAACAGCCATCACTGATATAGAGTGTCTGGTCAGTAACATGGGTCTCCCAGTCCCTCCGCTCTGCAGTAAACAGCCATCACTGATACAGAGTGTCTGGTCAGTAACATGGGTCTCCCAGTCCCTCCGCTCTGCAGTAAACAGCCATCACTGATATAGAGTGTCTGGTCAGTAACATGGGTCTCCCAGTCCCTCCGCTCTGCAGTAAACAGCCATCACTGATATAGAGTGTCTGGTCAGTAACATGGGTCTCCCAGTCCCTCCACTCTGCAGTAAACAGCCATCACTGATATAGTGTCTGGTCAGTAACATGGGTCTCCCAGTCCCTCCACTTTGCAGTAAACAGCTATCACTCAAGTCAAGTCAAGTCAAGAGTTTTAATTGTCACGGCATACAGGTATACAATGAAATGCGGGTGGTCTTGCCCGCAACGATGTGCAATACAGTGGTACATATAATAGAATCAAAAGAAGAAACAACATTGTGCAGTAACAGATAGCAGGTAACATGGAGTGACATCTCGGTATCTGTACATAGTTATTTACAGCGCATGTGTGACATGCTAGTTAGCTTTGGTAGTGCAATACACTGTTCCTGTTATTCTAATTTAAAGTGTCCTTTCCTTTGGCCATAAGTGTGCGTGTGTGCGACATGAGTGTGTGCCCGCTCATGTTAAAGTGTTAAGTGGCTGCTCGTGTGTGAGCGTGCACAGTGTGCGTGTCGTGTGTGTGTTCATGTGTGCTTGTGTGTGGACAGTTCAATGTTCTGAGCACTCAATGTACATTGTTCATGGCTCTGATGGCCTGGGGGAAGAAGCTGAGCCTAAGCCGCTCTGTCCTAGTAGCTAGGATTTGCAGGCGTCTGCCTGACCTCAGCAGCTGAAACAGGCTGTTATTGGGGTGGTGAGGGTCTTTCATTATCCTGCAGGCTCTGGATTTGCACCTCTTGTTGTATAGAACCTGCAGGGGGGGTAGTGCAATACCCGTGGTACGCTCGGCTGAGCGCACCACTTTCTGTAGGGCCTTCTTGTCCTGTGCCGTGCTGTTTCCATACCAGGCAGTGATGTTTCCGGTCAGGATGCTCTCTACAGCTCCTGAGTAGAAGGACTGGAGTATCTTCCCCGATACTCTGAACTTCCTTAACTGTCTCAGGTGGTAGAGACGCTGTTTCGCCTTCTTTACTACTGTGCCTATGTGTGTTGACCATGTCAGGTCCTCTGAGATGTGGACCCCCAGGTACTTGAAGCTGCTCACCCTGTCCACGGTAGCCCCGTTTATCATCAGTGGTGTGTGTGTCCCCTGCTGTCCTCTCCTATAATCCACGATCAGTTCCTTGGTTTTGCCAATGTTCAGGAGCAGGCTGTTGTCCTGGCACCAGCGTTCCAGTACCTCCACCTCCTCCCGGTAGGCCTTCTCGTCGTTGTCCGAGATCAGCCCCACCACCACCGTGTCATCTGCGAACTTCACTATGGAGTTGGAGCTGAACTTGGCCACACAGTCGTGTGTGTAGAGTGAGTACAGCAGGGGGCTCAGAACACAGCCCTGGGGGGACCCGATGCTCAGGGTGATGGTGTTGGAGGTCTGACCCCCCACCCTGACCGCCTGGGGTCTTTCGCTCAGAAAGTCCAGTACCCAGGCGCTCAGGGCGGAGCTCAGACCTAGCTCGATCAGCTTGTCCACCAGTCTGGTAGGGACTATGGTGTTGAACGCTGAGCTGTAGTCAATGAACAACAGTCTCACATAGCCCCCCTTCTGACGGTCAAGGTGCGAGAGGGTGCTGTGCAGTACCTGGGAGACCGCGTCGTCGGTGGACCTGTTTGTCCTGTATGCAAATTGCATAGGGTCCATATCACTGGGGAGGGAGGCACAAATGTGGTCCTTGACCAGCCTCACTGATAGAGCAGAGGGACTGGGAGACCCATGTTACTGACCAGACACTCTGTATCAGTGATGGCTGTTTACTGCAGAGTGGAGGGACTGGGAGACCCATGTTACTGACCAGACACTCTGTATCAGTGATAGCTGTTTACTGCAGAGTGGAGGGACTGGGAGACCCATGTTACTGACCAGACACTCTGTATCAGTGATAGCTGTTTACTGCAGAGTGGAGGGACTGGGAGACCCATGTTACTGACCAGACACTCTGTATCAGTGATGGCTGTTTACTGCAGAGTGGAGGGACTGGGAGACCCATGTTACTGACCAGACACTCTGTATCAGTGATAGCTGTTTACTGCAGAGTGGAGGGACTGGGAGACCCATGTTACTGACCAGACACTCTGTATCAGTGATGGCTGTCAGAGCGTAGAGCTATTATTTTATGTATTTAAAAAAAGATTAGGGAAAAAAACCTGTAAGTAAGCGCGTGGGATGAGCGAGGTAGCGGGAGGGGCGTGTGGGCGGTCTTTGGCGTCTCTGGATTATGGACTTATTCTGACCTTTTTGAGAGAGATAATTTCTACACATTTTAAATTATTCACAAAGCACAGAGGGGGGGGGGGGGGGGGCTGGTGGGCTGCTATTCATTGTGTGTGTGTGTGTGTGTGTTTGTGTGTGTGTGTGTCTACAGCATCATAGAGAGGACCATCAGAGCAGCAGTAGAGCAGCACTTCTTCGACCTGAAGACCTCCATCCACCAAGACCTCAACAGCTACGACAGCCAGGGGTGAGCACACACACACACTCACACACACTCTCACGCTCACGCACTCACACTCGCACACACTCACGCTCGCACACACATACGCACGCTCACACACTCACACACACACACTCACGCTCGCACACACACACACACTCTCACACACTCACGCTCGCACGCACACACATACGCATACACTCACACACACACAATCTCACACACACACACACTATCTCTCTCTATCTCTTTTTCTCTCTCACACACACTATCTCTATCACACACACACTATCTCTCTCTTTCTATCACACACACACTATCTCTCTCTCTCTATAACACACACACGCTCTCTCTCACACACACTATCTCTCTCTCACACACACTATCTCTCTCTCTCTCTATCACACACACTCTATCTCTCTTTCTCTCACACACACTATCTCTCACACACACTCTCGCTCTCTCTCACACACACACTCTATCTCTCTTTCTCTCACACACACACGCTCTCTCTCACACACACTATCTCTCCCTCTCTCACACACACACACACACACGCACTCTCGCTCTCTCTCTCTCACACACACACTTTCTATCTCTCTCTATCTCTCTTTCTCTCACACTCTCTCTCTCACACACTATCTCTCTCACATACACACACACTTTCTCTCTCTCTCTCTCTCTCTCTCTCTCTCTCTCTCTCTCTCTCTCTCTCTCTCTCTCTCTCTCTCTATCTCTCTTTCTCTCACACTCTCTCTCTCACACACTATCTCTCTCACATACACACACACTCTTTCTTTCTCTCTCTCTCTCTCTCTCTCTCTCTCTCTCTCTCTCTCTCTCTCTCTCTCTCTCTCTCTCTCTCTCTCTCTCTCTCACATACTAAATTACTAAACCATCCCAGGCTAACATGATGTTAAACACAGACACTTAACTTGAAGCCTGGAAACGTATCATTGTGTTTATGAATATTCGTTTGTTGACGTGTGTCTTTGTCTCCCAGGGCGGGGCCTAGCGACCCAGCAGCCCAGTGTTGCCATGGAGACGAGGAGCAACAGACGGACCCGGAGGACAGCCCCTGCAGCTCGGACCAGGAAACCCCATTCATACACACTGAGCACCACCCAGAGCACAGCCAGCAACACACACAGGTCAGATGAACACACACGCACACACACACACACGCACACGCACGCACACAGCCTGACACCGGTTCCTGACAGGCAGCGAGCGAGCGAACTGGAGACGAAATCGCGCGCGACACTGTCCTGATATGAGGCGGCGCGTGTCCGAGTGTGTCTGTGTGTGTGTTAACGGGGGCAAAGCAGCCTGCAATTCTTGACCAATAAAAAGTGTTTAGGGGCGGGACTCTGCCAAGTAATCGCTCAACTAGAGACACAGCGAGCGAATATTTGAGGGGGGAACGACATCGCCGCTCAGTTCGCTGTCGCTCGCGGTAGGTCAGGATAGTCTGATTGAAACGAATACATTTTAATCATTTTCGCAATCACGCTCGCTCGCGTCGCTCCCTGTCAGGAAGGGGTGTGAGGGTCTCTTGAAAATGGTTAAACATGCAAACAAGTGCGCGCGCGCACACACACACACACACACACACACACACACACACACACACACACAATCAATCACACCTGCATACACAATCTAGTCTAGAGGTACCCTTGAGCAAGTGTCACAAACATGTTTACATACACAACTGTTCAAAGTCAGTGTAACACACACACACATTATATACTCTCTCACACACACACACACACACACACACACACACACACACACACACACACACACAGTATATACTCTCTCTCTCACACACACACACACACACACACACACACAATCAATCACACCTGCATACACAATCTAGAGGTACCCTTGAGCAAGTGTCACAAACATGTTTACAACTCTTCAAAGTCAGTGTAACACACACACACATACACACACACACACACACACATACATACATACATACGCACACAAACGCACACACAAACGCACACGCAAACACACACACAAACGCACAGACACGTGCACACGCAAACACACACACAAATGCACAGACACATCCACACACAAACGCACACACAAACGCACACACAAATGCACACACAAACGCACACACAAACGCACACACAAACGCACACACAAATGCACAGACACACTGTCAATAGTTCATACAGGGTCAGTGTCACGTCTGCATGGCAACTGAAATGGGGTCAGCCTCAGGGAAGCTGAGCGTATGTTGACGCACACCGCGGCCGTCCCATGGGAGATTCTTAGTAGGACACACACACACTCACACACTCACTCTGACATGGGCGTCCTGTACACGGTGGGTCTGGGGTCAGTGGTCTCCAGTTCACACAGGAAACCATCACGTTTCATGAGCTCAGGTCAGTCCCCAGGTCAGTTCCCAGGTCAGTTCCCAGGTCTGTATCCTCTTTCAGTAGCTCGAGGGTGCAGCCACACAAAGCCATCTTGTTTTTGTTACTTTCTCACCGTCTTTCTGAAGGGAACAGGAAACGACCTCCTTGTACCGTCAGCACCCGTGTGTCTCTGCACAGCGCAGTGTTAACCCTTTCACTGCCACACGACAGACGGTTAACCCTTTACTATCACACTACCTACGGTTACCGTCGGTAGTGTGATAGTAAAGGGTTAAAGGCCAACTTGCAGGTTAAACCCTACTCTTCAATTATGGGTAGTTTACATCATTGGTATCTAATTTCATTATTTATTTATTTTTTCCATTTGACGCCGGAAATGCCACTCAGAAAGGGTTAAAAAGGTCCACGTACGAATAACATGTACGGAACAAATGAAAAAGCTTATCAGACGCTAGCAGGGCTGTGACGTCACTTCAGGCTACTTATGCCTTATGCCCGTCCGGGTCATAGTACTACTGGCTATATGGCTCTGGCTAACGTTACCCCGCTAACGTTAGCATTATGGCTACTGTCGGCGGCTAGGTGGTGTAGTGGGTAAGGCACTCGCCACCAGTGTGGAGACGCTAGGATTCGCGTGTTCGAATCCAGCTCTCCACATTGTTTTCAGTTTAGCTGGTCGTCCGCAGTAATACACATTGGCCGTATTACGGGGAGGGAAAACTGAAGGGTGGGGATCGAACGTTGTGAACAAGCGACTCCTACAAGTCGGTTGGTGCGCCTGCGCAGTAGAATCAGGAAGTGTCGGGGGCAGCGTGAGCCTCCCACGCGTTACTCCTCGACACTGAGAGATCGAGCTGCGCAGGTGAAAAGATGCGACTGCTGTTACCTCAAGTACCGGAGGGGACTTGTGCTATGTATGACTTAGTCCACATTGCAGCCGGCTTGTGGGAGGCAAGAAACAGCGTTCGTGACAGGGGAGGGTTGAATTGGATGATACGAAATTGGGATGGGAGAAAATATAGAAAAATGGGAGAAAAAGTGGATAAAAAAAAAAAGCATTATGGCTACTGTCGTGAACCATTTTAAATTGGGGCATGTAAAAGAGTTTGGGGAACGAGTAAAATGTGCAGGTCCTCTTCTCAGACCTGTGGGGCAAAGCACTGCACACGCATCATGCCGGCTAGCAAGCTACACGTCACAGCATGTTGATACGATAGCAGCCCCTCGGATAGAACTCGGTGCATCACAGTCACGAAACGGGCTACCACGATAGCTATTAGCTAACTAACGTTAACGTTACAAGCTCAAACACCTTATTACTTATTACTATTGTCGTGTCCATAAGTTCCCTGGCAGAATACTTGTGAGGACAAAGGTATACAAAGAGGAGAGAACCATTTTAAATCGAGGCATGTTGGGAGTTTCGAGAATGCTGGCTACCAAGCTAGCTAACTTAGCTACTAACGTTATATACACAATATGTACAACGACACAATGATTTACATTATTACAAATATGGTAACGTGGTTGTGGCGTTTACAAATAGTGGTTAGCTTTAGAGATGAATGGCTATGATCACGGAGCAATAGTGTTTTTAGGTGAAACAGATACTAGCTCCTCGGCTAGTAGTAGCAAGGCTCTCTGCTTCCTGCCACTACCTGCCTGTGACTCTCAGAGCCCCTGCTGCCCTGCACCTGATGTGACGTCATCATTAAGATGACACACGCACGTTATGAACCATGGATTAAAATATGCATGTGCGTGGAGGTTGTGGTTTGGTCGACAAAATGTTTGATAAAAAACGCTAAAACGGGGTCAATTTCGATAATTTTCATCTTCATGAAGGTCACCGTTGGCCTAGTCACATTGTGTATTGAACAAAAATACAACCTGCAAGTTGGCCTTCTGTTGTGTGGCAGCGAAAGGGTTAACCTGATGTTGTGTGGCAGTGAAAGGGTTAACCGTTTGGTAGTGCGGCAGTGAACGGGTTAACGCAGCTTCAGAACCTAGCGAGAACCGTACATTGCCTGGTTGATGCGTGAGGTAATAATATAACCAGCAACAACATGCCTCATGTTTTTGTTTTGTCTGTCGTCTTTTCCCCTTCAGGATGCGGAGGGTTCTGGCGCCGCCCTAGAGGAGAGCTCTGGGATGGACCTGGACACGGAGGCCCTGGTAGACGCTGAGAACAACATCAACACTGCCAGGTGGGACAGTCTGCTCGCTCGGCCCAGTAGAGGACGGTCCAGTAGAGCAGGGGTTCCCAAACTTTTCAGGCCGGGACCCAGAAAATAATGCGTCAGAGAGCCGCGGCCCAATGCACATCGTTTTTTTTGCCAGGCGACCGATTTTTTAGGCCAAATATCACTTCAATCCTATTAAGTTAGTTCAAGTTAGTTATTCATTTATATGTGCTATTTATGAGAGGGCTAACTTGTTGCAAAATAATAATGATAATAATAATAATAGCCTCATTAAAATACTATTGTTGCTTCGGTTGTTTTCAGCGTTTTATGTGCATAATCTGTTATTTAGTTTGAAATGTTCGTTGAAATAAGTAGATTTTTCTTTTTTGTTTATTTATTAAGTTAATATAAAACCATATAGTCACATTTTAGAATACAATAGAATAGAATTTTTGAAAGGCGGTTAGGTGGTCGAGCGGAGATTGCGTTCGTCACCAGCCCCGGAGCTGTGAGCTTGGTTCGCCTGTTCGAATCCAGCTCACAGCTCCGGGGTTGTCACCAGCTTGGCTGGCCGTCTGCACTGATACAATTGGCTGTATCAGAGGGTGGGAGAAGCTGGCGGGGTGGGTCCGGGTCGTTGTAAACAGCGACTCCTACAGTTCGGTCGGGGCGCCTGCTAAGCGCGGATTGGACGTGAGGGGGATAGTGTGGTCCTCCCACACGCTACGCCCTCTCAGTGAGAATCCGCGCTGCCAGGTGAAAAGAAGCGGTGATTGGCTGGACGTGTGTCGGAGGAAGCACGTGGTAGCCTCCACTCTCCCAAATGATCTGACTGTGGGGGGTAAAGCGCAGCGACCAGGAAGGGACTGGGAATTGGCATACGACTAACATTGGGATGGGAGAAAATCGGAGGAAAATGGAGGGGGAAAAAGACCAAAAAAAAAAAAAAAAAATAGAATTTTTGAATACAACTAGAAACACTGTCCTGGCCTGCCTCTAAGTTCAGTGGCCTGACAAAACAAAATTAAATAAAAAAATAAAAAATAAAAAAAAATGTTTTTTTTTTTTTTTTTTTTTTTTTTTTTTAAATCATCTCGCGGCCCATCCGTGGCTGCTCGCGGCCCACCTTTGGGTCGCGACCCCGACTTTGGGAACCACTGCAGTAGAGGACGGGCCAGTACATTTACATTTACATTTTGTCATTTAGCTGACGCTTTTATCCAAAGCGACTTAGAACTGCCCCAACGCTCTCAGGTCCCAGGATGGAATGTCCACACCTTTCACCTAAAACGCTGTTTATAAATCTAAACCTTGAACCTTGACCTTTAACCCCACTGGCGACCTGACGTCTAAAGGCCTCTACATGCTACAGCAACTTCAAAGCAACTTCAACACAACATCAGCGCGATTTCAGCGCGGTTGTTGTTTAGGGTCTTGTAGACTGTGTTGCGAGGAATCTGCGTACATGTCTCCAAAATCTAACCTAAACAACCGTTGCGTTGATATTGCGTAGCAGTGATTGGTTGGTTAGCGAATGGGGGCGGGGCTGTCATAGAATAATATAGGTATCGCAGAGAATACCATCCGCCATTGTTGTAGCCAGCCAGCGTTGATGCTAAATAATTAGCGTCACATAGCTGGCCTTTTTCTGAAAACCCAAGCACATATTGTTCCATAGCATACGCCTTCAGTTGATCATGACAAATCCTCTCTTACCTTGACGATAAAAAAGCCTCCATAATTTAGTAAATAAAGCTGTAGCCAGCCAGCTAGCATTGGTGCTATACAAAATGCTATCCACATTAGCTGCATAGCTAACCAACTAAATACAATGGTATCCTGAGGTAACTTTAACGTTAAATACAACGTTTGCTAGTCGAAATGACTGGACACACACAGGGACAAGTTAAACATCAATCAATTAATTTATTCCAATAGGTAGTTTGAGCTGCATGTGAGCCGGTCTTTCTCTCCTCTCCATTGGAAACGAATGAAGTTACGTTAAAAAGCAAAGAACCGGCTGACAAAGGTTAAGCTGCTAGCAACAGACACTATAATACTTCCGGTCGGGGAATTTCAAAATAAAAGAGCGACGACTAAAAGCACCGTAAATACGTTTATTTTGTACATAATCTAACGTTAACACGAACCTAAACTAACTTTAGATTAGTTTAGGTTCGTGTAACGTTAGATATTGTAAAAAATAAACGTATTTACGGTGCTTTTAGACTCGCTCTTTTATTTTGAAACCCCCCGCCCGGAAGTAAAAATGATGCTTCTTTTTCTGATTTTATCAATGGGTTGGTTGAGAAGGGAAGCGTCATCTATCTAGGGAACCTAGCTACATACGGGGTACAATGTTACATAGGCTGCGCGTTGATTTTGCAGAAGCATAAAGGTAGAGTGTCTGCAACACCGTTGCTTTGTCGATGTTGTGTCGAAGTTGCTTTGAATTTGCTGTAGCATGCAGAGGCCTTAACCCTAACCTTAAAACGGAGATGGAAACAGAAAACAAGCTGACCAAACAAACGCTGGCCTGGAGGCTTAAGATAGCTGCTTAGTGTTGCAATGTTTTTAGACGCTACACTTCGGTACATGAGGCCTTGTCCCTTTTTTAAAGGTCTTCAAATAGCTCAGTGTTGCAGCGTTTAGAGACATCAGACTTTGGGACGTAGGACCTTTTGACCGTTTAAAGGTCCAGGTCTTTTAAGTCAAGTGTTCCTTTATTAATCCCCTTGGGTCATTGCACTGGGGGGGGGGGGGGGGGGTACATGTAGGATATGTACATAGATAATAGAACAATGTTTACATTTGGTTCACTGATTGGGCCTTTTTAAAAACTCAGTGTAGAATCTTTTGTCTGATCCACTGTAGCCTGTGAAGCTGCTAGACACAATATTTATTCATTTCTAACACGTGTGTCTTCTGTGTGTGTGTTTTCTGTGTGTGTGTGTGTGTTTTCTGTGTGTGTGTGTGTCTAGGCAGGACAGCCAAACCTGTCATAACATGGAGCAGACGGACATCATCAGCTGTGTAAGAGACGCCAACATTTACATTACATTAATAAATATATCTCATGAATATATATATGTTTACAAAAACAGCGGTATAAACACTCGTTGTACCCTGGTAGCGTCGCGTCACGGAGCTCCTCCTATACTTGTCCCAGCAGGGTCAGGACAGTGATGACGGGTGCGCTTGATTCGAGGTGTTCCGTTGTGGGTCAATAGTACTGTAGATACTGGCGCACCTGAATACACAAACAAACCGTTCCCCTGCTGTGACACATGAGTGAGACGGGGTCCAGTCAGTGTGACATTGTTTCTTATCTCTCTTTGTTTTGCTTTTGCTCTTTCTGTTTGTTATTCTTTCTTTCATTCTATATACCTGGTCGTCCATCTCTTTTTCCCTCCCTCCCTCCCTCTATCTCCATCTCTCTCCCTCTCCCCCCCCCCCTCTCTCTCTTTCTCTCTCTCCTTTCTCTCTCCCCCCTCTCTCTCCCCTCTCACTCCATCTCTCTTTCTCTCCCTCTCTCCCCTCTCTCTCTCCCTCCCCCCTCTCTCTCTCTTTCTCTATCTCTCTCTCCCTCTCCCTCTCCCCTCTCTCTCTCTCTCTCCCTCCCCCCCCTCTCTCTCTCTGTCTCTCCCTCTCCCCCCCCTCTCTCTCTCCCTCCCTCCCCCCCTCTCTCTCTCCCTCCCTCCCCCCCCCTCTCTCTCTGTCTCTCTCTCTCCCTCCCCCCCCTCTCTCTCTCTGTCTCTCCCTCCCTCCCCCCCCTCTCTCTCTCTGTCTCTCCCTCTCCCCCCCCCTCTCTCTCTCTCCCTCCCTCCCCCCCTCTCTCTCTCCCTCCCTCCCCCCCTCTCTCTCTCTCTCTCTCTCCCTCCCTCCCCCCCCTCTCTCTCTCTGTCTCTGTCTCTCTCTCTCCCCCCCCCCTCTCTGTCTCTCCCTCTCCCCCCCCCTCTCTCTCTCTCTCCCTCCCTCCCCCCCCTCTCTCTCTCTGTCTCTGTCTCTCTCTCTCCCCCTCCCCCCCCTCTCTCTCTCTCTCTCTCTCTCTCTCTCTCTCTCTCTAGGACCCTTCATCATGCCAGTGTGACCAGAATGCGAACACCAGTGAGAATAACCTGAACCACATGTCGCCATGCCAACAGAACACCGGCCACGCCCACCACCTCCATCTCTTCCCCGACCACCAATGGGAAGGTAGATAAATAAAAACATCCCCTCCGTCTGACGCTCTCGTCGGATATTAGAGTTTTACCGACGAGCACTTTGACCTCCTGAAAATAATGATGTCACGTCAACTTACCTGTGCAACTGTATAGGTTAACCCTTTCACTACCACACTACAGAAGGTTAACCCTTTACTGTCACACCCTACAGACGGTTGACCTATACATGACATCTTACCTGTGCAACTGTATAGGTTAACATGATGACGTCACACCCACCTTTACATGTTTTTAACGTGTCCATGTTATGTCTGTGACGTGTTGTGATGCCGTGTGTCTTTACCATGTCTGTATGATGCATGTCTGAACACGTCGTCGTCGTCGTCCCCCCCCCCCCCTACAAGGACCACAATGGAAATAAGCTCTGAGATGTTTTGTGTCTATCCTTGGCAGTATTCCAGACTGTGAGCTTCTGTCACGTGTTATTTATATATTGTCAAAATAAAACCAACCAATCAATCAACAACCTTCCTATTTGGGACTTATCAACGACTTGAAAATAAGATGAGATGAGATAAGATATTCCTTTATTGATCCCCTTGGGGGAAGTTCGGCCGTCATAGCACCATGTGGGAGGGGGGGCGGGGATACAGGTATGGGCAGGGTAATAGTAGAAAGACATAAATATAGGCAATAAAATTGGATCCGAATGTAAAAATATGAGGTAAAATGAACAAAGGTGCAGATGAGGCTCTGTCTGCCGGCTGGATCGGTTATCAGTTCCATCCAAGTGGAATATGTAGAGAGGCGTCAGTCATCCGGAGTAAAGGCTTCTCTAACTAAACGTACACATAGTGAATGGATGTTTGACAGCTGCTGAGTGATTGGCTGACTGGGACCTCACAGCAAGTTTTCTGCCATCTCTCCTCCTCCTCCTCCTCCCTCTCTTTCTCCCTCCCCCCTCCATCATCCCTCCCTCCATTATCCCTCCCTCCCTCCATCCAACCAGCATCTCCATCCCCCCCCCATGTCCACCTCCCTCCCATAGACTTCTCATGTATGCACCTCCAGAGGGAAGGCCAAGGTAAGTCGTCTCACGTCCATCCACTTGTCTACCTAGCTACCTAGTATCTACCTATCTACCTATTCACCTATCTACCTATCTACCTATCCACCTAGCTACCCACCTATCCATCCATCCATCTTTGCAGCGGACAGTTGACCTATCACAAGCCCTGCTCTCTTTGCTTGATTTTCCAATCACACGTCTCACTTCCCTCGGACAAAGAGGGCGGGGCTTGAGATGGGTCAATTATCTTTTTATTTCATTTCATTTCAAACCTTTATTTCAACTCGTAAAGGCACCGAGGTTACCCTCATTTACAGCGACGACGGGCTTACAAGACAAGACACAGTCTATCAGCAATTTCATACGTATAGGCACGATAAATAAGAATAAACGATAAGGAATCTGCTGAGAGAGTTACAAGTCGACACACAGCGGTCGGAGATCCTACTGTTAAATGCAGCAAGAGGGCGGCTGTGCTGCGTTCCAGAACCGGCTATGTTCTGGGACTTCTTCGGCCGCTCTTTCTTCCATTTGGTCCGTGTTTGTAACATAGTTGATCACGATCGAAGATGGAACGCTCCTCTACCGAGCTCCAGAGATGATAAACGGTAAATACTAGTGATGCACGATATACTGGCCGATATGGTAATGCACATCGGTAACGGTCCGATATCAAGATAGGGCCGATATTTAAAAAAAATATATATATATATATATAATTATTTCTTTTTCTCTTTTTTTTTATTACATTTTTTTTATACATGTTTTCGTCTTAACACTTTCTCCGCCGGAAACGGCTTACGACGTGTTTCAAGTTCATGCGAATTCTGCCAGATCACGGCGTACGACGTTATTCTGATCATATTTCATATTTTCGCCATGGTATTCATATTTCACTCACGGAGGCTTGTCTGATGCTGTGAGCCGGCACAACTCTGCAACGCTTCAATACTGCCACCTGGTGGCTGATCGGCGAGTTGCCAAACCGGATATGCCCGTTGGAGCTCGGTCCGTCCCCTAAATCCGTCCGGCCACTCCTTTATCGTCCCGGGACTCTAGCCACACACCGTGGACATGGATCGTTGCCATAACTCAATAATCCACATGATTTGGGCATGTATTAGTATTATACAAACCGGAACTGGATCGCCTCGATCCCCATCACATAACTGGGATCTGTTTGCTCCACTCTCATCGCCCAACGGTAAGAGGAGGCTGACGTGAGTTTCAGCCTGTTTGTTTATTATTATCCATGCAAACTGCTCTGATCTATATATCACCCATACTACATAAATCATTTAACGACGATCACGGAATTATAAATGACCCCCCCCCCCCTCTGTTCACCCGCGCATGATCAGTCATAACGTTTAGGACCATGTACAGTTGAAATTTTTAATATAGCGTGGATCGGTATCAAACCGCATTTGATGATCTAATATTATGCATTTATGCCTATATCTCACGTTCTGGGAAATACTGCAGAAAACGATAAAAACATATTTATACTCTAGACGGTATTTTCCTATGAATGTGTGAATGAAAAAGTAAAACGTTCCTACATCCTGAACGATAGATAATCGATGTTGAATGGGCCATAGTAATGTCAATTTAGCAATACAATTTAAAAAGTTATAGCCCTGCAAAGAAGGTGAACATCTCCATAGACTTACAGTGCTGGCAGTGATCAAACATTGATGGATATAAGCGTGGCAGTGTTAAATAGTTTCAAAATATCAGTCATTTCTGAAAATAAGTTACAAAAGTAAAAAGAAAATGCTTTTTGGGAAAATAGCTCTATATTTGATTATCATAAAAAAGTGTTTTCTATACCGAGTTATCGACATCGGTAAATATCACGTATCGGCCAGAACAGCAATATTAAAGGATAACTCCACTTTTTTTTTAAATTAGCTTATTTAACATCTTCCCTGGAGTTAGACAAGAAGATGCATACCTTTTTTGTCTCTGTGCGTGCATTTTAGCTTTGGGAATAGACGCTCCGTTAGCATAGCTTAGCTTCATCACTGGAAGTGGGGGAGGACAGTAGCCTTACAGTGCCTTACAGTGTATTGCAAGGTCTGACATTGACCAAACTTGATATGCATGACCTTGGTGGGCTCTAGGTCAACTCCTGAAAAGGGGGTCAATGTCAGACTTTGCAATCAAAAGTTAGGGGGCTAATAACCCTTGCCATAATTTCAGTGCGCCCCTAACTTTTGATTGCAAGGTCTGACATTGACCCCCTTTTCAGGAGTTGACCTAGAGCCCACCAAGGTCATGCATATCAAGTTTGGTCAATGTCAGACCTTGCAATACACTGTAAGGCACTGTAAGGCTACTGTCCTCCCCCACTTCCAGTGATGAAGCTAAGCTATGCTAACGGAGCGTCTATTCCCAAAGCTAAAATGCACGCACAGAGACAAAAAAGGTATGCATCTTCTTGTCTAACTCCAGGGAAGATGTTAAATAAGCTAATTTAAAAAAAAAGTGGAGTTATCCTTTAATATCGGCTATCGGTATCGGCCACAATTTTCACATCGGTGCATCACTAGTAAATACGGAGGTACGTCAGAGGAACACGTACACAGCTCAGCCCGGCTCACGGCGGCGGCCAATCACAGCTCTGCACTGTCCACATCAGCTCGCGTCGCCACCAGGCTTGAGGGAGCTCGGTTGGCTCGCGACGACCTCCGCAACCACTTTTGAGTATAGCACAGGGTTCACACGAGGTCCTTGAAGTGCTTGATTTTTTTACCAAAAAAAGTCAACGCCTGGAATTCCTTAAACAGCAAAAAAAATTAACAAGGTGCTTAAAAAGTCCTTGGAATTAAAATCAACCATTCCCGTTGAAAGTTTTGTTCATACATGATAAACATTTTCTGAATCAAGAAATTGCATTTTTTTTAATCTAAAGTGTAACTAATTGTCGGAAATTGGTTTTAAGCCATAAATATTGGATCCGATTTCTTTCCAATAAATAAGCGCATTTAAAAGTGTATTGGATCCTTTTAAATACCCTTTTTAAAATGAAAAATAGTGCTTGGAAAAGTACTTGAAAGTCCTTGAATTTCATTTTGCAGTGTCTGTGGGGAACCCTGATAACATTAGGCATTGGGTCATTCTAGTCTACCGGGCGCTTTTGAAGTTCACCAAATCTGGACACCGTCAGAGTGAATCTCTCTCACCACAGGACAACCCTGCAAAGTGTCTCCTCTCTACAAGGAGGAGTCGCTCCTCCTCACGTTGCCCCCCGCCTCCATCTCTCTCTCTCCTCTGACTGTTATCTGTCATCTTCCCTACTCTATCTTAACACAGTCATGTTTACTCCATCCTAACAGTCATGTTTACTCCATCCTAACACAGGGTCACTGCAGAGGTTTATTTACCCATTCACTTAATCCTCTCTCTCTCTCTCTCTCTCTCTCTCTCTCTCGCTCTCTCGCTCGCTCGCTCGCTAGTTGAGTGCTGAGTCTAATGATGTCCTTAATCAGGCTAGTTAGTGAGTCAGCAGATGTTTAGAGAGATGTAGACATAGAATGAGAGAGTCTGTCTTACCCCATAGATCACTAACCTATTCTTCTCAGACTGTGTGTGTGTGTATTTACCTCACATGCTCATGTGTCACTTAACTGTCACTTGTCAAACTAGCTGTCTATAATGTTGTTTTCCCTTTCTCCCCTTCCTCCCTGTCCTTCTCTCTCTCCCCACCTTTCTTTCCTCTCTCTCTCCACCCCCCATCTCTCCTACCCTCCTTCTCTCACTCTATCTCTCCTCCCTCCCTCTCTTCTTCTCTTCTCTCTTTCCTCTCCTCCCTCGTCTCTCTCCTCCCTCCCTCCCTCTCTTCTCTCTTCTCTCTCCTCCCCCCTCCCTTGCTTATTATCTCTCCTCCTCCCTACCTCCCGCTCTTCTCTCTCCTCTCCTCTTCTCTCTCCTCCCTCCCTCTCTCCTTTTCTCTCTCTCTCCTCCCTCTCTCTCCGCTCCTCTCTTCTCCTCTCTCCTCTCCTCTCTCTCCTCCCCTGCCTCTCTCTTCTTCTCTCTCTCCTCCCTCCCTCTCTCTCCTATCCTCTCTTCCCCTCTCTCTCTCCTCCCCTCTCTCCTCTCCTCTCTCTCCTCCCCTCTCTCCTCTCCTCTCTCTCCTCCCCCCCTCCCTCTCTCCTCTCTCCTCTCCTCTCTCTCCTCCCCTCCCTCCCTCTCCTCTCTCTCCCTCCCCCTCCCTCTCTCCTCCCCTCCCTCCCTCTCCTCTCTCTCCTCCCTCCCTCTCTCCTCCCTCCCTCTCTCCTCTCTCTCCTCCCTCCCTCACTCCAGATCCAGTCCCAGCCTATAAGTCTTGGCATGATGACAGTGACAGTGGGGAGGCGCAGCTCTCCCCCCTGGCGGGCCGCATGGTGTCCCTCCCTCTTCTGCCCCTGGAGGAGGGGGAGGCTGGGGAGGGTGGAGACGACCCCTCCTCCTCTCGCTCCCACCATCACCACCTGGCGCGACGCTTCCTGGACTTCGGAGCGCACAGCGCCCAGCGCTTCCAGCAGCATGACCCTGAAGCCACCTCACCCACCAAAGCTCAGAGGTAGGGCAGTAGAGGACAATAGAGGGCAGTAGGGGGCAGTTAAGGGCAGTAGAGGACAATAGAGGGCAGTTAAGGGCAGTAGAGAGCAGTAGGGGGCAGTAGAGGGCAGTAGGGGGCAGTAGAGGGCAGTAGAGAGCAGTAGGGGGCAGTAGAGAGCAGTAGGGGGCAGTAGAGAGCAGTAGAGAGCAGTAGGGGGCAGTAGAGAGCAGTAGGGGGCAGTAGGGGGCAGTAGAGAGCAGTAGGGGGCAGTAGAGAGCAGTAGGGGGCAGTAGAGAGCAGTAGAGGGCAGTAGGGGGCAGTAGAGAGCAGTAGGGGGCAGTAGAGAGCAGTAGAGAGCAGTAGGGGGCAGTAGAGAGCAGTAGGGGGCAGTAGAGAGCAGTAGGGGGCAGTAGAGAGCAGTAGGGGGCAGTAGGGGGCAGTAGAGAGCAGTAGAGAGCAGTAGGGGGCAGTAGAGAGCAGTAGAGGGCAGTAGGGGGCAGTAGAGAGCAGTAGGGGGCAGTAGAGAGCAGTAGGGGACAGTAGGGGGCAGTAGAGAGCAGTAGGGGGCAGTAGAGAGCAGTAGGGGGCAGTAGAGAGCAGTAGAGAGCAGTAGGGGTAGTAGAGAGCAGTAGGGGGCAGTAGAGAGCAGTAGAGAGCAGTAGAGAGCAGTAGGGGGTAGTAGAGATCAGTAGGGGGCAGTAAAGAGCAGTAGGGGGCAGTAGAGAGCAGTAGGGGGCAGTAGAGAGCAGTAGGGGGCAGTAGAGAGCAGTAGGGGGTACTAAAGGCAGTAGGGGGCAGTAGAGAGCAGTAGGGGGTACTAAAGGCAGTAGGGGGTATATACACAGACACACACACTGAAGCTCCTTAGCACCAAGTTACAGGGGTGGGGTGGGGTTGTGGTGAACTTACATACACACACACACAAACAAGCTTGTGAATTCAGTGGCTGTAAACTTAATTTTCCTTTTGTTTGGTTTTAGCTTCACATCTAGGACAAGGATTTACTTAAAGGAACACGGCAACATAATGGGAAATGCGCTTACGTCTTATGCCCTTACCAACTTTCTCTCTCTGCGTTCAGTTGAACGCTATCCAGCTCTATTAGTTCTATTGGCACTCTATATCCCGCTCTATTAGTTCTATTGGCACTCTATATCCCGCTCTATTAGTTCTATTGGCACTCTATATCCCGCTCTATTAGTTCTATTGGCACTCTATACCCCGCTCTATTAGTTCTATTGACACTCTATATCCCGCTCTATTAGTTCTATTGACACTCTATATCCCGCTCTATTAGTTCTATTGACACTCTATATCCCGCTCTATTAGTTCTATTGACACTCTATATCCGCTCTATTAGTTCTATTGACACTCTATATCCCGCTCTATTAGTTCTATTGACACTCTATATCCTGCTCTATTAGTTCTATTGACACTCTATATTCCACTCTATTAGTTCTATTGACACTCTATATCCCGCTCTATTAGTTCTATTGACACTCTATATCCCACTCTATTAGTTCTATTGGCACTCTATATCCCGCTCTATTAGTTCTATTGGCACTCTATATCCCACTCTATTAGTTCTATTGGCACTCTATATCCCGCTCTATTAGTTCTATTGACACTCTATATCCCGCTCTATTAGCGCAAATTAATGGAAACGGAATGGTAACAGCTAGGCTAGTGGTCCGTATCCGCTTCCCTTAATTTGTGCTAAGCTAGGCTATCTTGCAGCCGGATAGTTTTACGAAATGGGTATCTTCTCTCTCCCGTCTGACTCTGTGTCCCGTAACGTCGCCGTGTTCCTTTCCAAGTGCCTTTTAACCCTTTCACTGCCACACGACAGCCGGTTAACCCTTTCACTGTGACAATACAGAAGGTTAGCCCTTTACTATCACACAACCGACGGCGAATGATGGAGCATCGCCGTCGGTTGTGTGATAGTAAAGGGCTCACCTTCTGTCGTGTGGCAGTGAAAGGGTTAAATGTAGCCGCTGATAATAGGGCGGCTGGGGGCGATTCTTGCTCAAATGTGAATCACCATTTTTCCCCTCTAAGAATTGAGATCTCTCACACGAATCGACATGTATTGCACTCTTTCTTAAACAGACAACATAACATATCAAAGTGCTTGACTTAAACTTAAACATAACATTATTATGAAAGTGCTCGACTTAAACTTAAAAGTCTCTTGTAACGTGCTAAATAACTCGAGTCAGAATCGTCGTCATAAAAAGTAAAAAAATAAATAAAAAGATTTATAAAAAAAGAATCGTCATAATTTAGAAATGAGATTGCATAGGGGCGGTCAGGTGGCGTAGCGGAGATTGCGTTCGTCACCAACCCCGGAGACGCTGGATTCGCCTGTTCGAAGAAAAAAAATAAGATTGCATAGGTCTATGAATCGAGATCGCACATTTTTTATTTATTTTTCCCCCGATTAACCTGCGCTCCTCCTGCCAGGCCTCGCCGGGCGTCCATGGGCTCCAGAGAGGCGACGCGCGGCGCCGACACGGTGACTCACCAGCTCACCAGGAAGCTGCAGCACCTGAAGAAGAAGATCAAGCAGTTCGAGGAGCAGTTCGAGAAGGAGAGGAACTACAAGGTATCACCATTCACCCTCGACACTAACCACTCGTAGGGGACGCACCGATCCGACTTTTTCAGTCCCGATTACCTGGGCTTTGGGTATCGGCCGACACCGAGTGCCGATCCGATACCCATTGTTCAATTAATAAACTGTACGCCTCACTGTGTGGAAGAGACTGGGATCATTCATTTGTGCACGGCAACATCGGGCTTGACTTAAAAACATTACTTTCCTAACTTAGTGAAACAAAATGTAACAAATTAACACATAGATATAAATGTACTGAATTGTTATTTATTAAATTATAATTGTCACAGATACCCGATCTAGCTATTTTAGTCATGTCGGGGCTGATATCCGATATCAATATCGGATCGGTGCATCCCTACTAACCAGTCCATTTACATTCACTGCACACACATACAGAAGGAGAGGGACTACAAGGTATTCACCCTCGACACTAACCCGTCGCTCCACATTACAGACAAACATGGTATCTCAAAAATAAAACAATTCTCTCCTCCCCTATCTTCAACCCCCCTATTCTCCCTCCTTTCCTCCCCTCCCCTCCCCTCTTCTCCCCTCCCCTCTTCTCTCCTCCCATCTCCTCTCCTCTCCTCTCCTCTCCTCTCCTCTCCTCTCCTCTCCTCTCCTCTCCTCTCCTCTCCTCTCCTCTCCTCTCCTCTCCTCCTCTCCTCTCCTCTCCTCCCCCCTCTCATCTCCCCCCTCCTCTCCTCCTCCCCCCTCCTCCTCCCTTCTCCTCTCCTCCTCCCCCCTCCTCCTCCCTTCTCCTCTCCTCTCCTCCTCCCCCCTCCTCCTCTCCTCTCATCTCCCCCCTCCTCTCCTCCTCCCCCCTCCTCCTCCCTTCTCCTCTCCTCCTCCTCCTCCCTTCTCCTCTCCTCTCCTCCCTTCTCCTCTCCTCTCCTCCTCCCCCCTCCTCCTCCCCTCTCCTCTCCTCCTCCCCCCTCCTCTCCTCTCCTCCTCCCCCCTCCTCTCCTCTCCTCTCCAGCCCTCTCATGGAGACAAGGCAGCTAACCCCAAAGTTCTCAAATGGATGACTGACCTCACCAAGATCCGCAAGCAGCTTAAAGGTAGGTGCACTGTGTGTGTGTGTGTGTGTGTGTGTGTGTGTGTGTGTGTGTGTGTGTGTGTGTGTGTGTGTGTGTGTGTGTGTGTGTGTGTGTGTGTGTGTGTGTGTGTGTGTGTGTGTGAGAGAGCGAGATAATGAGAAATACTTACATGCACGTATACAGTATGTGTCTGTACATCTATAATCATGTGTGTGTGTGTGTGTCTTGTGTGCGTGTGTGTGTGCGTGCGTGTGAGCGTGTGTGTCCGAGGTAGAGTGTCTGTGTGCCATCCTGTTCCTCATCGGGTGCATTAACCCTTTGATCACCGATGACCTCTGTTACAGCTCCATCCTCGTGCGCACGCTGCTCCGACACGCACACACACACACACACATCAATCAACCAACCAACCAACCAATCATAGTGTTGTGTCATGGCTGTCACACGCGTGCCCCACCCTTCATTGTGCTGGTGCGTCTCTGTAAGCCCCTCCCCCCCATACATGAGTCCACACAGTGTATTCAGCAGGGTCAAACGCTACGCAGCGTCCTTGGGATTCAGCGCTCGTTAACGGGTTAATTTGATAAGCGACGGTGCATGATGACAATAATCAACGTTTAGTCCTTTTGATCTACAGATCCAGGATCAGAATCACTTGAGAATATCATCTCACTTATCGAATACCTGATTTGCATGCCCTCGTTCATTTATCCAGTTATTCGTTGCACTTGTTGCTGACCTCTTGCTGACCTCTTGCCCCTGTCGGAGGTGGGGTTCCCCGCGAGAAGACGGTCTGGTCTCGCCTGTGCTCTCTGGCTCCTAACAGCGTTAGTTTTGTCTGACCCGGCGTTCAATATTAAATTAATTCAATGTTTTTGTATTCAAGTAGTTTTTTGCGGGGGCTACCGCAAGCTTGGTGCGTCTGGCGAGAGCTTGAATGGGGAACGTGAGATCATTTAAATTGGCGCTTAAAGTGCAGCCGCGAGTTCAGTGTCGCTATGTTCATCAAATTGGTATTCAATTTGGCTCTAAGGTCTTAAAAAGTCTTACATTGAACTTGTTGAAACCTGCATATACTCCAGTTCAACACTGTTTGTACCCTACCCTTCCTGCTGACTTGTTGTACAGAACTTTTAATTCACTTTGGATAAAAGCGTCAGATAAATAGCTAGATGTAAATATAAAGTCAGTGCAGTTTGAGTTAAATCAAATAAAATGTATTTGTAAAGCCCGCAATCACAAGTTAATGTCCCCATGGGCCAGACAAGTCTTCTTTAAACAAGTCAAGAAGAAACATCGCAATAAATCAAGAACAGAAAACCCACCATGAAATCCTAAATAAATGTAAAATAAATAAATGCAACACTCCCAGACCAGCGACGGTAAGGAGAAACTCACTAAATAGGAAAAAAGCACCACAGACAATGTGGAGGAGAGAAACCTTAGAAGGGCCGTTCAAGGGGGGGATCTCCCTTCTTGGATGTGGGTGATAGTAGTGTTGCTATGGATGATCGATGGGTGGAGAATAAAAATAGTTGGTATGCATGTACACACACGTGTAATAAAACACAAATATGTACATGCAATAGCAACTGGGGTACATGAGAAATGTTTTTAAAGATTCTAAATTGACATTTTAAATAGAATGGAGCTAAGAACAACAACGACAAAAGAGAAAGCATAGATAAACGAGCGCTAGTATGAAAATAGGATAAAGGCTAAATGTCGAGGCTCAAAAAACACCCGAGTCCAGGTGAGAAGACGAGGCTGTGTATCTGTCTGCCCCTGCTGACCCACGCTCTGCCCCCCGAACCTCTGTCTCGTTCACTGTGGCTCAACCCTCCTGAGGAGGACGAGCCGTGGCCGAAAGGTTACTCTCTTGTTTAAAATCAAAAAAAAGAAGAAGAAAATAACCGGAACACCCCCTCTCCCCCTCCTCTTCCTCCCTCCCTCCTCCCGCCCGCCCGCCCACCGATTGATTGATTGACCGATCCGACCAACCCAGGAGTCCGCCAGCACCACCTTTACCCCAGAGGCTCCTTGAGGCACCAGGCTTTGCTGCATTCACACAGACGCCATCACCCCCTCCACCCTCCCTCCCTCCCCCTCCTCCTCCTCCTCCTCCTCTCCCTCCTCCTCCTCCTCCTCTTCTCCCTACGCACCCCCCCATCACACACTCACCCCCCCACGCTGCTTTGGCTTGGGCTCTAGACAGTACCACCCCAGTAAGTACAAAGCCCCTCAGTAAGTAGAACATGTCTACCCTTACTTTACTTACTATATGCTGTTGACCACCGCAGAGCCGCGAGGTTCTGTTCTAGTGATTGTAGCCCGCTGCCACTCTTTGTCTTGACCGCCGAAAGGAATGTTGTTGTTGTTGTTGTTGTTTTTGTTGTTTACTAGCTGTGTTTGGAATATTACTCTGTGTTGTTGTGGCTGTGTGCACTGTTGTTGTTGATGGTGTGTGTGTGTGTTCCGTGGGCGTTTTCCTCCCCCCCTCTCTCTCGTTATACTCTGATTGGTTCATCGTCACCATGGCGGCTGTCCATCAAACCTCTTTGCATGCCTGATTGTTGGTGGACAGAGATGTAGACGTTCTCCAGTGGTTAGACTCAAGCTTCTCCCTCTCTGTTCTTTACCTCCACCCCTCCCTCCCTCCCTCCCTCTCTCTCTCTCTGTCTGCCTCTCTCTCTCTCTCTCTCTCTGTCTGCCTCTCTCTCTCTCTGTCTGCCTCTCTCTGTCTGCCTCTCTCTCTCTTCTGTCTCCCTCTCTCTCTCTGTCTCCCTCTCTCTATCTCTCCCTCTCTCTATCTCCCTCTCTATCTCTCTATCTCCCTCTCTCTATCTCTCTCTATATCTCCCTCTCTCTATCTCTCCCTCTCTCTATCTCCCTCTCTATCTCTATATCTCCCTCTCTCTCTCTCTATCTCCCTCTCTCTATCTCCCTCTCTCTATCTCCCTCTCTATCTCTCTCCATCACTCTATCTCCCTCTCTCTCTCTCTGTCTCCCTCTCTCTCTCTGTCTCCCTCTCTCTCTATCTCCCTCTCTCTATCTCCCTCTCTCTCTCTATCTCTCCCTCTCTCTATCTCCCTCTCTCTCTCTCTCTATCTCTCTCTATCTCCCTCTCTCTATCTCCCTCTATCTCTATCTCCCTCTCTCTCTCTCTCTCTCTCTCTCTCTCTCTCTCTCTCTCTCTCTCTCTCTCTCTCTCTCTCTCTCTCTCTCTCTCTCTCTATCTCCCTCTCTCTATCTCTCTCTCTCTCTATCTCCCTCTATCTCTATCTCTCTCTATATCTCCCTCTATCTCTATCTCCCTCTCTATCTCTCTCCCTCTCTCTCTCTCTCTCTCTCTCTAGATGCCAGACACCGTGCGGAGAGCGAGCTGGGGCCCCACACTCGTCCCCGTAGCAACACCCTGCCCAAGAGCTTCGGCTCCACGCTGGACCACGATGCATCGGCGGAGGTCAAAGGTCAGCGTCCCACCAGGGAGGAGACCCTGGATCTGATCCAGCGACGTGTCCGGGGGAAGAGGCACGAGGACGGCTGGCCAGACGACATCAAGGTCCGTTCAGCCCATTTCTTTTTTCGTTCATAATTTTTATTTAATTTTTTTTAAACTTTGACCAGTCAGCTGGTTCTTTTATCGCTTTTTCTGGTCAAGCATGACCGACAGAAACAGGTTGAAATGGGGTATAGATCGGGGGAAAGACACTCTGAGAAAATACGGCGAGTCCGGGAGTCGAACTCGTGTACCCCAGATCCGTGACGCGCACGGTTGTCCCCGACGCCGAAATAGCGTCCGAGGTACGCGGTGAGCTACTGGAGCTCCCCCATTCATAATTTTTTTAAATATAAAGTTTGCCAATAGGGGTGTAACAGTAGTATTGGCAGTGGTAGTAGTCGTAAATAGTAATCCACTATATTTTTTTATTTTCTAAAAAAATAAACCAGTTCAACACAGGTAACCACTTTTGCTTCATTTCTTTGATGGCTCAAATGTCTGCTCTAGTCCAGTGGTTCCCAAACCTCTCCTCGAGGCACCCCAGCCGTTCCATGTATTTGTTAAATTCCACCACCAGCACACCTTGATTCAACTAATAAAGGGCTAGTTAAGTTGAATCAGGTGTGCTGGTGGTGGAATTTAACAAATACATTGAACGGCTGGGGTGCTTCGAGGAGAGGATTGGGAAGCACTAGTCTAGTCGATTTTGTGTTTTGAGCACAAAGTTCATCATAGATCTAGCCTCTTTATTTTGCTCTCAAAGTGCACCAGATTGATGCATTTAACTTTAAAATGTACCAAAATAATATTCCGGGGGGTCATGCCACCGGACCCCCCTAGAGGGGCCTAGGTTCACCCACCACAGTCTCACTAAATCCTGTGGGAAACACTGGGTCCCCAACCTTTTTTGCACCACGCACCGGTTTAATGTAGGCATTATTTTCACGGACCGGCCTTCAAGTTGTGGCAGATAAATACAGCAAAAATAAAATAACACGACCGGCATAAAACGAATGTTAAGTGCATGAAAAATACAACTCACCATAACGCTGAATCAGTGGGAGCCCTGGGCTTGTTTCTCTGCAACGAGATGGTCCCATGTCACGTTTTTCTCTTTAAAAAAAAACTCCAAAGGCTTATCAACTAATTCAGGGCCAACCACGAGATAAGTCGGGTTAACTCGCCATGCGTTGTGTGCCAAGACCCGAGAAAACTCTGGTTTTAATCGTTATTTCTTTTATTAGCGATATCCATTCATTTTTCATCCATCCAGCCTGACGTTATCATTGGGAATGGGTCTGAGCTCGAAAATGGCAAATACCGCCGCCTATCGTCTCCCGGATGGTAATGCACATCATTGGATTAGATTGGATGGGACTGTGCATCAGAAAAAAAACTCCGGTCCGGGGTTTCCCTTCTCGGGCAAGCAGTATCGTGTTATCACATTCACTGGCGAGGCTGGGAGAAGGGTTGATTATGTGTTTTGGACTATACCACCAGCTGCTGCTGGTGGTGCTGGAACTGGGAGACACCTGAGAATGGGGATATGTAGACACAAGAGGGAGACAAAAGACAACAGACAACAACAAAAGACAACAACAAAAAAAAATTGTTTGCGCGCTTATTTTTTTAGTAGCGTATCACGTGACCGAGACAAGCATCTTGACGTGTCCAAGAGGCACGTGTAACGGGTGTAAAACTCACTCCCCAGAGGCATCCAAACTGAGCGCTTAGAAGGGAATTCCTTTCTTGGCGCAGCGGTTTGTGATGTCGCCCGCAGTGCGGACGCCTGGGGTTCGACTCCCACTCAAGGCATGGTCGAATTCGTGGCAGGGGCGAGTTGCCTCTGTTACACACGCACAGGTGAATGTTACGTCGGGAGAAAATCCGTAAATTTTTCAAAATAAAACACCTTTCAGTCTCAAATAATCAATACAACAGAAATTATATAAATGATTTATTCTTTCCGTGCGGCCCAGTAACAAATGCCTCACGGACCAGTACCGGGACCACTGTTATAGACAGTGGTGCAGTGCTGGGCACACGCGGTCAAACGACGTTTGGGCTTCGAAGTGCGCGCATCCTATTATTATGCAAAGTCTAGGTGATAAGTGCCTAGACTTTGCATAATAATAGGATACCGTTTGGCCTTCGCCCATATTACGACTGCACCCCTGGTTATAGACCACTGCACCTCCGCGTTACGTGGAGCTCATGGGAGAGCGCGGGGGGATAGAAGGAATGAATGTTGATTAGAGAACCTTGCAGGGGTGTAACGTTGCAACCTCACAACGATTCATTTAGATTACGATTATTCAGGCAACGATTCAATGCATCATGAAATCTCTTCATTTGACTTCGATTGGATTAATTTTCGATACATTTTCTATCTGTTAATTCCCCAAAAAAAATGTGAATACACAAATGTGGCTGGGGGAACTGATTCACTCAGCATGAATGGACTATAGTTCAATAAAAACAATACACACAAAAAAAAAAGAAAAACAAATATATATATATATTTTATTTTTTACGATTCTAACATATTCTAACATATTCAAATCGATGCATTTCGATTAATCAATGCATCGTCACGCCCCTAGAGCCTTGACATAAATGGTTGTAGCTACGGCTGCGGTGTTGCTGGAGACATGGTCCGATATACTTTTTTTATATATACGCCCGAGTCGCCTGAACACGGGAGAGGCCGAGAGAGTGCCGATCGACTTGGGACTGGTCTCTCCGTGTGTTGGAGTCTTAATTTGGATCATGTCGTCTCCTGTTGCGGTGTCGGCCTGTGCCTCACTGGCTCCTTCCTGTAGCTGTAAATGAACTGCTGCGTCCTCCTCCTCCTCCTCATCCTCGTCCGTCTCCCGTCTCTTGGTCCCGCTAGAAGATGACCAAGGAGCAGCTGTCCTGTGAGAAGACGGTCCTACAGAAGAACCTACTGCACTACGAGGGCCTGCACGGCCGACCTGTGAGTTATCACTGTGTTAATAACACAACACCTCACCCTAGGCATAATACAAAATATTGTTGGTTTCCTGTTGGTTGTCAGTTTGGCCATGATTTAGGTAGGGAATTTTTATTTTTTTTTATTCTTTCCCACGGCGACTATGGATAGGGAATTTCTTTATTTAATTAAAATGTTCACAACAACATGGATGCATGTACTCTGCCAGCATGTTTAACATCCATAATACTAAATGTTTGACTAAGATTTCTATGAAACTTTATTCTAAAAAAAATAATAATAATAATCTGATTTTTTATATAATTTTTTTTTAAAACTCATAAAATATATTTGGTCGCACCTAAATCGCCAGGGTCGGTCGGCAACCGGAAACCAACTATTATTTTTGTTAGGCCCTCCTGCCACCTGCAGCATGTTACTATCCACCATTAGACCTAACCCTGAATCACTCACCCTGACGCTAATCCTAACTGGTGTGATGTCTGGGGCGACAGTGGCTCAGGACACAGAGCGGTTGTTTGGTCATCTGAAGGTTCCCGGTTCGATTTTCTACTCCTCCCGGGCAGTCGAAAGTGTCTTTGAGCAAGACACTTAACTTAACCCCTTGCACCTTTGCACGGTTGCCGTCGGTCGGTGTGTGTGAGTGAGTGAGTGAGTGACTGGGTGAATGTGAGGCATAAATTGTAGCTCTTTGGATCCACTGTTTCTGACATGTAGACTTTATTACTGACATCCCACAATGAACATCTCGCAACAAATAGATTTCCCAGTGCTATGTCTGTTAGTCTACGTCGTGGAACAGAGGAGTGAAGGACTCTGTCTGTTAGTCTACGTTGTGGAGGAGAGGAGGATTGTCTGGATCACTGAAAAGTGATAGATGGAAGTTCTAAACGTAACCCCTCTCTATCCGTCTTTCTCTCTCTCTGTGTCTAACTCTGCCGTCTCTCTATCTCTCTCTATCTGTCTTTCTCTCTCTGTCTAACTGCTGTCTCTCTCTCTCTCTGTCTCTCTCTCTCTCTCTCTCTAATACAGGTCACTAAAGACGAGCGCTTGGTGGTGAAGCCTCTGTATGATCGTTATAGGCTGGTTAAACAGATGCTCACTAGAGTCAGCATCACACCTGTCACAGTACGTCACTACACACTCACACACACACACGCACACACTCACACACACACTCACACACTCACACACATTGTATTAGTACACAGTATGTTACAATATTCTACTTTATCTTGTGGTGTTGACCACTCTGTGTATGTGTATGAAGCATGTCTGTAGGGTGGATTTAAATGGACAATAAGTAGGGGATGTCCGATGTTATCGGCCGATATTGGCATTAAAATGTAATATCGGAAATTATCGGTATCGGTTTTCAAAAAACACACTCACACACACACACACGCACAGACACACACACAGACACACACACACAGACACACACAGCTAGCATCATATCTCCTGAGACAGGCTAGTTGTGTAATGAGCCCGTATTAGGCGTCAAGTATGAGGAGGGGAAAGCATGACATTAACCTTAACACTTTGGGTGCCATGGGTTAAATTCATTATATACCATAGGTTGCCGGCTCTATTTGTCTATGGAGAAGTACCCCTTCTTTGCATGGCTATAACTTTTTAAATTCTATTGCTACATTGCCATTATTAGGGCCCATTCAAAGTCCTATATGTATTGTTCATTGTGTAGCAACGTTAAACTTTTTCATTCACATATTCATAGTAAAGTATGGTCTAATGTATAAGTATGTTTTCATCTCTTTCTGCAGCTTTCTCCAGAACGTGATCTATAGCCCCAAATGCATTATATTGATGATGAAATACAGTTTGATGGCAATCGGGGCGATATAAAAAATTTCAATTGGACGTACTTCTAGAATGATCTACGTATGATCTGATGATGACCGGATGGGCGGGGGATCGTTTATAATTCCGTGGGCAGCGTTATATCATTCATCTAGTGTGGGTCATATGTTCATCATAACAGTTTATATGGAACACGTTCAACAATAACGCTGAATCTTACCGGATATTCCTCGCGCCGTTGGACGATCAGCGTGGTGTAGACCGTTTTCGATTATGGGATGTTTATCCTGATGAACCATTTCCAGCTTGTATAATACTATATACGTCCAAATCATGTTGTTTATCGAGTTATTGGCAATGGATCGCTATATATTGTGCCGAGCCAGAGTGCCGGCAGCCAAACCGAGTGCCCGGAAGTAATATGGCCGACCAGCACAACCTCCACAGCACTTCCTGTTTGGCGATTGCGCCGATCGGCCACCAGATGGCGCTCCTGAACCGCCAGAGAGCTCAGTGGGTCCTCCTGGTGGATCTCAGGCCAGCGGAGGGGAAATATGAATCCGATCACAGATTTTTGAAATATTGATATTAAAGATGCTGTAAAGCGTCCTTCGGCAACTTGAGCATGGCCGGGAATGACGCTGTAAAGCGTTTCCCGGCAGTTAAAGTGTTAAAGGGAAACGCCACCCTCTTCAAAGCTCCATACTTTACATCCCAGTGACATCACTGAATGGAGGGGTCTCTCTCTCTGATGTCTACCTTCAGGAGAGAGTGGTGGGTGTTCACACATACTGACTGAACTGTCCTGGGGCACGGGAAGAACCTATGTGGATTATTAAAATGGGGGCGCACGATTTATCGCTTGAAGGCCAGCCTTTTGGGACTGATTTTCCGATATTTCATGATTTTCGCAGAGCTATTTCTATATTCTATATATTATGCCTATGTGTCTAATACGCCCGTCGCTTATCAATGACTTGCTTGCAGTCAACATGTACGAAACAGATTGTTTTTTCATCGGTACATTTCCGTTTTATACCGTTTTGAAAAACAGACGTTTTTGGAAATTTCAAAAAAAAGAAAAAGATTAGCCATTTACTGGAATACACGTTGTCATTTTCCGGCTGATTTATTAATCGTTTTCAAATAAACGCTAGATTATCGATAGTATATGTGTACTTATGCACGCTAGAGAAGCGGGCTGAAAAATCTATTATCTATGACCTGGTCAGTGGTAACGTCATAATACACACATAGGGGACACGTTGTGGAATATGTGAAAAAATTACCCCAAGACTGGTCAAATAGATTCCTTACCTCACATCAGATGTTCTGCAAAAAGATTATTCCAATTCCTGATCGCCATTCCAAATATCGATCGCGTTTATTGATCCAACGATCCAACCTCGAAACACATATTCCACGCTGCTCTGAGGGTCCCCAATGAATGCAATCGTCTCGGGTTACATGCCTGAGAAGTAAAATGTGGAATCCGTTTTTTTCCCCCCCCCCCATGCATTTCCATTGAGTCCAATCCAATGGGTGCATTACCATCCGGGAGACGATAGGGGGCGGTATTTTCCCTTTTAGAGGTCAGAGGCCAGTCCCAATGATAACGTGAGGCTGGCTTGAATGGATATCGCTAATAAAAGCAATAACGATTAAATAACGAGATTTCTCGTCGTTGGCACTCAACGCATGGCGGCGAACAACGAGTTTCTCGTCGTTG
>NC_140180.1:11700229-11732729 GCF_963971535.1 Notolepis coatsorum | reverse complement strand
TGAATTGCATGTTGTTGTTTTTTTACGGCCAACACTGTCAGATTCTACTGTTCCGTCAACTTCTCCATATTTTCAATGCAGAGTTGATTCTGTTTGGCCAGCAGAGCCTGTATGACCACAGAACACAAGGCCCCCCCCCCCCCCCGCGCGCGTGTGTTTCATAACCAAGCGTTCACGCAGGGAGGATTTAAAAACAGTGCCGTCTTTTTTTTGTTTGTTTGTCTCTCGATTTTAGTCTGGAACTTGTTCTGCCGCGGTCAGTTAGCCGCCGGGGTCCCGGTTTCAGCCGGTTAGCGGCGGTGACCTCGAGGCTGATCCTGGAACGTGGAGGAGAAGCTCAGGCCGTCTGGGGAGGAGAGCGGATCTAACTGACTGTTGTGAACACGGCGTCTTGCTCTCTGTTTGTCTCTCTCTCTCTCTCTCTCTCTCTCTCTGTCAAGAAGGCAGGAAGGCAGATCCCCGGCTGAGACCGCACCACATGCGTCACGACATTAACAGTATAATGACCGACACCACGCTCGTAGAAGAGAAACGGTCCGATGTCTGGCGACAAAAGGCATTTGTTTAAAAAAAAGTGTGAATACATGTGTGTAGGCCTGTGTGTATGTAGGCCTGTGTGTGTGTAGGCCTGTGTGTATGTAGGCCTGTGTGTGTGTAGGCCTGTGTGTGTGTAGGCCTGTGTGTGTGTAGGCCTGTGTGTATGTAGGCCTGTGTGTGCGCGCGTGCATCTAAATTTAAGGTAGCGGTTAGGATGTTGTGGTTTGCGTGCAGGTGGTCACTATTGTGTGATGAGAAAGGGGGGGGGGGAGAGGGGGGGGGGTGTAAAGAGATGTTATATCTATTGTGTGATGAGAAGGGGGGGGGGGAGAGGGGGGGGGTGTAAAGAGATGTTATATCTATTGTGTGATGAGAAGGGGGGAGGGGGGGGGTGGTGTAAAGAGATGTTATATCTATTGTGTGATGAGAGGGGGGGGGGTGTATAGAGATGTTATATCTATTGTGTGATGAGAGGGGGGGGTGTATAGAGATGTTATATCTATTGTGTGATGAGAGGGGGGGGGTGTATAGAGATGTTATATCTATTGTGTGATGAGAGGGGGGGGGTGTATAGAGATGTTATATCTATTGTGTGATGAGAAGGGGGGGGGGGGTGTATAGAGATGTTATTATATCGTGTGACGGGAAGGCGGGGCGCTGGGGTGTAAAGAAATGTTATTTGCACAGCATTCAGAGAATGCAGCCCTTTGGTTTTTGTGTTTGTAATTTTTATTTCTTAAGAAAAAAGAGAGAGAAAAAAAGCACTACTTATATAAAGATATATATATATATATATATATATATATATATATATATATATATATATATACATACATACATATATATATACCCGAAGGAATGAATGTCAGAAATGTTTAAATTATTACAAACGACACGTTTGCCCCCCCCCCCCCCCCCCCCCCCCCCATCTTTTCTGTGACACCCTGAGAATGTTTTTTTTTTTTATTACCATCATTACCATTATTTTGTATAATACTTATAATATTAACCCTTTTTGTAACCTAACCCTCGTGGTCACAGAGCTGTAGGGGCCGTGCTGTGCTGCTGGCATAGAGACCTGCTTCCTTTCTCTCCTTTGTACAAAGACTATAATAAGCTATAGATGCAGTACTGTAGTGAGCTTGCATGGCAACGAGAAAAGAATAATAACATATGTATTGTTTTCTTCTATTATTTGTGCCATGAAGACGTAAGCAATAATTAAAAAAAAATTAAAATAATAATAAATAAAATAAAATTTGCGTTCTACAGAGAGCTGTACCATGTGAGCTGTCGGGCCTTGTCTATGTGCAGCATGTAGGCGCGCGAGCGTCTGCCTGTCGCAGTGGTTAATGTCTGATCTATATAGGGAGGTGG
Organism: Notolepis coatsorum; assembly: GCF_963971535.1. Classification (NCBI taxonomy): domain Eukaryota; kingdom Metazoa; phylum Chordata; class Actinopteri; order Aulopiformes; family Paralepididae; genus Notolepis; species Notolepis coatsorum. The sequence goes on along the minus strand of NC_140180.1, from coordinate 11,730,815 downwards.
AGGCTGACGTCACTTTAGTTTCCCCGCGCGGTCCACCCGTATAGGGATTTATCATTGGGAAGATTTATTATCGGCTATTGTAATAATTCTGCCTCGTGAACATTGGCAAGCTTTCCATTTTTTGCACAAAATGAGTGCCCTTCTATCACTAACATTATTTTTTAAGCATTTTTGGTTGAAATAAAGTTAGTTAAAAGGTTGTTTAATTTGTCTTTAAAAAGTAACTACACTTACCAGTAGAACGCCTGTCGTTCAGTGCTGTCGCCTAACACACGTCGCGGCCATTGTTGTAGTTCCTCAGTGAGAGCGAAAACATAAATGTTATTTTGCTACTTTTATGATTAATTGCGAATTGCTTCATGTTGAGCTATAGATTGTGGATGAATACACACAGAAAGGTACCACCGTGCCAATGTTCACGCTTTATTTGTTGTAAACGAGACGATTTAGAAATGTGTCCATTGGAAAATACATTGCGATTTCAAGAAGGGTGCACCGCGCGGGAAACAGCAATGATGTCACCACTACACCTCCCTATAGAGGTTCTAGACGCTGCTCTTCTTCTTTGGTTTGTTTTTTTTACTAGCAGACTTGCCCTCAAACACACACAGAGACACCTGCTGCCCACCACCACAACTCACCGCTCTGTCCTTTCTTTCCACCACTGTTGCTGTTGCACAATGGATTCAGGTGTTTTTAGTGGCTTTTGCTAAAAAAAAAAAAAAAAATGAAATAATACAGATTTGCGAGTGCGTTGAGAATGAAGCCAACGATGAAAGCATTATATTTATAAAAAAAAAAACATTCCAGTTATAATCATTATTAAAGGAACCTCCCCCCCCCCCCATAAAGCGAAAAAAAAACGACTTCCGTGTCCGTTTCTAAGGGCTTTTTCTTTTGTGTTTCTCTTTCATCCTGGATTAATTTTGTGAGACTTGTTTTGCATTGTGCCTGCAGCAAGAGTGGTAAAAAAAAAAAAAAAAAAAAAACGCAGGGTTCATCGGTCGTACACGTTGTAAGTGATACCTTTGTCCCTGTACGTGTACGCTCCACCACGGACACACACACACACACATCCAACAGGTCGCTTCACAGACCTTTTGGCCCGGGAACTCGGAGCAGGAAAGCATCCCAAGATGTTTCCGAGATTGAACCACGCGCCTGCGTTTCTTTTCCTTCATCGAAAAGTACAGAATATACGCCGTATATATATATTCACAGATTTACATAATGTACAGTACAGTGTAACGGTTTCCCCCAAAGCGGCAGCGTTTAAGATAATCGGAATTCCGATTGGATGTAAAGATGACCTTTTCGCTGCGAGTTGTTTGTTTTGCGTGTGAAGGATGAAGGAAAAGAGATGTGAGCAGCAGGACGAGCCGTAGAGGACAGCGCCCCCTAGAGGACGCCGTGCAGCCCCTCCGGGCCGAGGGCTCATTACTCTGGAGAGAAGAGAGTTTCAAACTCTTGTTTTCTGTGGAAATGGTAAACTCTCTCTCTCACAACACACACAAATTACAGTGAGTGAAATTGCAATCCCTGATGTTGCAGCAAGTCTGTGTAGAAAGTCCGTGTGACATCGTTGATGATGCGTTCTGCTATAAATTCCTTAGTCCTGCAGGGGGGGGGGGGGGGGGGGGGGGGGGGAAGCATCAGCTGATCAACACCCTCCCCGTCGCCCGAGGTCTATCTGTAGAGCTGAGCTTTATGACATCACTATACTGTATGTATGTATCTATAAATGTTTTCTTCTTTTGTGAATGCTTTACCGTTTTTTTTTTTTTGTTTCTTTCTTGCTTCATTTACAAAATAATGATACAGTACAATCAGTAATAATAACGTATGTTTAAAAATGAAAATAAAGACTGTAATTTACAAGTTGTGTTGCACGGTTTTGTTTTCTTGTCCAGAGTCCGGCCCCTAGTGCTACTTTTAAAGTGTCTTCTGTCGTGGAACAGTAGTGTTTTTGTGTTTTAGTCCACATGCCTCATTAAGATTCTTAATCGGCACACATATATATATATTGGTATTACACTATAATCTGTCCTATTAGCCTACAATATAATCTGTCCTATCCTTTACTGCTTCATACAGTAAAGTAAAAGAATAAAGACCAAACACTATACTAAATATACAAAACAAAAATGCTAAAATTAGGTAGAAGTAGTGCAAATCTTTTTAGGAATAAAAAGTGTCTAAAGTTACTGTTAAAGGTGAATGTTTAAAGTGCAATGGATGTAGATGGATGGGTTGGTGTTACATAGAGTCCACATGAGCATCCTGATGGCCTGGGGATGCTTAGTGTGGACTCCATGTAATAACAGAATTAACTAGAGTGCACCCGTTTTCAAGGCCTTCAGTGGGTTTTGTGATCTGCACGGCTTCAGCCAGCTAATCACCCAACCCACACAAGTGTGTGAGTCAACACAAACTACCATTGATCTCATTCTGGCCTCTTGACAAGTCCATGATCTCCAACAAAGGGGTGATAGCATGCGGGTTAAGCGATCATTATATGATATTCTGTACCCGCAAAAAGCTAAAACAAAAGGCCGGCTGTCACAAAACAGTCACATCTAGGGACCTCAAAACCTACTCTAGCGAGGCCTTTAACCAAGAACTGGAGAGCCTGGGCTGGTCAGATGAGCTCAGTGGTACACTAGTTGAAAAAACATGGCTTGGATTCAAAACCAAATTCACAACAATACTTAACAACATGGCCCCCCTAAGAACCACCAGGGTTCAAACTCGTGCTGAGCCATGGATCCACACTGAAATACTGACCGCTATGAAAACCAGAGACAAAAAATGCTCAACTTCATAAAAGTCAGACAAAGCTTTCCAAAAGCTTAAACAGTGAACTCCAAGCCCACGTGGTTGAACTCAAAATACAAAGAAACAGACTAAGAAATGATGTAAACACCAGATTCAGAAGAAAATTCATCAATGACAAAACTGAGGAAAACAAAAACAAACCCTGTGAACTTTGGAAATTACTCAACAACCAACTAGGCTGCAGCAAAAAACTAAGAACCAGATTTACAAACATAAACATAAAGACGGAAAACACTGCATGTGGCCAAATACCTAAACATATTCTTTACAGACATAGCCACAACACTGGTTAATAAACTACCCTCCCACTCAGGACATTTTGGGGTAGAACACGTAGTAGCCTACTACAAAAACCTAGGGGTCCGCAATAGGGGTGGGAATCGCCAGATACCTCACGATACGATACTATCGCGATACTTGCGTCACGATACGATAGTGTCGCGATACTAAAATGTAATATATCGCCATATGCTGAGTATTGCAGGGGGAATTTTTTTATTTTTTGATCAAATTTAATTTATTACCTTTTTCAACTGCAAAGTAAAACTTTGTCAACATGTTTTATCTAATCAAATAAAGTTCAGTCTGTTCATCTCACTTCAATAATTTTTATTGCAGAACATGGTATTTTCTCAAGCAGACAGATGTAAACACTGTAATCTGTGTTGCATGTACCTGACAAACAACTGTTTGTATTAGTCATATTCCAACTTAACTGAATGCACGTGTGTGTGTGGACTACTGTACTATTACAGGTATTGAAATGAACAATGCAACTTCCTTATACAGATTTTTTTATAATTATTTTTTTTATGAATAATTAAATATTGATACTTGGCATCCCTGTATCGATACAGTATCGCCACGCAAAGTATCGCGATACTACTACGTATAGATTTTTTCCCCCACCCCTAGTCCGCAAAGACGACTTCAAACTTGAAATGGTAACAACGGATGAGGTACTAAAAAAACTGAGCGCCCTCCAACCTAACAAGGCCACTGGCCATGACAACATCCCCTCCAAATTCCTCAGAGACTCAGCAGCCGCCATCACCCCAGTCATCACACACAATAAACCTCTCCATAAAACAGGGACACGTCCCCTAAGACTTCAAAATTGCGAGAGTGACCCCCCTGCACAAAAAAGGCAGCAAATTAGACCCAGGCAACTACCGCCCTGTTTCTATTCTTACCTCCATCTCGAAAGTCATGGAAAAAATAGTCTACGAACAGGTCGAAAAGTACCTCGCGGAATCTAATCTAATCTACGAATTCCAATCTGGCTTCAGAACATCCCACTCCACTGACACATGCCTTCTCTATTTGAACGACCACATCAAACAAGAGGTGGACGCGGGCAAATACTGCGGCATGGTCATGCTGGACCTACAAAAGGCCTTCGACACTGTCTGATTGACAAGCTAAAAGCAATTGGTTTTTTGATAGTTTATCAGTGAGCTGGATGCAATCCTACCTACTGTATAATATAATAATGCAGGACCTCTTTAGGGGGTCTTTATTCGGCATGCAACGAACTGGACATGCAATTGGAGCGGCACACACACCGGGATACACACACACTCATGCATTGTCTTTTTCTCAGTCGCCGATGCGATTGAGTCTGCACTTGACCCATCCCGTCGTCCTTCCCCCCATGGGCAGCCGGGAGCAGATAGGGCGTCAACGTGAGCCGCGCCCCGGGGACCAATCCAAGTGCTCTTGCCCGTCTTCTGTTGTTGTGCATGTTTTTCCATTGGGTTTATCTTATCGGGGGGGAAACCCTTGCGAGCACGGGGAGAACATGCAAACTCCACACAGAAAGGCCCGGGAGATACCCCACCTGGGTAACTGGCAACCTGGTCCCCAAGCGGGAATCGAACCATGGACCTTCTTGCTGTGAGGCGACAGTGTTAACCACTACACCACTGTGGCGCTATGAGGGGAGAGAACAGATGGTGGAGGTAAACGGTACCCTATCCCCCCCCCAGTGAGCTGTGGTGTTCCACAAGGAAGCATACTAGGACCATCACTGTTCATAATTTATGCAAATTACATTTCATCCGCTTGTGACTGCAACTTGTTCCTGTTCGCGGACGACTCAGCCCTGCTGGTCTCTGACAAGAACAAGTTACAGGTTGAAAAAACCCTCAGCTTGGAATCTGCACCTGGCTCGCTGACAACAAACTATCATTACATCTGGGTAAAACAGAGTCTATTCTCTTCGGATCAAATAACAAACTCAGCAAGACCAACGGCTTCTCAGATACAGTGGGTGACAATATTGTCACAAGGAAAGATGAAATTACATAACTGGGTTCCATCCTAGAAGCAAATCTTTCCTGTGACAAAATGGCAAACAATGTAATTTAAAAAAAGTCAACCAAAGAACTAGATTCTTGTACCGGATCTCCTCTCTGGTAAACAAGAATACCCTGAAGACTCTGGCAGGAGCACTCATTCAAGGGTACTATGACTATGCTTGCACCTCATGGTACCAAAGCACCTCAAAGGCGCTAAAATCAAGATTACAAACATCACAAAACAAACTGGTCAGACTACTGCTTGACCTTACTCCTAGAACCCACCTCACCCCTGCCCACTTTGACAACCTAGGATGGCTTAGAGTAGACGACAGAGTACAGCAACTTGCAATGGGCCTGGTCTACAAGATACACTACACCACTCGGGTACCCATGTACATGTCGAAATACTTCCCAAAGGTCAGTGAATACCACGACCACAACACCAGAGGGAGTTCCACAAATCATGTGCAACCCAGATTCGGCACAAACAAGGGACTAAACACATTTTGCAATTATGCCACATCAATGTGGAACGCCCTACCCACAGATGTAAAAAAAATGTGAATCCCTACCCACATTCAAAACCGCTCTCAAAGAGCACCTACGGGAGGCTGCAATTCGAAACTGGCCACCGTAAATGTCCAAACCCCTCCCACCCCCCACCCTCCTAATGGACAGTCTCCTCCCCATCATATGTATATATTTTCTCCCACCCATCCCCTCCTAATGTACAGTCTCCTCCCCATCATATGTATATATTTTCTGTTAGGATCTCTGGGTAACAGTACTGTATATTTGCATATCGTATATGTCACAAATGTAACAGTCAGTACTATATACCTGTATGTCATGTATGTCCCTATGTCATAAATGTCATGTATGTTGTGTATGTCATAAATGTCATGAATTGAAAATGGGGGACCCTGATGTAAACAAGACAAACTTCTTTCTCTGGTCTGCATCCCCTTAACAATTGTGTGTATTGAGTCGTACTGTATTGTACCCATTCTGCAATCTGTTAATAACGTTTTCATTCATTCATTCAGTTAGCAGAGCGTACAGTCAGTTAGCAGCTAGTACACAGACTCGGTTAGAAGCTAGTACATAGTCACAGTTAGCAGTTAGTAGTCTCACAGTTAGCACAGTGTCAGTTAGCAGCTAGTCCTTCACATCCATCACTCATGCAAATATGATTAATCACACCAAGCACAGCTGTACCACTCGAGTTAATTGACAACTGGGTCATAACATCCATGGGGTTTAACCACGTCATTATCATATCTGATGACAAATCAACTGTCTTTCATCTTTCTACCCCCAGCTGCGCGGAACCCTATTAACGTGCCCTCTATATGTCAATTATTCATAATGTGACAGCAGAATGTGTGTTTTTCAGGCCATCTATAAATATGTCCAGTACACAGTCCTAGTAGTTCTACATCTCATTAGCACAGCTCGGTAGTCAAAAGCTAAACTCAGCTTTTTAATGGAGCCTTTTGTTGAATTTTATTAAAAAAAAATGGCTCCACACATTTTATGTTCTTTTACCAGTTTCTTTGACCAGTTTTATTTATTCTATGTTTCTCTTACTCTGTTACTAGTTTTAGTGTTCTTCTGACTCCTTGCTAGCTTTAGTCTCGCCTATTTTTTATTCTTTCTTCCTTTACTCTTGCTAGTTTTTATGTTCTTTTAAAATGTAGCGCTTTGAGATTTGCTCCACAATTATAAAGCGCATTACAAATCAAATATATTATTTTTATTATTAGGCGGTACACCCGTTTCTAGGCGTCTCATGTACTGTATTGCATCATGTAATGTACGGCGTCCAATGGATGGATAAGACGAGGGGGTGTGTGGTCCAATGAGTTTAAGGTTAGGGTTAAGGTAAAGGGGCGGGGCTATAGTCCCTTTCATTTGAGCTGCACCACCAGGTAAGCAGTGCACTCTGGTGGTTGACAGACGTATTACATCTTTATTTAATAATAAAGCGGTTATATTAGATTAGATTCAAATGTATTGTCATTATTCAGCACAAGTACAGACAGTACAACGAAAATAAATTTGGCATCCAACCAGAGTGCAAATTTAACAGCAATATACAGGTGATTAAACTGGGTAAACAGAGTTGTAGTATAATAATATTCTATTAATAATAATAATAATAATATTCAAATACTCTGCATATTATGTACAGTGATACATACAGGTATAAAGACACTACTGGCCAGCAGCGTAACTAGTAACTATACAGATATACAGATATATAGTAAAGGACTATGTGCAGGTAAGTACATACAGGATAGGTATATATACACAGTGAGGATATGTAGTGGTGAGAAAAAAAAAATATATATATACACAGGTGCAGCTCAATAAATTAGAATATTGTGGGAAAGTATATATTTCGCTGTATTGATGCAGAAATTTGTGCAAAAGGAGCCCCAACCAAGTACTGAGTGAACATACATGAACATACTTTTCAGAAGGCCGACATTTCTATATACAAAAGAAAAATACATCTATTTTTTATTGGTGATACAGAATTTTGGGCTTTCATGAGCTGTAAGACAATCATCCAAATTAAAACAAATAAAGGCTTGAAATATTTCACTTTGTGTGTAATGAATATATAATCTACAAGAGTTGCAAGAGAATTGAATTACTGAAATAAAACTTTTCCACAACATTCTAATTTAGCGAGCTGCACCTGTATATATATATATATAAACATGTTAACAGAATTCGGCTATAGGGCGACAATAAAGTGGTCAAGAGGCATGGTTTCTATCTTGAGCCTTAACTGGCGTGGTTTGTTTATTCAGTTATACAGCAGTTATACAGGTCTCCTCTCTCTGAGAGGCTTGGGGGGAGAGAAAGAAGTGGGAGGAGACATATCTATTTATACTCGCCACCTGGTAGTACTCCTGAGTGTCTCCGCCTAGAGCGCCCTCTAGTGGAAACAGTTATATATGCAGATAGACAGTTACTAGTGTAAACAGTTATATATGCAGTTAGACAGTTACTAACAATCCTACACAGAACCTCTGCCTTCAACAAAACATAAAACATAAATGTTGGAAATTTGTGCTTGGTAGATTATTTCTCTGTTGTAACAATGCTTCTTGGCAATACATTTTATACCGTGGGAAAGCCTGTTTATTTACCTTTTATACGGTGCCCCATTTGTAAGGAACATGCATTTGTGGGATGAGCAGCACAGCTGAGTATGTGGGTTGCACCCATGAAAAATTTGCCAAATCTTCTCTGCCAATGCCAAACAGCTTATTCTGCTGTTGACTCTTGTTTGGTGGATTGGCTGATTGAAGTATATCAATAACAAGGACACACTGGTACATTGGAGGTGGTTTTGGATCACATGGGAACAACTGCCTGGGCTAGTGACGGGTTGAATGGCGCTTTACAATTTGTTCCTCACATTCACACACCGACGGCGGAGGCGACCATGCAAGGTGCCAACCTGCTCATCGGGAGCAATTAGGGGGTTAAGTGTCTTGCTCAAGGATGTGCACATGGACACGCTGCCCGGGAGGAGCGGGAATCGAACCGGGAACCTCCGGATTGCCAGACGACTTGCTCTACCTCCCGAGCCACTGTCGCCCGGTTGAAGATGTCAGACGCCCGGACAGCTGCTCAGCGCAGTTCCTGAGCACTCGGCCGAGGATGCCATCAGGGCCAGCTGCCTTACGTCCATTAGTCCTGCTCAGTGCGGTACACACGTCAGTGGGGGAGAGAGAGTGAGGGGTCGAAGGTCGACCGGGAGGGCAGCCTTGGTGGGCGCCTCCTGGTTGTCCCTGTTAAATCGGGCATAAAAGTTATTGAGCTCATCGGGGAGGGAGGGAGGGAGGGAGGGGGGGGTCAGTGGTTGGGGGGAGAGTTGTTGGAGGCTCGAGTCTATAGTCGGTCTACTCTTCACTCCTTAGCTTGTGGCTGTGCTTGCTTGGCCCCCGGCCCCTTGATTCCCCTATTCAGGTTAACCCTGGCTGTGCAGTAAGCCTACGTGTCACTCACCACCAGATCTAAAAGCAGTGTCACGTGCCTTTAGTAGTGTACGGACCTCTCTGTTCATGCGCGACTTCTGATTGGGGAATGTAGTGATCTGTTTTATAGGGTGTGATCCACGACGGAGGAGGTGTAGGAGTCAATGGTCCGTGTGGGAGTCCAGGGTGGCAAACATACTCCAGTGACTCTGTGCACGTAAGGCACACATTCTGCACTCACTCACTCACACACAAACGCACCACAGGTCACTTTAAACATAAGAAAATTACACTTTAAAGGAAGGAAAGAAAAAAAGGGTCACTTTAAGGAAAGAACTTGTTGTGATTATTGTATACTAGTATAGTTAGTACTAGCAAGTATAGCATAGGGACATAGAGTAAAACTGTATATTGTATAGTAGTGTAACATAGGACCCAGTGCCTTTAATTCGTAGCTCACTGTATTGCATTTATCTCAGGATTTATAACATGTCTACTTTATCATCTTCTACTTATTTTATTTACTATTGTATTCGTGCACAATCATCCTGGAGCCAGTTCTTATTAGTTGGCTTGGTCTCCCCTGGGAACCACCGGGACGCGGGACCAGGGTGGGATGGTGACACAGGTGGGTTACATAATGTGCACGTATGAGGCTTATTACTGCTTGCCTTTCTGGACACCTTTGGCGTTAGAATGAGCTGGTGGTTAGCAGCAGTGTTGTAGTACTCCAGTCCGAGTCCTGGACTGATTTTCAGGACTTGTGACTGATTGATTGATTGAAAAGTTTATTAACAGATTGCAGAATGGGTACAGTACAGTACAATACATACAATTGTTAAGGGGATGCAGACCAGAGAAAGACTTTCGTCTTGTTTACATCAGGGTCCCCCATTTTCAATTCATCATAACATATATGACATACAGATAGACAGTACTGCTACATCTATACATTTATGACATATCAGATTTGCAAATACAGTACTGTTTGTGATACAAAAAGTGTCCAGAAAAAGAGTGTATATACATTTGACGTAGAAACTGTACATTGGGGGAGGTTGGGTGGGTGGGGGCTGTACATTGGAGGTGGGGGGGGGGGGTTGGGTAGGGGGGGGGGACACTGTACACTGGAATACTGACAAAACCATAATTGGTCATTTACTGTACAACTGGGTTAGGACATTTGTAGGGGCCAGTTTCGAATTGCAGTCTCCCGTAGGTGTTCTTTGAGAGTGTTTTTGAAAGTGGGTAGTGATTCACATTCCTTTACAGCTGTGGGTACTCGACTTGGACTCGAGCATTGACTGCATTCGGACTTGTTAATTGCCCAAAAAAAAATTTGTAATGCCCTAATCATTTGGCATAAGATATTGATGGCTAGTGCACTTGTTTAGCTATTGTGTCACAAAGTAAATAAACTCCCTTCGGAAATGGTGTGTCATTTATGTTTAATGTAGACCTTTTTTTATTTGTATGTCAGCTCTTTCACTGCCAGAGTGGAGTGGACTCAACCTCGATGACTCGGACTCGGGGGACTCGACTCAGGCTCTTCTTTGGTGACTTGGACTCGGACACTGGGGACTCGCGACTTAGTGACTCGACTTCAACACTGGTTAGCAGGCATCATCCACAGTGTTTGATTGATTGATTGATTTATTGATTGAAAATGTTATTAACAGATTGCAAAATGGGTACAATACAGTACGGCTCAATACACACAACTGCTAAGGGGATGCAGACCAGAGAAAGACTTTTGTCTTGTTTACATCAGGGTCCCCTGATGTTACTGGGAGCAGTCGTGGTTGTGGCCTTATTCACACAATTCACACATGTGGATATTCTTGCTTCCAAGCTGTGACAGAAAATTGGCTTCCTCTCTACAGGAATAGATCCAGCTTTCGGCACGGTGGTGTAGTGGTTAACACTGTCGCCTAACAGCAAGAAGGTCCTGGGTTCCAGGTTGCCAGGTACCCAGGCACCCAGGTGGGGGGTATCTCCCGGGCCTTTCAGTGTGGAGTTTGCATGTTCTCCCCCCCGTGCTCGCAAGGCCCCCCCCCCCCATAAGATAAACCCAAATGTAAAAACATGCACAACAGATCGCTAACGCTGTGACGTCTCTGACGAAGACGGACAGGAGCACTTGGATTGGTCCCCGGGCGCGGCGCACGCTGCAGTGCTTGTCTGCCCTTGGGGGGGGAAGGACGACGGGATGGGAGGTGCAGAGAACATTTCATCAGCGACTCAGTGCATGTGTGTTCCTGTGGGTCGCCCATCGCATGTGTGTGTGTTAAAAATCTCTATGACAAATGAAGACTTCTTCTTCTTTCCTGTGAATGCCAACCGTCCGGAGGCACATGAAGAACATAATTCAACACTGTACTTATTTTATACCTATTCTTATGTCTGCACTTTATGCATTGTTTTTATTCTGTCAACTGTATACACATTTTATGCTATTTGCTGTGGGGCACTCTGGACTGTGGTCCATGTGTGAAAGGTGCTATATAGATAGTTATTATTATCTATTATTATTATTATATTGTAAAAAATGTATGCATTGAAATGTCTGTAAGTCTCGACGACATTGAAAATGAGGGTGACCTCAATAATTGTCCTTTTCGAGAATAAATAAAAGGTTTGAATTAATGAATAATATATTTAAAATGGGAGGCATTCCCCTTTAAACCTGTTTGTGAGGCGTTAAAGCCTGTGGGACTGAAATATTTGTATTATTAGTTAGTAGTTTATTATTATTAAGGGTTAAACTAGTTGAGTATAATTACTAGTCTGTCAATACAAGGGGGACTAGAGAGAAGCAACATCGCCCCCCGGTGGCCACTAACTGGTAAATGCAGTCACTGCAGATTAACACTTTAATTGGATCATTCCCTTGGCTGGAACAAGTAAAGTTGACGGTGCAGATTGGTTGATTGATTGAAAACTTTATTAACAGATTGCAGAATGGGTACAATACAGTACAGCTCAATAACACTAACCCCCCCTAAACGGGACAACCATTCTTAATCTTGAACTCCATATGACCTAGATTTGATGCTCCGCTTGGCCTGTGATGACATCATCAGCCAAGGTCACACAGGATCAAAGATCCAGTAGATCAGATGTAGGCTATAGGTCACAGGCCAGGCCATGTGATCATGACAACACATAAGAAAGCAGGAAACTATTCATGTTCATTAAAAATGTACGAGAATTGTGCCCAAAAATGTAGTCCTTTAAATTGTCTGCATTTTGGTGGTATTTTATTTTTGTTACAATAAGTGGTCTACATGTTAAAATAATAGCTCTACATTCTGACAGCCATCACTGAGTGTCTGGTCAGTAACATGGATCTTCCAGTCCCTCCAGTTTGCAGTAAACAGAAAATACTGCAACTTTATCCAATCAGGAGAGAGAACTCGGTCTGACAAAAATAAGAAATAAAACTATATATATATATAATATATATATCGGTTTTTAAGCAAATATGTGCCTGAAACAAGTAAAATAATCGACCAGTGCAGTGATCAAATAAGTTAAAATATCTATAGTTCTCTCTCCTGATTGGATAAAGCGGGAAGGGATACCAGAACATTTATTTTGTGTTTACTGCAGAGCAGGAGGGACTGAGAGACCCATGTTACTGACCAGACACTCTATATCAGTGTAGAGCTACTAATACTCATTTTAAATCTATGAATTTTATGTCCATTATGTCAACATTACTGCCGTGAAGCACTTTGAGCTGCAATCCTGGTATGGAAGGTGCTATACAAATAAAGTGTATTATTATTGTTATTATCACAGAAATAATAATCAAACGTTCATTGTGAGAATCAGTTATTCTCAGAAAGGACACCATATGAACTCTCAGATGTCTATCGTACAGCTCTCATCTACCCGCCACGTTGAAACCTTTGCGCGAGAAGAACAAAGCTTCGATTATTCCATGAGAACCAGAAGTGAAGCTTTGATTATACCATGAGAACTACAGCTGAAGCTTTGATTATTCGGTGAGAACTACAGCTGAAGCTTCGATTATTCAGTGAGAACTACAGCTGAAGCTTTGATTATTCCATGAGAACTACAGCTGAAGCTTTGATTAGTCCATGAGAACTACAGCTGAAGCTTCGATTATTCAGTGAGAACTACAGCTGAAGCTTCGATTATTCCATGAGAACTACAGCTGAAGCTTTGATTAGTCCATGAGAACTACAGCTGAAGCTTTGATTAGTCCATGAGAACTACAGCTGAAGCTTTGATTATTCCATGAGAACTACGGCTGAAGCTTCGATTATTCCATGAGAACTACGGCTGAAGCTTAGAGGATCAGGACAGAAGTCCCGGCTGACTTACTTACTTACTTACTTAGGCCCATCGCTCCCAATGGAGCATAGGCCATCTACGACTTTTCTCCATCCAACACGGCTTTGGGCTGTCCTTTCTGCCTCCCCCAGGTAGTTCCTCGTCTCTTGAGCTCCGCCTCAGTGTCCCGCCTCCAGGTGTTCTTAGGCCGCCCTCTCTTCCGCTTCCCCTGGGGATTCCAAGTCAGGGCCTGGCGTGTAGTACTGGTAGCCGGTTTCCTCAAAGTGTGGCCTATCCATCCCCACTTTCGTCTCAGGATCTGCTTCACTGGTTCCTGTCTTCCTCTCAGCCATAGTTCCTCATTCTTGATTTTGTTTGGCCACCGGATTCCAAAGATGCGTTTCAGACAGCTGTTTATAAAGGTCTGTATCTTCTGCAATGTTCTTTTCGTCCCGGCTGAGAATGACGACAATAAAAACAAAAACACTTTTTCTATAATTTAATATCTACAATAGAGGAAAAACCCTTAGAAAATATCTCACGACCTCATTGATAATTGGTTATATATTCAATATACACGTTCATATCATACAATATTAATATACAAGTGGCCTACAATGTCCGGCACGTTTGAACACACTGAAATTGGACCCAGACAAAAATATATCTTCACACATCGGCGCTACAGAGGGGAGCTTCACTTTCCAGACATCAGACATCCCTCCCGAAAGCTGATGATTAATGCGTCATGTAAACAACGTCCATGTTTTGTCCCATAAATATTGCTGCTGTCGTGCACATTTTCATTCCAATCTTTGGACTTTAATTCATTCATAATAAGTCAAAATCAGCCAAATAATTTTTGGGATGCTTGGGCCTTGGGAGGACCCATCAAAACACCCTCTACACACAGGTTCAATGGACAAACACTATATATTTTTTTTCTCAATTCCTGAAAAAACAACTAGTTTTCCATGACAGCAGCGATATAAAAAATGATTAAGTTTCCATACGGAACAGATCGTGCAGTAAATATAGGATCATTCGACATGAAATACACAATAGGGATGCATCACCTGGTATTGGATATTGGGCCAATAAAACCAGGCTAGAATACTGTACTTCATCAGAGGCTTCATCTGAACATCTGATACCAATGAGCCATGTAAAATATGTCACATGATAAAGATCCGATTCCCATGAGCCATGTAAAATATGTCACATGATAAAGATCCGATACCCATGAGCCATGTAAAATATGTCACATGATAAAGATCCGATACCCAATGAGCCATGTAAAATATGTCACATGATAAACATCTGATACCCATGAGCCATGTAAAATATGTCACATGATAAACCAAAGTAACCTCTTGCATTTCTTAACACATAGCATGTTTGACATCTCTAATGGAGTGTCAAGTCATGTGTCAAGTCATTTTTCTCCAATGACCTCAAACAAATGGTCTCAAGTCTGTACTGTTGTTATGCAAAAGTAAGGGCTTGTATTGGTCCTTTACTGACCCAGGGTCAGTGTCGGCAGAGAAAGTGGGATCGGTTCATCCCCAATAGAACAGCAACGTTGGTTAAAACATTCAAATAGATAGCAAGGTGAAGCGCGTCTCTCTCTCTCTCTGGTTCAAATCACTTAGACGATACTAATGTAAAAACATGGGCGACGTCAACCTTCATCAGACACGGTACATTTCTAATGGAGGTCGACAGACTCATCATTTAAGGACCCCCTCGAAAACGAGATAGCATATCCCAAGGGGTTTATCCTTCAAATCAATTTCAAATCACAGATGGTTGTAGATTGGTGTTAAAAAGTGCCGTTTTCTTTTTTTAAATAAGTAGTTCTACATTCCGACAGCCTGATAAAGTGATATGTTATGATATATAACATGGGTCTCCCACTGCACTGGCACATTATTTTACTTGTTTCAAGCACAAAACGCTCTCCTGATTGGATAAAATGGCAATGGGATAGCAGAGAATGTATTTTGTGTTTAATGTAGAGCGGAGGAACTGGGAGACCCCATGTTACTGACCAAACACTTTATATCAGTGATGGCTGTCAGAATGTAGAGCATTTATCATAACATGTATTTAAAAAATAACAATAATAATAATAATAATAATAATAATAATAATAATAATAATAATAATAATAATAAAAAAAACTTACAGTACCATCAAAGAAGTGAGTTTTTAACCTGAGAGAGTGTCACACCTCACCTTGCTGTCTACCAGTGTCAAGGCAGCACCTCTCACTCTAAAGCAGGGATGCCTCTTACTCCAACATAACATCAGGCATAGTGTTGAAGTAGTGTTGGGCTCCTAGACAGTTGGTGGTTTAAAAAAGAAAAAAAACAGAAGAGTTCATATCGCAGTCAGACATCGGGAGGTATGGCACGTGCTCAGTGAGTCTGCAAACACAGTGGCTTCAGAGAGACTAAAACAGCCACAACGATCCCAACCCTGGCTGAATACGTGCCGCCAGGTTCTGATCGAGTCCTCGATCAACCAGAGCTCGTTTAAAAAGATAAAGGATGTAACATTTTGACACGAGCCGCGGACCCTCTCAGCCACTGGTCTGAACTCCTACTTGTCTCAGGAGTTCATATCTCAAAGGGTTACGACTGGCGTTCAGTATATTCATCCACCCCTTGAGATACTCTGCTGTCATTCTATGCCAATTCATCACTCACTGCTGTAGGCCTCTGGTGTATTAGTCATTGTAAATGTAAAGTAAAAAAAAAATCAGTCATATTTAAGAAAAAGGTGAAGTTATTTCACAAGGTCCCTCCGTTGTGCTGAATTGGGCATAAGGCTCACAAGCCAAAAACACGTTTTGTCTGTTAAAGTACAACCCAATCCAAAAACAAAAACTGAAAAAAAATGCCACTGACTGATTTGAGATGCAAAGTTTTTGACAATAAACTCGTAAAAAAAATAAAGGGGATAGAGGGTGTTTTCTTGCCCCGACCTACTGCACACGTTAGGGTTGAAAATAAAAAACCAAACAAACCTGAATCAGATTATCTGGGTGAACTGTCCCTTTGAAAAGGTGTAGAGTAGTCATTTAGTCGTGCGACTGGAAGAGAGGAAGTTAGCTTCATACAAAAAACACCCCCGAGTGTTAAATGCATCATCTGAATCATATACCGGTACGTGTGTGTAAAATCTGTACTTCAAATCCTTTGAAGTGTGCATAGTTTGCATACTTTACACCACACCTACTGCGTATATATACTGTATTATGAACACACAATATCCATTCCTACAGCCCTCTAAATAGTGAGATTTGAAAAGTTAAAGATTAAGACTTGTTATGGTTCTACATGCGATGAGTAATCCCCTCCCAGTGGGTTTGGAGCGGGGGGTTTGGCAGAACGCAGGCGGGGGCGCTGCACACACACCGTCTATATCGTACGAAAAACACCTATAGAAACCTCTCGTTTCTCTTCACATGAGCCGCTCTCTACACGTCACGGCACCAACGCACCGACTGCCGCTTACGTTCCTCCGAGGGAGGTGATCAGAACACGTGGTCGGTGGTAAACGGAGGGCCTGGGGGAGGGTTAGATTAGGTCTGCATGGTATTGGAAAAAAGTTGCGATCTCTTTTTCTTTTGAGATATGAAAACGTACAAGAAGGAGGAGCGCCGTCATTTCACCGGATATATGCAGCTTTTTTACTTCAATAGCTCTATTTGGGGACGAATGAATCGCTCTAGCGGCGATCGGGGTGATTCTGGAGGGACAGGAGGAGGCTATTCTCACGCCTCGCCATGTGTTCAGGTAACAACTCGTCTAGCGATCCGGGCTGACGTTCCACGATCCATCGTGACATTAATAATGCATGTCTGCTCACCCTACAATAAGGCACCTCATCTATGAAATGGTGGAGGGAGGGTGGAGTCTAGAAGAGATCCAGGAGATGATAAAAAAAAAATTTTTAATAAAAAAAAAGGGTCCTTCACGATGTCACTATAAGAGCACGTTGTGACATTGATGTTGAGACGATATATATCGTGCAGGTAAAACAGCAGCATTAAGAACTGTGTTGACGGAGTGTGTATGTTATATTGTATCACCTTGGGGAAACTATTTTGTGGCGGGTCGGTCCGATATCACGGCGGGCCGCCACACGTACTGTATGTATGCACGGGAAATACTGCGTTAGAAGAAAAAGCGGGAAACCCAGAATGTACATTAACACCTTTCACTGCCACACGACAGAAGGTTAACCCTTTACTGTCACACACAACAGACGGTCGTAAAAAGGGTTAACCTTCTGTCGCGTGGCAGTGAAAGGGTTAACCGGCTGTCGTGTGTGGCAGTGAAAGGGTTAACCGTCTGTGTATTGTCGCAGTGAAAGGGTTAACCGTTTTGGTAGTGCGGCGGTGAAAGGGTTAAGAGATGAACGGAAGCCGTGTGCCGTTACTCCTGGAGTTCCTCACTACGTCGCCTCGGGGTGGTTTGTGTCGTCGGGGTGATTACGTCATCGGGAGGTGATTTTTCAACGCGTTATATCGTGGCTATGTTCACACTGCCTTGGCGCTCAATTCTGATTTATTGCTCAGATGTGATTTTTTTTTTGTTTGGCCGTTCACATTATAATTTCTTTTTATGTGGCCGATATCAGGCTCCAGTGTGAACTTGGTCACGTTCCTGAACTGACCCGTGTGCGGAAATGAACAATGAAGAAGATGAGAGTGAACATGGAGGACACTGAAGTCACAGTTTATGATTTAATGTATACGTTTCAGTGGAGGCCAGCTGATCCATGAGCAGATGATAAGGGGCAGAATGTCAATCCAGAGTGAGGTAGGAGTCACATGAATTCTGATGCGACTGTTCAGACTGAGGTCGCATTGCAAAAGAAAAATCAGACCTGTATCTGATTTAGGACCACATCACATGAGAATTGAAAAGATCAGATTCCGTGTAACTTGTGCCGTATTGAAAGAAATCACATAAGCAAAAAAAATATCAGATTCGGGTCACTTTTGCCTGCCCTGCAGTGTGAACAACATAGCCTTGATTTTCAACCGTTTGGTATGAGGACCATGTAGAACACATGCAAATTCAGCAGAATGAGCTCATTCTAAAAGGTTGAGACTGAAACGAGTGCACGTTTAACATGCGTGTGATAAATCACATCCCGATCACCAGTGAGAACAGCGGGCGTGGGGGGCTGGAGGACTGGCTGCGCTTCAGGACGACAGCGAGAGAAACGGCATGTTTCCACGATGACACCGTTTGACACACGCTTGAAAGACAAGAACGCTTCCTCATCAGTTAAGTGAACAATGAAGGTTATCCTATAACCCTAGATACATGAGTTCTATCGAGCGCTCTGCTCTAGTGCGACACAATGAGGTCATCCCACTAGAGGAGAGCAAGAGCTAGTACGAAATGTAACAGCCTGGCTTGGTGATTGGTGGATCTTATGACTGTCCAGTTCCAGCATTCTGAGGATCCTATAGGTCCATTTTGTGAGTCTATCCGGCCGGGCTGTTTTATCTTATTGGTCCAACACAGTCCCAACAGGCGGTCAGCCAGTTCAGTCAGTCAGGTAGTAAGTCTGACAGCCAGCCAGCCAGTCAGTCAGTTAGGTAGTAAGTCTGACAGCCAGACAGTTCAGTCAGTCAGGTAGTAAGACTGACAGCCAGCCAGCCAGACAGTTCAGTCAGTCAGGTAGTAAGTCTGACAGCCAGCCAGTTCAGTCGGTTAGGTAGTAAGTCTGACAGCCAGCCAGCCAGCCAGTCAGTTAGGTAGTAAGACCGACAGCCAGCCAGCCAGACAGTTCAGTCATTCAGGTAGTAAGTCTGACAGTCAGACAGTCAGTCAGTTAGGTAGTAAGTCTGACAGCCAGCCAGTTCAGTCAGTCAGATAGTAAGTCTGACAGTCAGACAGTCAGTCAGTTAGGTAGTAAGTCTGACAGCCAGCCAGTTCAGTCAGTCAGGTAGTAAGTCTGACAGCCACGCCAGACAGTTCAGTCAGTTAGGTAGTAAGTCTGACAGCCAGCCAGCCAGCCAGTTCAGTCAGTTAGGTAGTAAGTCTGACAGCCAGACAGTTCAGTCAGTTAGGTAGTAAGTCTGACAGCCAGCCAGTCAGACAGTCAGTCAGTTAGGTAGTAAGTCTGACAGACAGCCAGTTCAGTCAGTTAGGTAGTAAGTCTGACAGCCAGACAGTTCAGTCAGTTAGGTAGTAAGTCTGACAGCCAGCCAGCCAGACAGTTCAGTCAGTCAGTTAGTAAGTCTGCCAGCCAGCCAGTTCAGTCAGTTAGGTAGTAAGTCTGACAGACAGCCAGTTCAGTCAGTCAGTTAGTAAGTCTGCCAGCCAGCCAGTTCAGTCAGTTAGGTAGTAAGTCTGACAGCCAGCCAGTCAGCCAGTCAGTCAGTTCAGGATACAGGCCATCAGTAGTACTTCCACAGCAGACTCACGTTCACGACTGGGCAGACGCACCAACGTTTATTATCGTCTATCCGTCGTATCGTGTAACGGGGATTTATTTTAAAATGAATGATGAAGAAAAGTAGACGAATGAAGTTGTATTTCTGAAACCATCGGGAGGCCGGAGATTACGTTTTCCATTTTGATACTGTATCGCATGTTACCCTGCAGTCCAATTAGGCTGAAAACACGTGTTCCACACCTAAACAAATACTGTGATATACTGAATATAGTTATTAAAGAACGCTTGATTTCTTTCATCTTCCGTATCAACCAGCCCTACTCACAAGGTCTCCAGGTCAGCATCTCTACTCACAAGGTCTCCAGGTCAGCATCTCTACTCACAACAAGGTCTCCAGGTCAGCATCTCTACTCACAAGGTCTCCAGGTCAGCATCTCTACTCACAAGGTCTCCAGGTCAGCATCTCTACTCACAACAAGGTCTCCAGGTCAGCATCTCTACTCACAAGGTCTCCAGGTCAGCATCTCTACTCACAAGGTCTCCAGGTCAGCATCTCTACTCACAACAAGGTCTCCAGGTCAGCATCTCTACTCACAAGGTCTCCAGGTCAGCATCTCTACTCACAAGGTCTCCAGGTCAGCATCTCTACTCACAACAAGGTCTCCAGGTCAGCATCTCTACTCACAAGGTCTCCAGGTCAGCATCTCTACTCACAAGGTCTCCAGGTCAGCATCTCTACTCACAACAAGGTCTCCAGGTCAGCATCTCTACTCACAAGGTCTCCAGGTCAGCATCTCTACTCACAACAAGGTCTCCAGGTCAGCATCTCTACTCACAAGGTCTCCAGGTCAGCGTCTCTACTCACAAGGTCTCCAGGTCAGCGGTCCTTGTGCTTCAGTCTATGGCAGTGGTCCTCAACCATTTGGCTTGTTCGACCCCCCAAAAACTACTTTTTAATATTCCTTTTCTGGGGGCTATTTTACTTGATCACATACTGGAGGGGAGGGGGGAGAGACAAGAAGCTGCAAAACATTAATCAGTTCACAAATGACCACAAAAAAAAGTATAAACAAGATACATTTGTATATTAAAAGTTTTGTTCCCACATTCTATAAATGATGTTGATCACCCGTCTTGACCCCTAAGGTTGTCTTGACCCCTAAGGTGCCGTCATTTCCTTGTCTGTCACTCTCGTCAGCGAGGAAAAGTCAGCGGATCCTTCAGTAAGCCAACCTGAAGAGAAGTGTTGCAGGACAGATCCCAGGTCTGGTGCTTCAGTAAGCCAACCTGAAGAGAAGTGTTGCAGGACAGATCCCAGGTCTGGTG
Source organism: Notolepis coatsorum (assembly GCF_963971535.1). Classification (NCBI taxonomy): domain Eukaryota; kingdom Metazoa; phylum Chordata; class Actinopteri; order Aulopiformes; family Paralepididae; genus Notolepis; species Notolepis coatsorum. The sequence continues at coordinate 11,709,625 of NC_140180.1, read as the reverse complement.
CTTCAGTAAGCCAACCTGAAGAGAAGTGTTGCAGGACAGATCCCAGGTCTGGTGCTTCAGTAAGCCAACCTGAAGAGAAGTGTTGCGGGACAGATCCCAGGTCTCACACACTGGTCAGTGAACAGTAGCATGGCCATGAGGTTACCAGCCGACAGCTGTATATATATAGAGTATAACTGTATATTGTATAGTAGTGTACATAGGACCCATTACCTTTTGTATTTTATCTTAGTACTTTTATCATGTCTATTTAATTTTTTATAGTCCATTTTATTTCCATTCTATTTTATTCTATTATTATTTGTATTTGATGCACAATCGAAGCGCGCACGGCCACCTTCATTTCACTACATGTCTTGTGTATGTATGTGATGAATAGACCTCTTGAATCCGTCTCAACACAGGGTTAAAAGGAACAACGCAAACCGTTGGGGAATTTTGCCGTCTTCCCGAGAGTCAGACAAGAAGATTAGGTGTCCTTCTCATCTGTGTGCGTGCAGTACGGAGACCTGCAGCGTGCTAGCTAGCTTAGCACAATGACTGGGAGTGGATACGGACGATTAGCCTACTGTCAGAACTTGAAGTAACAAAATACACCACATGTTACCACATGAATGGTAAACGGTGCATTTGTATAGCAGCTTTTATCCAACGCACTTTACAATTGTGTTCCACACATTCACACACCGACGGCGGAGGCGACCATGAAAGGTGCCAACCTGCTCATCGGGAGCAAAAGTGTCTTGCTCAAGGACACATCGACACAGTGCCCGGGGGGGGGGGGGGGGGGGGGCGGGGGCAGGAATCTAACCGGGAACCTTCAGATTACCAGCAGACGACCGCTCTACCTCCTGAGTCACTGTCGCCCCTATACCACATGCTGTGACTTATGGTAATAAATACACAAGTCAAAACATGTAAATAGGGCCTATGTTCACACTGCAGGCAAAAGTGGCCCAAATATAATGTGACTCGGATCTGAAACAGTGTGAACAGCACAAATCACATGGAATCTGACCTTTTCAATTCTGATTTGGGCCACTTTCATATGTGGTCCTAAAATCAGATGCAAGTCTGATCTTTTGCAATGCGACCACAGTCTGAACAGTCATGCGACTTCCATGCAACTATCTCGTCACTCTAGCTTGACATTTGTCACACTTCTTTTACATCCCAGCTTCTTTATTGTTCATTTGTTCATTTGTCAGTTCAGGAGTATGACCAGTTCACACTGGAATCTGATCTGAGCAATACATCAGAATTGAGCAGCAAGGTTTGCAGTGTGAGCCTAAGACAGTTGTTGGGGTTGTTGGAAAGTGTATTTCATTACTTTTGACAGTAAGCTAATGGTCCGTATCCACTTGCAGTCATTGTGTAAACTAGCTAGCACACTGCGGGTATCTCTCTCTCTCTGTATTGCACACACAGAGATAGGGCTGTACCGAATAGTTCGAAGCTTTGTTCATAATGTTGAATTCTAAATCAACATTTGATTTTTTTTTAATATATATATATATTTTTTTATGTGTCTATTCATTCCGTTTAAACCAATGGGGGTTTTCTTCACAGTTGCAGATAAAGATTAGGCTACACTAATATAATAGTATATACTATTATAGTATATGAAGAAAATTCAAATAAAACATTTATCATAAATGATGTACATGTAGCCTATCTGCATCCGCTTGGCACTCGGCGCTCCATCAAGACGTCACCATCCCTTTCGTACCAACCGTGCCCTTATTGGATTATTTATGTTGACGAAACTGATGAGTTATATTCATTAAAGAAAGTTGATTTAATAATAAAAAGACAAATTTAATCAGATGAATAACTTTATTCAAATTGAGGATTTAGTTTGAGGATATTTATAAAAAAAAAATTGGATTGCGTCATAAAATATGACGACAGACATTCGAAGCTTCGTTCGAATACTTCAATAGAAGCTTTGAATGTTAAAAAATGACATTCGGTACAGCCCTACACAGGGATGAGAAGGACGCCGATCTTCTCGTCCTACTCTGGGGAAGATGGCAAATAAGCGAATTTCCCAAAAGGTCATTGCGTCGCTTTACCGTCTAAAATGCTTTTATACGTTTTCACGAAGATACGTTTGCCGATGCGGTACTGCTACACGAGTCGCACCTTCAGCGACAGAGAACGTCCTTCCATCTCGTTTTGGCCAAAGTGTAGCAGCTCCGTCTCGTCCCTCAAGCAGTCTGCAGGTCCCGGGGCGGACGTCCCGTCTGGGTTTTGACACGGCGGATCGCTATAGCGAGTTGGCATTTGAGTGAATTTGTATCCAGGGGCTGGAAAAGGCCACTAGCTCAGTCAGCAGCAACCCGGGGTAGTGCAAGATCTGTAGCGGAGAGAGAGGGTACGGAGAGGCTAGTGCCCAAAGACCCCTTAACCTCTGACCCCCCCCCCCTGTTTACGTCAGTTGGCGTCTGACGTTCAGTTGACATCAGCGATCAGATGATGTTCAAAAGGGTTCCGGTGTTCCGGTGTTCCATCAGCTTCCACGACCTCAGTTGACACGTGGAAGTGTTCCTCGGTGTTCCGTTACGTCAGTCTTTTTGTCGTTTATTTTAAAAAGTTTTTATTGTTCTCTCTGTTCATCCGTCTGTTTGGTCAGTGTGGTTTGAGTGCAGTCGTCGTTTGGCTGCTTCAGACGTCAGTGTGTGCTTCAGAGAGCCCGCTTGCTGCCATGGTGGTGGTGTTGTTGTTGTTGTTGTTGTTGTTGTTGTGTGGAGCCCGGCCCTCCAGGGGCTGGGGAGGCCTTAGTCATAACGTCTTGTCAATCACTGACACTCCTGAAAGACAAAGAGAGAAAGACATAAACTAATCTATCAATAATTAAAACTTGACCCCTGTGTGGTCATGGCTAGAGGGCATCCACGTAACTCACATTAACACTTTAATCACCGGAAACGCCGTAACTCGTCATTGCCCGCCATGCTCATTCTGCCGAAGACGCCGTAACACGTCTTTGATATCAATATTTCAAAAATCTGTGATCGAAATCATATTTCTCCTCCGGGGACCTGAGATATACTGCTGATCTCCACTCAACTCTCTAACGGTTCAAGAGCGCCATCTGGTGGCCGATCGGCAGATCGGCCAACAGGAAGTGACGCGCCAAACAGGAAGTGCTCATCCATATTTCGTCCGGGCACTCGCGATCGTTAGCCGGACTCCATCTCGACACACTGGATAATCAATCGCTCGCCCTAACTCAATAAACAACGTTATTTGGACGTATATAGTATTATACAACCTGGAAATGGTTAATCTAGATCAACATCCCATAATCGAAAACTGTCTACTCCAAGCTGATCGTCCAACGGCGCGAGGAAGATACGGTAAGATCCAGCATTATTTTCTAACGTGTTCCATATAAACTGCTCTGATGATCATATGACCCACACTAGGTGAATGATATAACGTTGCCCACGGAATTATGAACGACCCCCCGCCCATCCGGTCATCATCAGATCATACGTAGTAACTTCTAGAAGTACCTCCAGTTGAAATTTTTTATCTGGCACCGATCGCTACCAAACTGTATTTGATCATCAATATAATGCATTTGGGGCTATAAATCAAGTTCTGGAGAAAGCTGCAGAAAACGATAAAAACATACTTATACTTTAGACCATATTTTAGTATGAATATGTGAATGAAAAAGTATAACGTTGCTACACCCTGAACAATAGATATATGACATTGAATGGGCCATAATAATGTCAATTTAGCAATAGAATTTAAAAAGTTATAGCCCTGCAAAGAAGGGGAACTTCTCCATAGAAAAATAGAGCTGGCTAGGGATGGTAAATTATGAATTTAACCATGGCGATCAAAGTGTTAACCCTACGCTTAACCTCACTGTTTATAAACCTAACCCTATATGTCTGTTGTATATCAGACCCGTCTCTAGACCTGCATAGCTGAATACCAGTCTATCAGACCGGTCTCTAGACCTGCATAGCTGAATACCAGTCTATCAGACCCGTCTCTAGACCTGCATAGCTGAATACCAGTCTATCAGACCCGTCTCTAGACCTGCATAGCTGAATACCAGTCCATCAGACCCGTCTCTGACCTGCATAGCTGCGTCCGTTGCCCATGTTAGTGGGGATCAGGCTCCACTTGTCGATGGCAGGGTTGTAGAACTCCACGGAGGACAGGTTACAGGAGCCGTCGTCTCCTCCGATCACGTACAGTAGACCGTTGATGGCACTCACTCCTGGAGAAACATAATCATCGACGACATTATCATCTCGTACAGTAGACGCCTAGACGGTAACAGTACACACGGCTGTAGGGAGATTTGCATGTACGCCTGCCTGCACACTAGGCCTGCGCGATAATGGGAAAAATGCACGTTGCAATATCTTTATTTTTTTGTAATATATATTTAATTTCACCGGATATATGCAGCTTCAATAGCTCTATTTGGGAAGAATGAGTCGCTCTAGCGGCGGTCAGGGTGATTCTGGAGGGAAATGAGGCAGTTGTTTAATACTCTGGTTGACTCACCACGACACCATTGTATTCAGATAATAACTCATCTATCAATCGGGGCTGAAGACCATGATCCAACATGTATGTTGCCTGCATGTTCCAGTTATTATAATAATAATAATAATAATAATAATAATAATAATAATAATAATAATAATAATAATAATAATAATAATAATAATAATAATAATAATAATAATAATAATAATAATAATAATAATAATAATAATAATAATAATCTTTATTTATATAGCACCTTTCATACATAGAAGAATGCAGCTCAAAGTGCTTAACAGATCAAAATAATTTACAACAAAGCAAAAAAAAATTATAAAAGAAAAGCAGGAGTTTAAAACCACAAAAGAAATTGCAAAACATGATTAAGAAAATAGCTAAAAAAGCATAAATGACAACAGGGATTTTAAAATCAGCTAAAAGCAAGAATATAAAAATAAGTCTTGAGCTGTGCTTTAAAGCTATCCACAGAGGCTGCCTGTTTTAGATGTAGTGGGAGATTATTCCAAGCCGTCGGCCCATAGAAACAAAAAGCTGCTTTGCCGTATTAGTTGCGTCATTGTAGGCACCTCGAGCAGGTCCGCACTAGAGGACCTGAGGGGGCGGTTTGGAACATATCTATGTAGGCAGTCGCAGAGGTAGGACGGTGCCAGACCATTAAGAGCTTTAAAAACAAGCAAGAGAATTATGACATCAGCAACACGGCAAACAACTTCTTCATTTATTGCCCCTCCAAGTGTCAACATACATGCCACGCCACGCCACGCCACGCCACGCCACGCCACGCCACGCCACGCTGGGATCCATTACAACTTCTGTCTATTTGGCAAACGCCACAAGTCGAAGCATTTGCTTGTTTTAATGAGAATCTTTTAGGAGCGGGGAAAATTAAATTAAAAATTAGGGATGTCTGATATTATCGGCTTACCAATATTATCAGCCGATATTGGCATTAAAATGTGATATCGGAAATTATCGGTATTCAAAAAAATAAATAAAGAAAATTACATTTATTTAACCTTTATTTACACAGGCAAGAAAGTAAGAACAAATTCTGACTTTATTTATTGTCAAAAGTATGCATAATGTTGTGTTAATTCCACAACAAGAGATATGTAATGTTAATTACCTGGAATTATTCAGTTTTTTTTGGGGGGGGGGGGGGGGGGGACCCTGCATATATCGGTATCAGAAATTAAGAGTTGGACAATATCGGTATAGGTAAAAAAGCCAATATCGAACATCCCTATTAAAAATCAATTCACATAATAATCGCAATTCTATCTCTACCGATCTCAAAATCGGTTCATCATTTCCAAAAATATATTTAAAACGACTTAGTGTCTACACAGGGTATCTGCCGGTTTCAACAAGTTACATTTAAGACTTCTTAAGACCTTTTTAATATCACTTAGAGCAAAATGTTATACCAATTTCACGACCATTATGAGCAAAAAGATTTGATAAAACACATAGCCACACTGAACACGTCCCCTACAAGCGCTCGCCAGACGCACTAAGCTCCTGGTAGCCCAGCAAAAAACAACTACTTGGAATACAAAAACATACAGTATATATTTAATATATTTAAAAGAGAAGAAGCTAACTAACCACGCATTCTGAACTATTAGGCCACTGTAGTTATTATAGGCTGTACAGCATCCACCCTCTTTAGCTAATAAAACAAAACTTGAAAACAGGAGTTTTTTTTTGTAGTCATGGAAAATGGAAAACCATGTGGAGTTTTCATTTTGTACCGAGCAGCGGCGGGGCTCTCTAACCTGCGTCACGTCGACACATGTTCATGTCACAGACCAGGGGCTCTCTAACCTGCGTTACGTCGACACATGTTCATGTCACAGACCAGCCTCCTCTCTAACCTGCGTTACGTCGACACATGTTCATGTCACAGACCCTCTCTAACCTGCGTCACGTCGACACATGTTCATGTCACAGACCAGGGGCTCTCTAACCTGCGTCACGTCGACACATGTTCATGTCACAGACCCTCTCTAACCTGCGTCACGTCGACACATGTTCATGTCACAGACCAGGGGCTCTCTAACCTGCGTCACAGGGCTCTCTAACCTGCGTCACGTCGACACATGTTCATGTCACAGACCAGGGGCTCTCTAACCTGCGTTACGTCGACACATGTTCATGTCACAGACCAGGGGCTCTCTAACCTGCGTCACGGGGCTCTCTAACCTGCGTCACGTCGACACATGTTCATGTCACAGACCAGGGGCTCTCTAACCTGCGTTACGTCGACACATGTTCATGTCACAGACCCTCTCTAACCTGCGTCACGTCGACACATGTTCATGTCACAGACCCTCTCTAACCTGCGTCACGTCGACACATGTTCATGTCACAGACCCTCTCTAACCTGCGTCACGTCGACACATGTTCATGTCACAGACCAGCCTCCTCTCTAACCTGCGTCATGTCGACACATGTTCATGTCACAGACCCTCTCTAACCTGCGTCACGTCACGTCGACACATGTTCATGTCACAGACCAGCCTCCTCTCTAACCTGCGTTACGTCGACACATGTTCATGTCACAGACCAGCCTCCTCTCTAACCTGCGTTACGTCGACACATGTTCATGTCACAGACCAGGGGCTCTCTAACCTGCGTTACGTCGACACATGTTCATGTCACAGACCCTCTCTAACCTGCGTCACATGTTCATGTCACAGACCAGGGGCTCTCTAACCTGCGTTACGTCGACACATGTTCATGTCACAGACCAGGGGCTCTCTAACCTGCGTTACGTCGACACATGTTCATGTCACAGACCAGCCTCCAGGAGTTGGACTGGGAGTCGTACACCTCCACGCTCTTCCTCACCAGGGGACCATCGTGACCTCCTGCTGCGTACAGCTGACCGCTCAGAACACCCACACCTGCACACACACACAGAGAGAGACACACAGAGACACACACACAGAGAGAGAGACACAGAGACACACACACACACACACACACACACACAGAGAGACACACACACACACACACAGACAGAGAGAGACACACACACATTTGATATGCTTTATTTATGTCCACATAGATACAGAGTACATTAAGGACATACACACTAACAGTGCAATATCAGCTCATTGGGAGTCATTCAATTACATTTGTGACTGTACAGCATTCATCGTACACATACAATATTGACACAGATGATGTTTAAAAAAACAGATACAATAGCATTTCCGTAAAAAGCTATATCTACTCTATGGGTACAAAAAGCAACGCCGTCTCCAAATAGAGGCAGTGGCTAGTGGCTACCAATAATAGCAGATATAGAGCAATACCTTGCTAACTGTTTAGCCATCTGAAGGCCCCTAACCACCAGCTTGTGAACATGGCCCAGGCTGCCAACAATGAAAACTAAAAGTTGACACTTGTAGCCTAGTTGTGAGATGTTAGACAAATAAGACAATAAATACAGGAACATACAGATATGGAGACACACACACACAGTCCGACAGAGAGAGATGTACCAACTAAGTAGTACTAATTGATATTATACCCACATATACCCAGTTATACATGGTGTGTCGTGCCTTTTCGTTTGCTTTGTCTGTGGTCTCCCAAAGGTCTCTTAGCGGTTACGGTCTGTTGAGTTTCAGTCAGGGTTAAAGGTCAGGCCTTGGCCAGAGAGAGGAGATTCAGGCCATAAAGAGGTTTCACACCAGCGACCGCCAGCTTGGTGACCATCTGGCCTCCTGCTTTCTTATCTTAAAAGACCAAAGAAAGTTAAAGTCTTTGTTGACTCATGCATCACAAAATGTAACGACCTTGTTCCTGCCATTTTCTTTGTGTGAAAGAGAATATTGGGCTCTGCTGGGGAGGGCGTCGACACTCTCACTTCTCACTCTCACTTCTCTCTCTTGCTTCACTTCTTCACTAACACACATCTGGCTTATTCTCCCTTTAAGCACTAGGCCTATTTCTATAGAACTAACTATTGATTTATGTAATCTTGTATGGATCCATACTGTAATAAACGATCATATTGAACTTTAGAAATCGTTCTACTTTCGGACGGCAATTAATTATTCCCATTTAAAAATGTAATTAATAAATCAGGGAAACCAGATATTCATCATTACAAACGTATCTTCGTTGTACTGTACTGCTGTATAATGACAATACATTTTAATCGAATCTAATGTATGGACAGATTTACCTTTACTGCTAATGCCTGCAATGTATTAATAATCCACAAGGTGGTGCAGTTTCTATATGAGAACAAAATCAACATTATCATGATGGGAAAAATCAACATGGTAGGTTACACAGTACAGTAGATCAAGTCAGATTTGTTTAAGTTTGTAGTATAATTATGTACAGTGATACAGGTATAAAGACACTATGGTAGTAAGTAATACTGGCCAGCAGCATAACTAGTAAGGGAGGTAGGTAAGGGATATGTACAGATATAGATATAGTATCTACACAGATATCTAAAAGGATTATACGCAGGTATGTACAGACAGATAGATATATATATACAGTAAGAATAAATATATATATGTACATATATACAGTACATTAGGTAGGCTGGTCCTGGCTCCCAAAGAAATCCCCAACTGCTCCCAAAATGTGATATCGGAAATTATCGGTATCGGTTTAAAAGAAAAATATATATAAATAAATTAAATGTATTAATTTGTTTACATTTATTTAACCCTTATTTACCCAGGCAAGCAAGTAAGAACAAATTCTGATTTTATTTATTGTCAAAAGTATGCATAATGTTGTGTTAATTCCACGACAAGAGATATGTAATGTTAATTACCTGAAATTATTCCGTTTTTTTGGGGGGGAACCCTGCATATA
>NC_140180.1:11695229-11697729 GCF_963971535.1 Notolepis coatsorum | reverse complement strand
GCACCACTGAAAGGCTTTATAAAACAATGGCAAGCATTCCTACAAGAAATATAGCTTTTTTTATCTACTTTTTCTCCCCCATTTTCAATTTTTCTCCCATCCCAATTTCGTATTATCCAATTCTTCCCTCCCCTGTCTCGAACGTTGCTAGACCATGCCTCCCACTGGTCTGCTGCAATGTGGACCAAGCCTTGCATCACGTGTCCCCTCCGGTACACGAGGAGGCAGCTGTCGCATCTTTTCACCTGTACAGCGTGATCTCTCAGTGGCAAGGAGTAGCACGTGGGAGGCTCACGCTGCCCCAGAAACGTCCTGATTCTGCTGTACAGGCGCACCAACCGACCTGTAGGAGTCGCTGTCCACAACGTCCGATCCCCACCCACCGGCTTTCCCACCCCCTACTACTGCCAATTGTATTAGTATGAACGACCAGCCAAGCCGGAAGCAATGCCGAGAGCTGGGGTCGAACCCAGCATCTCCTGCGTTAGTGGCGAGCGCCTTACCCACTGCGCCACATAGCCGCCCAAGAAATATAGCTTTTAATATCCATAAAAAGCAAGTTACAAACATCCCTTGGCAGGAACTACGCAAAAGGCCCTCTCACCATGAACACACCTGGTAAATCAAGGCTTGGTGGATCTAATCAAGAGCACCTGCTGCATCAATTAACTCCTGACAAACAAGACACGACCAGTTACTGTTTTAAGGTTTGAAATTAATGTAGCGCTGAATTATTGTGACACGTGAATAATGAAATATAGACAAACCAGACACAGTCTACACAAACATGGTCAAACCATTTACAATTTAACAATAAAATGTAATTATAAATTATGGGTGTATGAAGGAGCCCCAAGAAGGAGTCTCTCCTTCACAATACCGTTATGAACAACACACACGTGGTATTAAAGGGTTAAGTTCAGCATTTCCTTCTTACCGACGATGTTGTCAATCCGTACTTTTAAGTACTTAATCGTAATCAGCGATTAAGTACCGGTCAAGTAAGTACTTAATTTACGTTTTCTCTGATAAGACCGCGTTGAGTATAAAGAACAGCCTGGATTCTACTGATCCACAGTATCAATGGGACACATTCTGAACCTTTAACATTGCAACATAGAAAACATTCTGTGGCGACATGAGCTGAGGTGGCTGGTACGTTGTGCTGAGCTGTAAATAGCCTGCCTGCCTGGCTGTACAGCTGTAGATAGCCTGTCTGGCTGTACAGCAGTAGATAGCCTGCCTGGCTGTACAGCTGTAGATAGCTTGCCTGTCTGGCTGTACAGCAGTAAATAGCCTGCCTGTCTGGCTGTACAGCAGTAGATAGCCTGTCTGGCTGTACAGCAGTAGATAGCCTGTCTGGCTGTACAGCAGTAGATAGCCTGTCTGGCTGTACAGCTGTAGATAGCTTGTCTGTCTGGCTGTACAGCTGTAGATAGCCTGTCTGGCTGTACAGCTGTAGATAGCTTGTCTGGCTGTACAGCAGTAGATAGCTTGCCTGGCTGTACAGCTGTAGATAGCCTGTCTGGCTGTACAGCTGTAGATAGCTTGTCTGGCTGTACAGCAGTAGATAGCTTGCCTGGCTGTACAGCTGTAGATAGCTTGTCTGGCTGTACAGCAGTAGATAGCTTGTCTGGCTGTACAGCTGTAGATAGCTTGTCTGGCTGTACAGCTGTAGATAGCCTGTCTGGCTGTACAGCTGTAGATAGCTTGTCTGGCTGTACAGCTGTAGATAGCCTGTCTGGCTGTACAGCTGTAGATAGCCTGTCTGGCTGTACAGCAGTAGATAGCTTGTCTAGCTGTACAGCAGTAGATAGCCTGTCTAGCTGTACAGCAGTAGATAGCTTGTCTAGCTGTACAGCAGTAGATAGCTTGTCTAGCTGTACAGCAGTAGATAGCTTGCCTGGCTGTACAGCTGTAGATAGCTTGTCTGGCTGTACAGCAGTAGATAGCCTGTCTGGCTGTACAGCTGTAGATAGCTTGCCTGGCTGTACAGCTGTAGATAGCTTGTCTGGCTGTACAGCTGTAGATAGCCTGTCTGGCTGTACAGCTGTAGATAGCCTGTCTGGCTGTACAGCTGTAGATAGCTTGCCTGGCTGTACATTAACATTTTTACATTTACATTTAGTCATTTAGCTGACGCTTTTATCCAAAGCGACTTACAAGTTCTGTACGACAAGTCATCAGGAAGGAAGGGCACAACTCTATCAGCTGAGTAACAATGTTCATCAAAGTGTTGAGTGCTACAGTGTAGGTTAGTTTATTAGGACAAGTGCATGACAGTACGGTTAGTTAGGGTTAGATTTTTTTTTTTTTTATTGTTTTTTTTTTTTTTTATTCAGATAATGGTTGAAGAAGTGCGTCTTTAGTCGACGGCGAAAGATTGGACGGGATTGTGGGGCAAGGACTGAGAATAGGCGGCTTCTCTTTGATGACCCTCCCGGAGCTTGGATAGGAGTAGGTCTGAGGCGGCCAGAAGATGCAGAGCGTCGGGGTCTTG
>NC_140180.1:11507729-11687729 GCF_963971535.1 Notolepis coatsorum | reverse complement strand
AGACCAACCCATAACCCTAACTGAATCATTCAAGTTCCTCGGCACCCACATCAGCAATAAACTCAAATGGGACATTAACACCACTGCAGCAGCGCCTGTACTTCCTCAGGCAACTGAGGAAGTACAGAGTCCAACAACACCTGCTGGTCCAATTCTACACTGCCATAATTCAAAGCATCCTCACCTCATACATCACCATTCCATTGATAAACACACCAAACACAAACTCCAACGCATCATCAAGACAGCCTCCAAAATAATTGGCTGCCCCCTCCCCTCTCTGGACTCCATCTACACCTCACGCACAGTCACCCGCTCTGGTAAAATAGTCAACGACCCCTCTCACCCAGCACACCACTTATTCCAGCGCATGCCCTCAGGTCGCTACAGGTCCATTCTAACACACACGCTTCACAAACAGTTTTTTCCCCACAACAGTCCGAACACTGAACACCCTGGCCCGCCCCCCTTTGCACAGACGGGCAAGCATCGGTCACTGACTGACACTGTTACCGTGACTGTCCTATATGTATTTATGTATATATGTATTTATTGTGGGGATTGGGAGGTGGGAGGGGGGCGTTTTTGATGTTTGATGTCTGTTTCATGTTGATGTAACCAGTGTTTAACAATCTGTACCGAAAACAATTACCACCAACCATCGTTGTGTGGCATTAAAGTATCTTGTATCTTGTATCATATATATACCTGTGCTGCCATCGAAGCCCCCCACCACATACAGCTGATCTGTGTATATATATATATATTACCTGTGCTCTGTGTGTATATATATACAGTATATATTATATATATTACCTGTGCTCTGTGTATATATATATATATTATATATATACCTGTGCTGCCATCGAAGCCCCCCACCGCATACAGCTGCTCTGTATATATTCCCCGTGCTCTGTGTGTATATATTAGAGCTGGGCCGTTAACGTGCTGCGTTAACGCCGGACTATTATCGCACGTTAAAAAAATGTACGCCGTTAATCTCACTCACACATACACATACGGGTACTTAATAAGGGCGGGCCTCTCCGTGGCTCTGTGCTGCTGAAGCGCGCAGCCACACAGACCGAGCTCTGCGCTCATCATGGCGGAGAGAACTAAACGAAAGTATGGGTACACTTTACGAAAGTCGATGCCGACAACGCACGTTGCCACAAGTGCAATAAAACATTTGCAAGTATGGGTGGCAATACAAGCAATTTGTCAAAACATCCGTTGTCAAAACATAACATTAGTCTGCAGAAATGCACCGTTTTCGACTGCTTTGCTCGCAGTGTTCCATCTCCATGCACGTCCACTGCAGGTAAGCCAAGATAATACGGAGTTAGCTAGGCTAATAACGAATTATTACGAATAGGCTAATAAATAAAATATAATTACATAGCTAATTGTTTAGCTACAAATATATTTGAAAGATGACAACTTTTTATAGATCGTCACAGCCCACCCCTCCTCCCTCTACCACCACCGGTCCCAGCCAAGTCCCTTCACCCTAGCAGCTAGGAAGGATGACAGAGGATAGGGTGAACGAGTGTCACAGGGCTGTGACCCAGTTCTGTATCGTATCGCTCTCGCTCGGCATCGCTCTCTGCACTATCTCGCATACGTGCACGCGCACTGAATAAAGACCACAATGTACCTTTAATCCCAATATTCGTCTGACCACACCCCTATCAGCTTACCCATATAAGCAGGGGTGGGGCCACCCACTCTCCTCCTTCTCGCTTTCACCACAAGGAAGAAGTGCCTCGGTAGATCCCCACACTTGACACCATGATGGAAGAAAGGTTTAGGAGCAGCTTTGGGAAACAAGGATACGTTGACATCATATCTTTATTTTCTCTCTCACTATTTTCGAGAAAATACGGCGATATTGTCTTCGTACTGGAGTGTCTGGAAGATGATGATCATTCTAAAAACCCTCCACCGGTTTTCGTATTGGGAGCACGCCGCTGCATGCTTCTCAACTGCAGTTCCTTGCTGTGTTTGTTGGGGTGAAACCTGTCAGGCCACAGCTGAACTGTCGGACATGCCGCTGTTGTGAGAAGCGGTGCGTTCCAGGTTGGGTGAGTAGTGTTTGCTGGCGGGCTCCACTTGTCTGTTAGTGCTATGGGGGCTACTTGACAAAGTTTATGGAAACCGGCCCCAGGCTAGGGTCCTTTGTTCAGCCACCTAGGCGACAGAAGGCCTTGGTCTGAAGACCATTATAGTTTTAACTAGTGGGCCGCGACCATTGACACTGGTGATCCCTGTGTGTTCTGGACGAGTGGATTCTCTCTGTCACCGTGTTAAGGCCCCATCTTTCATATCCAAATGAGAGTATTCCTTCACGAGGGGATATGTGCATGTAATGTGCGATAGCGGCAGATTCATGTTCAAAGTCAGCTACACAGGCCAGTTGGTACTGTGCTGATTCCGTCGGATGTGGTAAAGTCACCGTTGTGAAGCGGTGTTGACATCTTGTTTTCTCTTTTCTCTTAAAAAGTGAGGAGAGGTTCAGAACGGCGGCCTGTCTGGGTGAGTGTTATGTCATTGTTTACATGTTCATAGCTTACGGTTAGCCAGTCAGCTGTTAACTGCTGCGTTAGCCTGCTGGATCGCTGCATGGCCTGCTTAGGGCCTACTATTAGCCAGTCAGCTGTTAGCTGCGGGGCTAGCATGTCGTGGTCGCTAGGTAACGTTAGCTTGCTGCTATGGCTATGGCCTGGCGCGGGGTAGCTTAGCTTCTCGCGCGCCGCCGTGAGCTCGCTTCTGATCGCGTGCGTCGTTAGATCGGCGTCTCGCGAGCAGAAGCAGTAGCACCCAAACGGTTGGAGCGGCCGTTAGCTTGATGCTAGTCTGTTGAACGTGCTTTGATTTTAACATGTTTTACACTCTTGACCACGACGTCATCCTTGACAGGGGATGTTTTCGTCGACCCTGCCCTGAGCCAGGACGGCAAGGTTGCATCAACAGGGGACTGTAGTGCGGGTTGGGGCGGTGACGCTGCCCAGTTCGGACAACACAGGAGCGGCTGTGTTTCCTACGGTGTCTGTGACTGCACTTCGCTGATCTGCGTTCCGGGTAGGAACGGGGTTGACCAGACCTCATAACACGTCTTCTGGTTTTACTTTGCTAAATGTATTGTGAATAACGGTGTTTTTCCCAAAACGTGTGTTGCTACAATGCATTTAGGATACGTTGCGGGTTATGTGTGAGCTGTTTTTGTCACTGGCAGTTAGCTTCTCCGTGCAAATGGGATGTAATGATCTGGTTGTTGTGTGAGAAACACGGCCGTGTACTCACAACTAAGGTAACTAACCTATGAAGCTATGCTTGGTGACAAGTGAGTAAAAGAATGTTCTTTCTCAGACTGTAATGACAATGAACAGTGTGTTCACACATTAACAGGTTTTCCTGTTTTAACTGGCCGTATTGAGGGTAAAATAGGAGGATTGTGTTTCCCCCCCGGTTCCCTGGGGACTTTTTCATCCTCCTATCAGACATGTTGTGCATTAATTGTGTCTTTTGTGTGGTAGGGATACGATGTAACTCTTAGCTTGATTGCTGAGGTTGTGCTAAATCTGCTGGAGAAACTTATTTCCTAAAGGGAAATTGGTTTGGTTGCTGTCATGTGTGCTTAGCAAGGCCTGTGGTCGATACTAATCAAGAATGATGTATTCTCTCATTGTGAAAAAAACGGCGTTCCTCTGTTGAGTGTTTTTTGCCATTTTTTGTAGGTGATGATGGGTTGTGTGTGTCATGTGACCTACAACTGGGTTGTACTGGCCACAGAAGCACATGTGTATGTTGGACCGGGGTTCTTAGAGCCCTCTCTATTCTGTGTTTTTCCTTAGTAAAAATCAGATAGCAGGTTAGCTCATGCGCTGTGTGGAGCTGTGAAACGCTTCATAGAGCTGACTATGACTGTGTCATATTCTCTTTTTGTCGTTACATCGTATCATGGGTGTGGGGTCGTAAAGGGGTGAACTGGTAACCTTTCCTCTCCCCATTGTTCTGTCGGTCAGGGGTACACCCCCTGTCCTTCAAGGTTCCCGTCACGTGGCGGTTCGGCACGTTACGGGGGGGGGGGGGGGGGGGGGGGGGAGGGAGTTCCTGGTCCCACGGCCTGGTATATTGGGCGTGTGCACCGCAGGAATTCCCCCGCCATAGAGTACGTCACCGTGCGCGTCTCTGTTGGTAGGACTTCCGTGTGCTGTTCAGGTCCATGTGATGGATCTGTTTTCAGGGGGGGTGGTCAGGGCTCCTCCTCACCAAGCGCCTATTCAGGCCTTCTGTGAGTTCGGACTCCTTCTTCCATGTGAGGAAGCCTCCATCAGAGTACAGAGCCTTCCTCCTCAGATTGTCAAAGTGAGTGGACCCTCTAGAAGGGTCCTTTTCTATTGTATGTATATTCGATTCAATTCGTTTATTGAGTGTGTATGGGTTCAGTGCCTCTTCCCCGGAGGCCCTAAAACCAGTTTTTTACATGGCTCAAGGTGCAATATATTCTTTTCAATCTGTACAGCTCGCGTGGGAAGTCTCTCTGGGGATCCCCGTCTCTTTCCTATGGGAGGGTGGTGGGATGTAAAAATGTGAACATTTTTTACCCCGGCTGTGTAGACTGGGATACATACTGTTGATGCTTCCTTCTTTCTATTCCAGAAGTGTTGGAGTTAGGGAGTGTCACACCCCTCTTGTCGTTCCCCTGGGCGCCTTGGGGATTCGATGACAGGTCTAAATAGCCTGTTCATTGATGGGGGTGTGTCCCGACGCACGTATAGTGCTAGCTCGCTGTAAACAGGCGATTGACTGGCACGCCTTGGTTGCTTGTGGTTGAAACAGCGTTTTTATAAAGCAACTGAGATGGGGGTTTTTCCTCTTCCGACGACCACATCCCATGACCTGGGTGGGTTGTCGACGGATTCTCGTTCATGTCTGGGGGATGATGACGGGATGGATCTGAACATATGTGGTGGGGTCTCACGCCCTTGGGGTGGGCCACCAGGCGCGGTTCGTCCGAACGTCTGGGTGGCGCCTTCTTTTCATGTTAAGATCAACACGCATATCTGCCCTTCTCCTGGAGTAGGCATGTCGGCGTGGTTAGGGCACGGGACTGGTTCTGGTCACGCTGGTCCAGATCAGTTGAACCCGTTGTCCGCCGGGGATGCAGATCTGCTGTTCTGGTACCCTGAGGGACTTGGGCTTTTTTCAGGGGGAAAAATGCCAGGTCGGTCTGGGTGTCACAGGGTTAAGCGCTATGGAGACCCTGGTTGGGTATGTTTTTACTCAGCACTGTCGTCATGGCTTACAGCCATGCCATTCTGTACGCGCTCGATCTCATTGGATCTCGGCCGCTACACAGGTTGGTCCTGGTTAGTACTTGGTTGGGAGACCGCCTGGGAATACCAAGTACGGTGTGCTTAGGGGCTGGTTCTCCATTATTTTTCGCTCCTCTCTCACGCATGGCGAAGAGGGGCTTGTGGGGGTGGTTTTTTGACCTCCTCTGGTGACCCTGTGCTTCCCGTACCGCCAGGCCCGGTCCGAAGTGATGTTTGCGACCCGTAGGCCTGGGTTAACCCTTTTTGGAAACTGAAACACTTGTACTGCGGTATAGCCGGTGTATACCCGCAGGTGTGTTTTGGAGTTTTTTCTTGAGGGGTTATAGGAACAACCACCGCATTGGGTAACACCGAGGTGGTTGATTCCCTGGTGTGTTGGTGCAGTGTCAACTCCCGGGTTCACCGTTTGAGGGTGCCCCTGCACGTTCATGACGTCTGCCAATCGTGTCAGCCTTCTCTGCCTCGACCCCTCTGGGTGGGGGTTTTTAAATGGAGGCTTGGTCATGCAACACCGCCAGCTTACGCTCCTTCCGCCGGGGCGGCTGTGTTCAGCTGTCCCCTCTGGCGCCTGTCTCGTCCGCAGTCTCCAGGCTAGGGTTAACAGCCTGTTGCCTGGTTTTTCCCCGGTGCGCTGCCTGCTTCCGTTGGTTAACCTTTTTTGTGTGCTTACGGCCATGCTGACTGCCTGTTCTGCAGGGTCAGTGTGCCAGGCGGTGTACTATTGGGGGGACAGGGCCCGCTCGGCTTACGGCCATACCAACCTGAACACGCCCGATCTCGTCCGATCTCGGAAGCTAAGCAGGTTCTGGCCTGGTTAGTACTTGGATGGGATTCCGCCTGGGAATACCAGGTGCAGTAACTGAGGGGCCTTTGTCCGAATACGCTGGCGATGTGGGGGGCGGGGCACTACGTGCCCACCTGGTGGGGTCTTGATGCTGGCATCATGGACTTCTCCGGGCCCCCATTCTAGGGAGTCCAGTCCTTTTGGTGGGTCTGGGTCTTCCTTCGTGCTCCGCTGCTACGGCCTTGCCACGGGGTTGGGTTTGCCCTTGACCCCGTGATTCTGGGGGCAGTAACGAGGTTGTTCCTCCGTTCGTTCCCGGGTGGCATGCGGGTTGTGCGTGTGTGTAGTCGTGGGGTCAAGCCACGGTCTGCTCACCCTGTGCGTTGAGTTGCTTGAGTGCCTCTTCGCACGGTCGGGTCCGTCGCCCTCCCGTGAAGCCCCTAATAGGGGGGGTGCCCGCCATTAGGGTGGGTCGGGGGGGCTCGGCCCTCCCTGTTCTGATGGTTTGTGGGGGGCTGTCAGCGGGGTGTATTTGTCGGCCGTTGGCTCTCGCTCGGCCTCCCTTGTGCAGAGAGCGATGCCGAGCGAGAGCGATACGATACAGAACGTTAGGTTATGACTATAACCAAGTTCTGTTAGTATAGCGACGCTCGGCATCCGACGCCGCTGCAGCCTTTGACCTCGCCTTGTGGCGAAAGCTTGGGAAGGAGGAGAGTGGGTGGCCCCACCCCTGCTTATATGGGTAAGCTGATAGGGGTGTGGTCAGACGAATATTGGGATTAAAGGTACATTGTGGTCTTTATTCAGTGCGCGTGCACGTATGCGAGATAGTGCAGAGAGCGATGCCGAGCGTCGCTATACTAACAGAACTTGGTTATAGTCATAACCTAACGTTTGTTGTCAAAGGCCTGCACCCCTTCTCTACATTGGAGTCCAAGGGCTTTAAGTGACAACTAATCATTCAGTGTATATAGTTTTTTTTTTATCTTACATTTGTTGTTTATTATAAAAAGTCTATAATTCAGACACATTTAAAACATTGTTGCTGCTGTTGAAGAAATAATATTTATTTATTATATTTATTTATAAAGTTATATAAAAGAACATTGCTGCTGCTGTTGCTGAAGAAATAATATTTATTTATAAAGTTATAAATAATAAAGCAATGTCGATAAAGTACCGAACCGTTAAGCAGTATCGATAAGGGTACTAGTATCGATAAAATCCTAACGATACCCATCCCTAGGTAGAACACACATATTTTGAATGCCTTCGGCAGACTTCAAATGAGCCATTTTAATCTAGATTAACTCCAGGATTGCAGATAGATTAATCTAGATAAAAAAATGTAATCTATGCCCACCTCTAATATATATACAGTATATATTATATATATTACCTGTGCTGTGTGTATATATACAGTATATATATATGACCTGTGCTCTGTGTGTATATATATACAGTATATATTATATATATTACCTGTGCTCTGTGTGTATATATATACAGTATATATTATATATATTACCTGTGCTGTGTGTATATATACAGTATATATATATTACCTGTGCTCTGTGTTCAAGTTTCAAGTTTCAAGTTTCTTTATTAGTTGTCATACAGAAGTACAGAATACTTTTATACAAAATGCTTCTTACTGTTACGTTCCAGAGACTGTGCTAGACAAGATAAGTATGAAATAACATAGTATAGCATGTAAATTAGAAGTAAAAAATGAGGTCACAGTCTTCAGTATAGACATATGTACAATGTTCGATGCAGAATAGACGTAACCGAGTTACCATATAATATACAATACTATGCAGTGTACTAATACAATACTATATAGTGCAAAGCAGAAATGGGATGAGGTACAATTTAAGTACAATTTACAGTAAGGTGTACGAGTTGTAGTGCAAATCCTTTATCAATAAATATAAAGTGTGTTTAGGTGATCTAAAGTGTGGAGAGTGGGTGCTGCAGTGTGTTTGTTTGTTTAAAGTGAGTGTGTGCGTGTGTATATATATACAGTATATATATATATTACCTGTGCTCTGTGTGTATATATATATTACCTGTGCTCTGTGTGTATATATACAGTATATATATATGACCTGTGCTCTGTGTGTATATATATACAGTATATATTGATTTGATTTTTTTTGATTTTGAAGTCTTTATTTCGAACATGCAATGAATACAACAAACAATAACAAAAAGCAAAACAACTCAATCTGCATATTACCTGTGCTCTGTGTGTATATATATACAGTATATATTATATATATTACCTGTGCTCTGTGTGTATATATATACAGTATATATTATATATATTACCTGTGCTGTGTGTATATATATATACAGTATATATTATATATATTACCTGTGCTCTGTGTGTATATATATACAGTATATATTATATATATTACCTGTGCTGTGTGTGTATATATATACAGTATATATTATATATATTACCTGTGCTCTGTGTGTATATATATATTACCTGTGCTCTGTGTGTATATATACAGTATATATATATGACCTGTGCTCTGTGTGTATATATATACAGTATATATTGATTTGATTTTTTTTGATTTTGAAGTCTTTATTTCGAACATGCAATGAATACAACAAACAATAACAAAAAGCAAAACAACTCAATCTGCATATTACCTGTGCTCTGTGTGTATATATATACAGTATATATTATATATATTACCTGTGCTCTGTGTGTATATATATACAGTATATATTATATATATTACCTGTGCTGTGTGTATATATATATACAGTATATATTATATATATTACCTGTGCTCTGTGTGTATATATATACAGTATATATTATATATATTACCTGTGCTGTGTGTGTATATATATACAGTATATATTATATATATTACCTGTGCTCTGTGTGTATATATATACAGTATATATTATATATATTACCTGTGCTGTGTGTATATATATACAGTATATATTATATATATTACCTGTGCTCTGTGTGTGTATATATATATACAGTATATATTATATATATTACCTGTGCTCTGTGTGTATATATACAGTATATATATATTACCTGTGCTGCCATCGAAGCCCCCCACCGCGTACAGCTGCTCTGCCAGGACGGCTGCCCCCAGCGTGCTCCGTCTCTCCTGCATGCTGGCCACCGCGCTCCACTGGTCCCTCACACCGTCGTACATGTCCACCGTCCGCACCCTCAGAGAGCCGTTGAAGCCTCCTACTGCGTAGACACGGCCCGACATGAACACCACGCCTGGAGGGAGGACACAGAGAGAGAGAGAGAGAGGTTAGAACCTTCTGGCCCATCTGTAAGTTATCTATCCGTCTATCTATAACCTATATATCTGTCTATCTATAACCTATATATCCATCTGTCTATAACCCATCTATCTGTCTATATAACCTATATATCCATCTGTCTATAACCCATCTGTCGATCTATAACCTATATATCCATCCGTCTATAACCTATCTATCAGTCTATCTATAACCTATATATCTGTCCATCTATAACCTATATATCCATCTGTCTATAACCCATCTGTCGATCTATAACCTATATATCCATCTGTCTATAACCCATCTGTCGATTTATAACCTATATATCCATCTGATCTGTCTATAACCTATCAATCAGTCTATCTATAACCTATATATCTGTCTATCTATAACCTATATATCCATCTGTATATAACCCATCTATCTGTCTATATATAACCTATATATCTGTCAGTCTATCTATAACCTATATATCCGTCTATCTATAACCCATCTGTCTATCTATAACCTATATATCTATAAGCTATATATCATCTATAACCTATATATTTTTTTTAATCCACTTTCTTTTTCTTTTTTTCTCCCATCCCGATTTAGCCGTGCCAATTCTCCCCTCCCCTGTCTTGATCGTTGCTCGCATGTGCCCCTCACTGGCCGGTCGTAGGGAGGATAGAAGCCCATCACATGTCCCCTCCGATACATGTGTAGGCAGCCAGTCGCATCTTTTCACCTGCCAGCGCGGACTCTCATTTAGCGAGGAGTAACGCGTGGGAGGCTCACACTGCCCCCGCCATTTTCCCGTCTCTGCTGTGCAGGCGTCCCCCAACCGACCTGTAGGAGTCGCCGTTTACAACGTCCAGATTACCACCCATCGACTTCCCACCCGCTAACTCTGCCAATTGTGGGGCGGCGTGGCTCAGGGGTAGAGCGGGTCGTCCAATGATCGAAGGGTTGGTGGTTCGAATCCCGCTCAAGCCCATGTCCATCCCACTGCCGTTGTGTCCTTGGGCAAGACACTTAACCTACTTGCCTCGTATGAACGTGTATGCATGTGTATGAATGTTGGTGGTGGTCGGAGGGGCCGTAGGCGTTGATTATTCGCCACGCTTCCGTGAGTCTGCCTCAGGGCAGCTCTGGCTGCAATTGTAGCTTACCACCACCGGGATGACTGTGTATGAACGAATAATGGACTCTGTAAGCGCTCTGGGGTCTCTGGGGTGTCACGAAGAGCGCTATATAAATCCAATCCATTATTATTATTATTATTAGTATGACGGCCGGCCAAAGCCGGAGGCAACGCTGACAGCCGGATCCGATACCGGCGTCTCTTGCATTGGTGACGAGCGCAATGTCCGCTGCGCCACCCAGCCGCCCCTATAACCTATATATCTATAACCTATATATCTGTCCATCTATAACCCATGTATCTGTCCATCTATATAACCCACCTATCTATCTGTCTATAATCTATCTATCTAATGTTATCTATCCATCTATCATCATCTAACTATGGATAATCTAACGTTATCCATCTATCTATAATTGATCTATTCACAGCGCAATGACCAGGAAGCAAATTGGCATAACGACTGAATTGGGGGATGGGAGAAAAGATGAAAGAAAATCACTGATATTGACCGATACTGATGCATCCCTATTGGCAACCCCCAACACACACACACACACACACACACACACACACACTCTCACACACACACACACACACACACACACACACACACACTCACCAGCTCGACAGCGTCTGGAGGGAAGGTCGGCTACTTGGAACCAACGGTCTTCTTGGAAGTCATAACACTCCACACTGCGGATGGCTTTAGGAGCCTGTCCCCCTACCACTATCATCACCTACACACACACACACACACACACACAGGACATTGAGACATAATAAAGAACAGTTGGAGAGTGAATGTGTATGTGTTCATTGTAATGTCATGTGTGCTCGCTATGTGTGGTGTGGGTGAGAGAGAGAAAGACTGCTACTGTTTACTGTACACCCCCAGCCAGGAGAAACTAACTACTGTTTACTGTACACCCCCAGCCAGGAGAAACTAACTACTGTTTACTGTACACCCCCAGCCAGGAGAAACTAACTACTGTTTACTGTACACCCCCAGCCAGGAGAAACCAACTACTGTTTACTGTACCCCCCCAGCCAGGAGAAACCAACTACTGTTTACTGTACACCCCCAGCCAGGAGAAACCAACTACTGTTTACTGTACACCCCCAGCCAGGAGAAACTAACTACTGTTTACTGTACACCCCCAGCCAGGAGAAACCAACTACTGTTTACTGTACACCCCCAGCCAGGAGAAACTAACTACTGTTTACTGTACCCCCCCAGCCAGGAGAAACTAACTACTGTTTACTGTACACCCCCAGCCAGGAGAAACTAACTACTGTTTACTGTACACCCCCAGCCAGGAGAAACCAACTACTGTTTACTGTACACCCCCAGCCAGGAGAAACTAACTACTGTTTACTGTACACCCCCAGCCAGGAGAAACTAACTACTGTTTACTGTACACCCCCAGCCAGGAGAAACTAACTACTGTTTACTGTACACCCCCAGCCAGGAGAAACTAACTACTGTTTACTGTACACCCCCAGCCAGGAGAAACCAACTACTGTTTACTGTACACCCCCAGCCAGGAGAAACTAACTACTGTTTACTGTACACCCCCAGCCAGGAGAAACTAACTACGCAATTAATGTGTATCCACAGAAATAACAATATTGATTATGGTCTATAATTCACTACATCAGAAGTTAGTAAGAATATTGGTTATTGTCTGAATTTAAAAAAAAAAAAAAAAAAAAACTATCTAACCCTAACTAACCTTACTGTCATGCACTTGTCCTAATAAACTAACCTACACTGTAGCACTCAACACTTTGATGAACATTGTTACTCAGGTGCTAGAGTTGTGCCCTTCCTTCCTGATGACTTGTCGTACAGAACTTGTAAGTCGCTTTGGATAAAAGCGTCAGCTAAATGACTAAATGTAAAATGTAAAAAATTTAAATTGTCTAGAATTCACTACCTCAGAAGTTAGTAAGAATATTGATTATGGTCTATAATTCACTACCTCAGAAGTTAGTAAGAATATTAGTTATTGTCTATAATTCACTACATCAGAAGTTAGTAAGAATATTGGTTATTGTCTAGAATTCACTACATCACAAGTTAGTAAGAATATTGATTATAGACTATAAATCACTACCTCAGAAGTTAGTACGAATATTGATTATAGTCTATAATTCACTACATCAGAAGTTAGTAAGAATATTGTCTATAATTCACTACATCAGAAGTTAGTAAGAATATTGATTATAGTCTATAATTCACTACATCACAAGTTAGTAAGAATATTGATTATAGTCTATAATTCACTACATCACAAGTTAGTAAGAATATTGTCTATAATTCACTACATCAGAAGTTAGTAAGAATATTGATTATAGTCTATAATTCACTACATCACAAGTTAGTATGAATATTGATTATAGACTATACATCACTACATCACAAGTTAGTAAGAATATTGTCTATAATTCACTACATCAGAAGTTAGTAAGAATATTGATTATAGTCTATAATTCACTACATCACAAGTTAGTATGAATATTGATTATAGACTATACATCACTACATCACAAGTTAGTATGAATATTGATTATAGACTATACATCACTACATCACAAGTTAGTATGAATATTGATTATAGACTATACATCACTACATCACAAGTTAGTATGAATATTGATTATAGACTATACATCACTACATCACAGGAATGAAGAGTCTGTCAGAGAGGGTGGCCTGATTCAGTCTGGTTAGATGATGATTTGTGTGTGCATGCATGTGTGTGTGTGTGTGTGTGTGCGTGTGTGCGTGAGTGACACACATATATATAGAAAGAGGGAGCGCGGCTACGTGGCGTAGTGGGCAAGGCGTTCGCCACAAATGCGGAGACGCTGGGCTCGCCTGCCCAGCGCTCCACATTGCTTTCAGTTTAGCTGGTCGTCCGTACTAATACATATTGGCAGTATTAGGGGGTGGGAAACTGATGGGTGGCGATCGGGCGTTGTGGACAGCGACTCCTACAGGTCGGTTGGTGTGCCTGCGCAGTAGAATCAGGAAGTGTCGGGGGGCAGCGTGAGCCTCCCACGCGTTACTCCTCGCCACTGAGAGATCGAGCTGCGCAGGTGAAAAGATGCGACTGCTGTTACCTCGAGTACCGGAGGGGACTTGTGCTATGTATGACTTAGTCCACATTGCAGCCGGCTTGTGGGAGGCAAGAAACAGCGTTCGTGACAGGGGAGGGTTGAATTGGATGATACGAAATTGGGATGGGAGAAAAAATAGAAAATGGGAGAAAAAGTGGATACAATTTTTTTTTTAAAACAATCACCTCCCAAGGTGTCTAAGCTACACCGTGCTGCACACCATCAGAGGCCAAGATACATCACATGTATGTTATTTTCGTGCGTTTATCCCAAGCTTTCTCTAAATATTCAGCAAGAGCAAAAACCCTGTGATCAAAAAAACATTTTAGTCTATCTCTGCATCACTCAACCACAGTAACTCAAGGTTTTTTTTTACACCCGTCAAATAACTTTTTACACAACTCATAGTATAGTGGACAATAAAACATCAAATGAAACTCATCCTCAATATCGATACCACAGTAAATACAGTCCGGTCTCGAGGTGCGGGGGCAAAATGTGTGTGTGTGTGCGCGAGTGTATGTGTTTAACAGTACAGTAGCTAACGCATTGAGTGGGTGTGCGTGAGATAGAGAGAGAGAGAGAGAGAGAGAGAGAGAGAGAGAGAGAGAGAGAGAGAGAGAGAGAGAGAGAGAGAGAGAGAGAGAGAGAGAGAGAGAGAGAGAGAGAGAGAGAGAGAGAGAGAGAGAGAGAGAGAGAGAGAGAGAGAGAGAGAGAGAGAGAGAGAGAGAGAGAGACCTTGGGCAGGCTGATGGGTGTGCGTGGGCGTGTGCGGTCGGTCTTGATGAGGTGTCTCTGGTCGGCGGGCAGCAGGTGGTACTTCATGGCTTCTATCAGGAAGTCTTTGCAGGTGTTGTTGTTCTTTATCAGGGCCTCCTCCTCCACGATCTGACACGGAGAAGAGAAGAGGAGAGAAGAGAAATACTTCATTCACCCCCGAGGGAAATTTGGCACTACAAATCGCTCACGGTAAACCGTAAACCTTTAAGGTAGACAAAAACAAAAGTCACGAATAATAGAAATACGGCCCGGGATATACATTTTCTATGTTATGTATATATTCTAATATAAAATAAAAGAACACTGGAGTCAGTCTCTATTATGCCCACAGCAGCACAAACCACAGATTATTGTGGTCGATTATACTGTATTTTCTACGATGTGAGATGGCAGGAGGTGGGCAACCATGTCTTTGAGAGCTACCAGTAGATTATCAGTCGATCACTGGACAATCAGCCCCCCCCCCCCCCGGACAAAGGCATCCGTCGTCATCCAATGACACTCTTATGCCTAATTTATACTCGGACGTCAAAGTGGTTACGAAGGTTGCGGTGAGCTTGCAGACGCAGCTGGCCAAAGATTACAATCAAATCGACACAAGCTGACGTGGATGGCGTAGAGAGCCACGATTGGCCACTGCCCTGGGTCGGGTCGGGTCGGGCCGGGCCGGGCCGTGTACGTGTTCCTCCGACATACTTCTGGCCTTCATGCTTGACGGTAGTGTGATAGTAAAGGGTTAACCTTCTGTAGTGTGGCAGTGAAAGGGTTAAGGATGGGTAGGCTATAGAGAGGCCTACCTGGGAAGAGGATTCTGTATTATTTTAAAACGGGAAGAGGATTATTATTATTATTATTATGATCTGCTACGTATGTAATAGGGGTAGGAATCACCAGATACGATGTGATATTATCACAATATTGTGACAATATTGTTTATATAATTTTTTTCAACTGCAAATGATGTCCCCAAAAGGAAAACGTTTTCAATGTCTGCAATAAATAAATATATACATCATCCGTTTTATCTAATAAGATAATGTTTTCAGTCTGTTCACCTCACTCCAATCAGTAATCATCAGTCATTATTTTATATTATTATTTTATTTCTATTCTTTTAATTATATCAGCACGCAAAATATCGCAATGTATAGCAGTTTTCCCCGACCCCTAGTATGCAACTACTGCACACAAATCAGATACATGCAAATGCTTGGGCAATTTTTTGCTTCTGAAATAAGAGATTGAGAATACTTTGTGCAACGTTTTCAATATTTTGTGTTGTAGAACACGTGCCTGACAAATAAGCATCTTGATCACTGAGGATTTGTCTTGTTTCCTTAATCTTTCATTTAAAATCCAAGTAGCCACAATCTGATTGAGAGGAGAGGAGAGGAGAGGAGAGGAGAGGAGAGGAGAGGAGAGGAGAGGAGAGGAGAGGAGAGGAGAAGAGAGCAGAGGGGTGGAGAGGGGTGAAGAGGAGAGGAGAGGAGAGGAGAGGAGAGGAGAGGAGAGGAGAGGAGAGGAGAGGAGAGGAGAGGAGAGGGGTGAAGAGGAGAGGGGTGGAGAGAAAGGGGAGAAGAGAGCAGAGGGGTGGAGAGGGGTGAAGAGGAGAGGAGAGGGATGGAGAGAAAGGGGAGAAGAGAGCAGAGGGGAGGAGAGGAGAGGAGAGGAGAGGAGAGGAGAGGAGAGGAGAGGAGAGGAGAGGAGAGGAGAGGAGAGGAGAGGGGGGGGAGAGGAGAGGAGAGGAGAGGTTACCTGCACCAGGTAGTCTCTAGACAGCAGTGGTAACCTGACATGCTCCATCAGCTTGGGCATGTGTTCCAGACGAGCGTCCTTATCATGTTTAATCACACGCTATCATCGCTCTCATACCACCTGAGAGAGAGAGAGAGAGAGAGAGAGAGAGAGAGAGAGAGAGAGAGAGAAGAGAGAGAGAAGGTCAATATTCTTATTGTATCTACAGATATGGTAAAAAAAAATGATTATATTTGAGTGTTGAGTTTTTGGATGTGTGTGAGATTATGTGCAAAATAAATCTGCATTATCTTTTTTAGTGAAGTGCCCCCTTTAAGTGTCTTGTCCTCGACACACTGCCGGGAGGCATGTATGCCTTCGACGACGGAACTGCATTTCCGCGTTCGGGTTTGGCGCTCTGATTGGCCAGGTCATGTGACTATGTGCGCCAATCGTGGGACAGCAAGTTCTGCGCTATTTCCGGGTCTAACAGCCTGCCAAACTACCTGGCGTTCTATCGCCCTGCTCTAAGACAAACTCTAACCTTAACCAACTTCGAAGAGTGCCTAAGCTTAACCATTGTAGAAACTTGCGGTCCCACGATTGGCGTACATGTCACATGACCAGAAATGACCTGGCCAATCAGAGACGTGGAAATGCAGTTATGTTGTAGAAGGCATACAGGCGTGCCGGGAGGAGTCCGGATTCTAACCTTCTAATTCCTTCCGATTACCAGACGAGCCCTCTACCTCCCGAGCCACCGTCAGTCAGGAGGCCTGTCTCTCTGTGTGTCTCTCTGACTCGAGACATCAAGCAGCTGGTTAGACGCTGCTTCTGACACTATCAGAGCCCGTCACCGTCACCTGGCCCCAGCGTGACAGACAGGTGCTCTGACCTATCAGAGCCCGTCACACCGTCCACCTGGCCCCAGCGTGACAGACAGGTGCTCTGACCTATCTCTGGCTGCTCCTCGGCCGACAGCAAGCAGCAGACCCATGTGACGCCGCGCAAGGGTTCCAGTTCAGTCCCTTGTTTGCAACGATAATACTAGGGATGTCCGATATTATTGGCCCTACCGATTTTTATCGGCCGATATCGGCATTAAAATGTGATATCGGAAAATATCGGTATCGGTTTTCAATTTTTTTTTTTTTTTTTTTTACATTTCTTAACCTTTATTTACCCAGGCAAGCAAGTAAGAACAAATTCTGATTTTATTTATTGTCAAAAGTATGCATAATGTTGTGTTAATTCCACAACAAGAGATATGTAATGTTAATTAACTGAAATTATTCCATTTTTTGGGGGGGAAACCCTGCATATATCGGTATCGGTTGATATCGGTTGATATCGGTATCGGAAATTAAGAGTTGGACAATATTGGTATATCGGTATCGGTAAAAAAGCCAATATGAGCATCCCTAGATAATACCAAATGTGTTCAATTCAAAAGGAAATCGTACTTGAAGTACGTTTGACTGCCATGTCTGGGCATGATGCAAATAAATTAATAGCTTATAAATAATCAATGAATCAGACTATTCACCTGCCTAAACAACACCCGTGTTGAATACTTAATTGTGATTGTTGAGGGGTGAGATTTAAAATGTTTAGCCTGTGACCAGCAACTCTATAGCTTAGACCGGCAGCAGTCTGACGTCCCTCTGGACCGCCGGCGGGGTCCACCCCGACCACGCTATAGGGGGGATTCATCATTGGGAAAATGGATTATCGGCTATTGTAACAATTCTGCAAAGCTTTCCATTTTTGCACAAAATGAGGTTCCCTTCTCTCACTAACATTATTGTTTTTGGTTGAAATTAAATTCAGCGATTTTTTTATTACGGTTAATTGCGAATATTTTCATGTTGAGCTATAGATTGTGGATGAATACACACAGAAAAGGTACACCGTGCAAATGTCCATGCTTTATTTGTTTTAACCGAGACAATTTAGAATGGGCAATGGGGAAATATTTTGCGAGGTGGACCGGCCGGAAACAGCAATGACGTGACCACTACACCTCCCTATGACTGTGACCAGCAGCTCTATACTGTGACCAGCAGCTCTTTACTGTGACCAACAGCTCTATACTGTGCCCAGCAGCTCTATACCTGTGACCAGCAGCTCTATAACTGTGACCAACAGCTCTATAACTGTGACCAGCAGCTCTATGACTGTGACCAGCAGCTCTATGACGTGACCAGCAGCTCTATGACTGTGACACCGAGCAGCTCTATGTGAAACTGTGACAGCAGCTCTATGACTGTGACCAAGCAGCTCTATGACTGTGACCAGCAGCTCTATGACTGTGACCAGGCAGCTCTATACTGTGACCAGCAGCTCTATAACTGTGACCAGCAGCTCTATAACTGTGACCAGCAGCTCTATACTGTGACCAGCAGCTCTATAACTGTGACCAGCAGGCTCTATAACTGTGACCAGCAGCTCTATAACTGTGACCAGCAGCTCTATGACTGTGACCAGCAGCTCTATACTGTGACCAGCAGCCTCTATAACTGTGACCAGCAGCTCTATAACTGTGACCAGCAGCTCTATAACTGTGACCAGCAGCTCTATAACTGTGACCAGCAGCTCTATAACTGTGGACCAGCAGCTCTATGACTGTGACCAAGCAGCTCTATAACTGTGACCAGCAGCTCTATACTGTGACCAGCAGCTCTATAACTGTGACCAGCAGCTCTATAACTGTGACCAGCAGCTCTATGACTGTGACCAGCAGCTCAATACTGTGACCAGCAGCTCTATAACTGTGACCAGGCAGCTCTATAACTGTGACCAGCAAGCTCTATAACTGTGACCAGCAGCTCTATAACTGTGACCAGCAGCTCTATAACTGTGACCAGCAGCTCTATAACTGTGACCAGCAGCTCTATAACTGTGACCAGCAGCTCTATACTGTGGCCAGCAGCTCTATAACTGTGCCAACAGCAGGAGGTTCTGTTGAAGTGGACCAGGGGGCTCCAGCTCTCTCAGTAGCAGCAGGGAGGTTCTGTTGAAGTGGACAGGGGCTCACAGCTCTCTCAGTAGCAGCAGGGAGGTTCTGTTGAAGTGGACCAGGGGCTCACAGCTCTCAGTAGCAGCAGGGAGGTTCTGTTGAAGTGGAACCAGGGGCTCACAGCTCTCAGTAGCAGAGGGAGGTTCTGTTGAAGTGGACCAGGGGCTCACAGCTCTCAGTAGCAGCAGGGAGGTTCTGTTGAAGTGGACCAGGGGCTCACAGCTCTCAGTAGCAGCAGGGAGGTTCTGTTGAAGTGGACCAGGGACTCACAGCTAGGGATGTTCGATATTGGCTTTTTTACCGATATCCGATATACCGATATTGTCCAACTCTTAATTTCCGATACCGATATCAACCAATATGCAGGGCTTACCCCCCCAAAAAACTGAATAATTTCAGGTAATTAACATTACTTATTACATGGCGTTTTCACATTCGCCGAAATGCTTGATTGTGATTGGTCAATAGCGCTCGTCAGAGGTCCGTTATTACTCGATAACGGACCTCTGCCGAGCAATAATGACCGCTGTGCGCAGCTGTAGCAATCAAGCCCACTGACATCAGTGCAATCAGTCCACACACCTGGCGGCGATAATAATAACTTTATTTGGGCTGACAGCGGACGGAGCCACAGAACAACTGCGTCTGCATTTGATCTCGTCTTGTCGATGGTGTAAAATAAATTACCGGTAGGTATATTGTTAGTAAGTTAGCCATGTAATAAGCGGGATAATGTATAGCTCGGTCATTGTCGCAAAATAATTGACCTTCACTACGTTTAGAACACCTCGGCGAGGCGCCTCGGTATTTTAAACTCCGTGTCGGTCAATTATTTTGCGACAATGACCTCGTAGCTATACATTATCCCTTACATATCTCTTGCCGTGAAATTAACACAACATTATGCATAATTTTGACAATAAATAAAATAAGAATTTGTTCTTACTTGCTTGCCTGGGTAAGTAAATGTCGGCCGATAATATCGGACATCCCTAGCCACAGCTCCTTCCTTACCTTCTCCTCTGTGGAGACGGTGAGCTTGTCGCTGGCGATGAGGCTGCAGACCTGCTGGAGGGACAGACCCAGGAACTCCTCCACCTGCATCACGTCACAGAAGTGCTGCTCTGTGGGGACACAGACACACAGGACGACATAGTAGACTTTTATTAGTCTATTTTCAAATGGATCAAACCGTAAACAAAAGAGGCCTATTGGGATGTTAGATCCTAATGTGAAGAACTATGTTCTATTTTGATGCTCGTTTTATACTCGTTTTATGTCTGCAATTCATGCATTGCTCTTGATCTGCCAATTTTGTGCTAATTTTATGCCCGTCTTTTTTTTGGACTGCTGTGAAGCACTTTGAGCTGCAATTATAGTATGTGCTATACAAATAAAGTTTATTATTATTAATATTCATTATTATCTTACCAAGGATCGAACACACACACACACACACACACACACACACACACACACACACACACACACACACACACACACACACACACACACACACACACACACACACACACACACACACACACACACACACACACACACACACACACACACACACACACACACACACACACACACACACACACACACACACACACACACACACACACACACACACACACACACACACACACACACACACACACACACACACACACACACACACACACACACACACACACACACACACACACACACACACACACACACACACACACACACACACACACACACACACACACACACACACACACACACACACACACACACACACACACACACACACACACACACACACACACACACACACACACACACACACACACACACACACACACACACACACACACACACACACACACAGGCTGTGGGGACATTCCACAGTCTTACATTCGGCATCCAGAATTACAACCGGCAGTGTGGCTACATGAGTAGAGCTCCGGACTCATGATCGGAAGATCACCGG
The DNA here is from genome assembly GCF_963971535.1 of Notolepis coatsorum. Classification (NCBI taxonomy): domain Eukaryota; kingdom Metazoa; phylum Chordata; class Actinopteri; order Aulopiformes; family Paralepididae; genus Notolepis; species Notolepis coatsorum. The sequence continues at coordinate 11,666,531 of NC_140180.1, read as the reverse complement.
TTCGAGCCCCGGTCAAGGCTGTTGTCGGAAAGTGGTGTTGTTGTCCAGCAGGGGGCACTCTGTCCTCTGGACTAGTCAGTAACAATGCCCTTGTTTTACGGCATCACCGTATGAGATGCTAAACCGAGGTCCTGACTGAATCGTATCAACCCAGTATCAAGGCCACCTAATCATCCCTTTCCCTTAATTGGCTGATATCAATCCCCGTCTCCTGAGCCGTTCCGCCATTGTGTAGTGTGATGTGTGCCAGTGTATGGCAGCCATTGAGCCTACATAGCCCAAGGTTGGGTGCTACCAGTTGTGATGAAAGAGGCAATTTCCACCCTACATTTTGAGTGTCTAGAAAAGCGCTATATTCATTCAATCTTTATTTATACTCGATAATACACTGAGTAACTAAACTCATTTACAGTGCCGTCGAGATGTTACATACACAAGTGTCACAGTGTGTTCATAAATATAAAGACATCAGACAATCAGAATAATTAAGAGCACATTTTTAAATACATTCAAAAAAATCTTTTTTAAAAAGAATAAAATAGCAAAAAATTAAAACAGAGGTAATAATTTTAAAACAATTACATATTGTGGTGACCTGATTGGTCATTAACACATTGGTCGCCAAAATCGCTTTCCAGCGTTATTGCCCGCCAACATCGCTGTACAGCGTTTTTGAGATCAATATTTAATTTTTTCGCCATGGCATTCATAATTCATCCACCCACCCCCGGTGCTCCAGCGGGACCCTAAATGGGACTGCAACGGCTCAATACCGCCGCCTGGTGGATGGTCGGGCGAGTTACACTCTCGCCAAAACCGGATGTTGTCATCGGTGCGTCGAGGACATTCCTCCAGCAGTCACATCTCGCTACGGGACTCCTGACAAACACTATATACAAACTATAGTACATTTGGATCGCTGCCATAACGCAATAATAAATATGATTTCTGCGTTTATTGCGCCATACAAACCGGAAATGGATGTAGGTGATCGGCGTCGAATAATTGGGATCTTTCACCGCCAGTCTCATCGGCCCACGGTAAGAGAACAGTAACGTTATTTTCAACCCGATTGTGCATTTCCTTGTTTGCAAACCATCTGATCAATATATCAACCCAACCTACATAAAGCCGTTACTGATGATCAAGGAATTATAAACGACCCCCCCCCCCCTTTCCTCCACGCATGATGAAGCATAATGTATACCGATCATATACATTTGAATTTTTTAATATAGCGTGTATGGGAAAGAAACGCCAATCAATAATCTATCATATGAGTCAGGGCCTATAACTAGCGTTTTTGGAATTACAGCAGAAAAGATTAAAAACATACTTATATTCTAGAAGGTATTAACACAACAATGTATGAATGAAAAAGTATAACGTTCCCACATCCTGAACGATAGATAATCGATGTTGAATGGGCCATAGTAATGTCAATATAGCTATAATATTTAAAAAGTTATAGCCCTGCAAAGAAGGTAAACATCTCCATAGGCTTTTTTTTAGGCTGAATTTCCCTTGGGATCAATAAAGTACTTCTATTCGATTCGATTCTATCCTAACCTTAACCATAACAGGGTATCTGCAGGTTTCAACAAGTTCAATTTAAGACTTTTTTTAACACTTTCAGTGCCACGAGGTGGCGCCAGAGTTAGCGCTTCAATGCCACCATCGGCGCCAATGTTACGCTTAATATCGCCTAATCTATGTTTTAAATTATGGCTATGTGTCTAATCTGCCCGTCGTTTATCAAAGAATCCTTTTCCAGTCAGTGCTGTCAAGGCAGATTGGTTTTTTATCACTTCATTTCCGTTTGAGAGCATTTTGAAAAGCACCCGTTTTGAGGTAAAAAACAGTCCATTCTGGGGCATTCTATGATAATCGTCTTTTACTGGAATATTCCAGAACGTTGCTATTTGTCGGCCTATTTATGAATCGTTTTAAAAAAACCGCTAGATGATCAATATTATACATACACGCACGCCCATTCGAGCCGCGCACGGATAATCGGCGTGTTCATTTCCTCTTGGAGTTTTACAGTGAAACCGAAAGAGCCCATTTCACAAAACAGCTTATATCTTCATCAAAATGAGTCTGATTATCCTAACACTGATAACATAGATTCCTTACCTGACATCAACTGGTATATTCCAATTCCTGATCACCATTCGAAAAAATCGATAAGTGTATGGATCCAACGTGATACAGTAGAACACATGATTCCGCGGGGTTCAGAGGCTCCAGAATGAACTCTAATAACCCCGGCTGCATCAGTGGACTGGAAAATGTGGAGTACAGGATTTTTTCCCCCATCCATTTTCATTGAGTCCATTCCAAAATCCCTTATGTCATCTGGGAGATGATAGGGGGCGCTTTTTTCCACATCTGATCGCCGGCGGCGCTCGGGTAGACTAGGGTAGGCTCGCGTGATGCAATATGATTTCAGATCGCTAAAAAAAACTAAATAAAAAAAAAATTCAGAGAAATCTCGTGAGTGGCTTTCAACGAGATATTAATAATTCAGAGAAAACTCGTGAGTGGCATAGAAAGTGTTAAGACCTTTTTAATACCACTTATCTAACCAACCACTCATCTAACCAATGTCCCCACAATGACAAAAATAAATCTAGTTTTCATCACTTGTGGGGACAGCGGTAGGAAAGCGAGGACACACACACACTCACCTGCGTATGCGTGGGACTGGTCTAGGAGCTGGGTGCAGGTGTGGAGGTCGGCGAAGGCCCTGATGCCCAGACAGTTGGACGGGTGGAGCTGAGACTGGAGGAACTCACAGCACACCTGGCGGACATCCATCAGCTGAAGAAGACTGGCAGCCGGGAGGAGCACCTGGAGGGAGAGAGAGGGGGGGGGAGACAGAGAGAGACAGAGAGAGAGGGGGGAGGGAGAGAGAGGGGGGAGGGAGAGAGAGGGGGGAGACAGAGCGAGGGGGGGGAGAGAGAGGGGGGAGACAGAGCGAGGGGGGGGGAGAGAGAGGGGGGAGACAGAGCGAGGGGGGAGACAGAGAGAGGGGGGGGGGAGAGAGAGAGGGGGGAGACAGAGAGAGGCGGGGGAGGGAGAGAGAGGGGGGAGGGAGAGAGAGGGGGGGAGGGAGAGAGAGGGGGGAGACAGAGAGAGGGGGGAGACAGAGAGAGGGGGGGGAGAGACAGAGAGAGAGGGGGGGGAGACAGAGAGAGGGGGGGAGAGACAGAGAGAGGGAGAGAGAGGGGGGTGGGTAGAGAGAGGGGGGAGAGAGAGAGAGGGGGGGAGAGGGGGGTGGGTAGAGAGAGGGGGGAGACAGAGAGAAAGGGGGGGAGAGACAGAGAGAGAGAGGGGGGGGGGTGGGTAGAGGGGGGGGGGGAGAGAGAGAGAGGGGGGGAGACAGAGAGAGAGAGGGGGGTGGGGAGAGAGAGGGGGGAGAGAGAGAGGGGGGGGGAGACAGAGAGAGGGGGGGGGGAGACAGAGAGAGGGAGGGGGAGACCGAGAGAGAGACAGAGAGAGAGGGCGGGGGAGAGAGAGGGGGGGAGAGAGAGAGGGGGGGGAGAGAGAGAGGGGGGGGGGGACAGAGAGAGAGGGGGGAGAGAGAGGGGGGAGACAGAGAGAGGGGGGGGGAGAGACAGATAGAGAGAGAGGGGGGGGAGACAGAGAGGGAGAGAGGGGGGGTGGGTAGAGAGGGGGGGAGAGGGGGGAGAGAGAGAGGGGGGGGAGACAGAGAGAGAGAGAGAGAGAGAGGGGGGGGGAGACAGAGAGAGAGGGGGGGAGACAGAGAGAGACAGAGAGAGGGGGGGCAGAGAAAGAGAGATAGACAGAGATGGATTGAGACAGAGAGAGACAGAGACAGAGAGACAGAGAGAGAGAGAATTTCATTCATTAACCCTGCACACCGGTTTGATGGAAATTGAAGAAAAACTGAACATGCTAGTGATGATGTCATAATGGCTACTGGCCACTGAACGCTATAGAGTGGTACAAACAATGCAATTCACTTAACGCTATAAAGTGGTACAAACAATACAATTCACTTAACGCTATAGAGTGGTACAAACAATACAATTCACTGAACGCTATAGAGTGGTACAAACAATACAATTCACTGAACGCTATAGAGTGGTACAAACAATACAATTCACTGAACGCTATAGAGTGGTACAATCAATACAATTCACTGAACGCTATAGAGTGGTACAAACAATACAATTCACTGAACGCTATAGAGTGGTACAAACAATACAATTCACTGAACGCTATAGAGTGGTACAATCAATACAATTCACTGAACGCTATAGAGTGGTACAAACAATACAATTCACTGAACGCTATAGAGTGGTACAATTCACTGAAGATTTCCAAAAAGAAAGAAAAAAACTGAAGGGGTTAAAAGGCCTAATCCTCAATTAAAACATAATAATAATAAACGTTATTTGTATAGCACCTTTCATACAAGAATTGCAGCCCAAACAACTCTACTAGACTAGAAAACCAAGTAAACATTCTAAAGACAGAGATCAAAGCAATATACAGACAAAAATCGAAATTGCAAATACGCAGCACAAGACAACAGCAGTACTTCCAAGGCTCTAAACCTAGTCACCTATTAGCCATGCGACTAAGAATTAATGCAAAATTTGCAGATATAACTGCCATTAGGAAACAACAAGCTCTAGTAACAGAACCCAAAATAATAAACGATACATTCAAAGAATTCTACTCCGATTTATATAATTCAGAAACGACCTTTGATCAAGACAAATTAGACACATATCTTAATCAAATTACTCTCCCTAAAATTACGGAGGAAGACGCTAAACAGTTAGAAGTACCGATCACATTAGAAGAACTCAAGGAGGCCATATCCGGAATGAAAAACGGCAAGGCTCCGGGAATTGACGGTATCCCATCAGAAATGTACATTTCTTGCTGGGACATATTTGGACCCTTATTACTAAATATGATCTTATACTCAGTCAAAGAGGGAAGTTTCCATAAACACCAAAATACCGCACTCATTTCAGTTCTTCACAAAAAAGACAAAGACCCCACTGAGTGCGGTAGTTACCGTCCTTTAAGCCTCCTTGGAACCGATGTCAAACTGTACTCTAAGATATTAGCCATCAGATTGCAAAAGCATATGACGTCTTTAGTCCATCCGGACCAAACAGGCTTCATAAAAGGTCGTCTGATCAATGATAACATAAGGCGAATACTGCACGTACTAGATGCTGACAAAGAGGACAACACACCTAAGGCGATACTATCCCTGGATGCTATGAAAGCATTTGACAGGTTAGAATGGTCGTTTCTATGGGCAGTATTAGAAAGGATGGGGTTAGGAAAAGGATTCATTGATATGATTAAAGTACTATACAAGGACCCATCGGCCAGGATTACAACAGGCACATTCATCTCCGATATCTTTCCGGTATCACGCTCAGCCAGACAGGGTTGCCCTCTTAGTCCCGGACTATTCGATCTATCATTAGAACCTTTAGCACAATTTATAAGACAATCCCAACACATAGAACCAATAGTAATCAAGGGCACACATCTTAAAATTAGTTTATATGCGGACGACATAATATTGTTCATGCAAAACCCCAACAACACATTGCCGCATATACTCAAGTTGATAGAAAACTTTGGTGATTTATCGGGATTTAAAATAAATTGGCCTAAGTCGGCGTTTCTTCCTCTTAACACCAGTGCAAAAAAAGACACAACCCTCCCAGGTGCGATACCCATGGTCAAACATTTCAGATGCTTGGGTGTGGAAATATTTCCCACCATAAGACAAACGGTGAAGCACAATTACACAAAAATACAGAACAAAATCAAAGACGACCTGGACAGGTGGGCAAAACTTAAAAACTCAGTACAGGCAAGGGTATCAATAGTTAAGATGGATGTATTACCAAGAATCAATTTCTTCAGCTCAATGCTTCCGTTACCTCCTCCAGAGGGCTACTGGAAAAGATTACAAACCTCCACATACAAATTTATTTGGAATAACAAACCACCTCGCATAAAAAGATCCACCGCACAGAGAAATAAAGCAGACGGTGGCATGGCAGTCCCAGATTTTTTACAATATTTTAAGGCCTTCACTTTAAGACCAGTGAAGATATGGTCTGATCCCCAGGCTTTGGTATCTTGGAGAGAATTAGAAGAAAACATGGTAGCCCCACAGAGACTGGAAGACATAGCACACACTAAACTTTCAATCAAGCATTGTGAGCGAGAATTTGGCCCAATAATTACCCATGCAATCAGAACATGGCGGGAAACACAAAAGAAATATCCTAAACCTCAAGAATGGCATAATCACACTCCCATATTCAATAACAATGCACTCTTAATGGGAAAGCGACCTATAAGATTCCCTATATGGGAAGAGAAAGGCATACACACATTAGGGGATATTTTTAATAACAAGGGCCTCTGTAGTTATGTCGAAATATGTATAAAGTTTAACCTCACCGAGTCCACATGGCTTTTTTACATACAGTTACGACTTTGTATGAGATCTCACGGTGTTCCATTACTCGTACCAATTGAACACCACAGATACCACAAATTTTTCTATGAAAGAGATACATTGGGAGGTTTTGTATCAAGTTTTTATTATCAATTACTAAGTCCTCGTATGAAACCCTTCAAATAGACACTGTCTGGAGGAGGGATATACCAGACCTGGAATATGACTTTGATTGGCAAGGAGCCTGGGCAAATGTCCGACTTACATCAAGGAACCCGGATCATCAACAAATCAATCTGAACTATATTCACAGGACATACTTGACTCCTATAAGGCTGTGCAAAATGGGGCTTATACAAGACTCCAAATGCTCCCAATGTACAAATGGGGACGAAGGAACATTTATGCACATGTATTGGGACTGCCCACCAGTTAAGGCATTCTGGAAAGATGTATCCCAACAATTATCAACACTCGTATTTTGGAATATACCTGTACACCCCGCGGTATTACTATTGAATGATGTTTTTGAGTTTGCAGTGAATCCACAACTAAAAAGATTGGTTTTATCGGGTATCACAGTAGCTAAAAAACTGATCGCATCACGTTGGTTTCAACCGGAAAAAATGTGCCGAAAAGTGTGGTTTCTTACATATCTTGATGTGATATATCAAGAAATATCTACAGCAAGAATTCTGGGGCTCAATGAATCCAAAATGTCAATGTGGTTAGAAGTGGTGGAGAGAATAAAAGCTAGCTTATAATGGTGGTGTCTGGTTAGGAGTGAGGGATAATGGAGGTACTATCCAAGAGGGGGTCTGGGAGGGGGGGGTTTGAGCTGGAGCATATGTGTGTAGGGTTTTAGAAAATAGGTATTAGGGGTATATTATATACTAACATTTATATAATTGTAATTTCGCTGGATATACACTGTATACGGCTAAAATGTTATTATAGACTATTTTTGTTTTATCCTGTTTCTGTACTTGCATATATTATAACCACCTTTACTGAAAGTTTCATTATGCATTGTGTGTTGAGTACTGACTTTTAATAATTTTTTGTTTTGCAATAATAAAAAAAATATATAAAAAAAAAAAGAATTGCAGCCCAAAGTACTTCAGAGTAGTAATGTAGACATAAAATAGGCCAAAAAGATTAATAAAAAAAGTGATTTCTTATTGATTATGATAGATTTCAGACATTAAAATCTACAAGAGACAACTAATACTAGGACTGCCAGTACATGACGGCTATGTTCACTGCATTTTACAGTCATAAGATCATATTTACATGTGTAAACATTGCAGTAAAGTAGACTAAATGGTTAGTAGGCCTGACTGCACTCCAATTCTACCATTTTAATTCAAAACATATTATTACAAATGATGGGAAATCCTAGAACAAAATGTACTAAAAGTGAGACGCGGGGATGAATGGTCTGTCCAAAAAACTGGAACTCTGGCCTGTGGTGCCATTTACTCTATCAGAGGCAAGCGCTAACTAGGTCAGAGAGAGAGAGAGAGAGAGAGAGAGAGAGGTGGAGAGGAGGGGAGAGGGGAGAAGAGGACAGATGCGCTGCAAAGAAAATACAGGAATATCTTTTCTGTGTGTACTGTCTATATCTCACACACACATCTCCAACATTACTCTCCATATTCTGTTTCTTTCCCAATCTGTCTCTGTCTCCCTCCCTCTAGCACTGGACAATATGCCTCAAATATCACAATATTATTCTGAGCTTTGACAATGGTAATTGTCAGTGTAATGGTATAGTTCTCCTTCTATAGTGGTATTTTTTAAAGGGGAACTATCTTATAAATGGCCTTTTTCAGTGTTTAGCATTGTTTCCTAGCTATTGTTTCCTATATTGGCGCATTCTTCCAATTCTCCTCTCACAATATTCACCCTCACTGAACTGAGTCATCTGAAAATGTGATGATTTGTGATGTCAGAGAGACACCGCTGCATGTTAATGTCCCAGATGCCGCGAAGGCCACACAGTGGTTTAGGAGCCCAGCCTCAAAACAGCTTAAGATCTTCAGGTAGAAAAATGCTGTTTTTGAGGACTTGATTAGAAATACAAAACAATGAATTAAAAAATATATATAATTACAGAGGTGTTCCATAAACTCACAGGAATTGTGTAAAAGTGCCCAAATAGTGAAAGAAATAGTAAAATAGTTCCCCTTTAAGCATTTATCACAGTCATATTTATTTTTAAACAGTTTATTTAATTTTACTTTTTATACAGCAGCAAGGAATCTTTTTGTTATAGACGTTAAAAAAATGTATAGTATGTATATTTACGATATGTATATATATCACTGATTCTTGAGTCGGGACAAAACATGTCCTACATAGAAAAGTCTAATTTATATCAAAAATAAAGAAATTAATAATGATTGACATACTCACAAAGTTCAATCTAAAGGTATTGTGTATACTGATGTTATGTTTTAGCACATATATTTGTTTTTTGTCCTCAGCAAGGGTCACATTATTGACCAGCCCAAAAAAGCTTGAAAAACCTCTCCACTTGTGAAAACATACATATCAAATCAAGGATAAGGGTTATAAATTTATAAAACAATGCATGCCATGAAATTCAAATAATATTTTCCATAGAAATCTGCCTATCAAAGTTGTGTCCTCAGTTTATGTCAACTCAGTCAAGACTTTTTCATAAACCTAATTAAATCAGGCAATAGCATAGCCAGCTCTATCCCTGAGGACCCCTTTTCCTTTCCCTGCCTGTGGTGAATACAACACTACCACACATGGTCTGGTAAATTTGATACTTTTTGATATTTTAGACAAACAATGTCAATATTCCTATGGTCACAGCTGGAACATGTCAACACCATCTCTCCGTTATTTTACTTTTAAAAAACAATAGTGGATTGAATTAAAGTGTTTTAGTGAGACTATTAAGACAGCTAGCAACTGCCAAAAAACTAGCTAGCTGCAGTGCACAATACAGGCTTGGAGGGAAAATGTGTGCCCTTTTGTCAACTCCGTCAGACATCAACTCCATCAGATTTTGTGTCTGACGGAGTTGACGTGTAAGCTGACAAATCCATCAATAACCTCATAATAATGCTATTATTATACTATTTTTGAACATGGTAAAGGATTTAAATGTTATTTCAGAGTTGTATCTGCACAGAAGTGTGCATATAATAGCATGCATTACAATACACTTCTGACTTTTAGAGCATGGGCAGGCTGTGGTCTGCTTATTGAATAATTGTCTTACTTTTCCAGCACATGTGTTAATACATAAATATAAATATATCACTTGTCTACGTGGTTGATTGATTGATGTAAAATTTCATAACCCAGTAGGGATACAAGACAGAAGAAAACAGTTATTCTTGTTATTATACTGTTTACTTAGATCATCAGAGCAAAGGTGAACACAGTGGTAAACTGTGGATATTTCATCTTAATATCTTTATAATAATTCTTAATATAGGACTGGTCCATGTGTGTCTACTGTAGATTGCTACATCATCCTTTATCTGACTCTTTCCATCCATAGTGTAATACATTATGGTATGGAGTGATCAACAGGATAATATTTTGCTAGTCAGTTGTCTCAATCTTATCAGTTGTCACAAGTGTAGAGTTCAAGAAAAATCAGGATCAGATAAAAATCAGATCAGGATATTCTAGATAACAATGCCAGACAGTGCAGGGAGTCTCTCAGACAGGAAAAGCAACGAAGTAAAATGCGAAAAAGGCATTAAAGAGAAATAAAAACTATAAAAGAGAATATTACAAATGTAACAAAGCAACGAAACAACCTGATAAAAACAATAATGCGCAGAAAAAAGGCTACAAATACATCACCACTGGACTCTCCAGGCACGGAAACAAAGAAGATGCTATCAGGAAGCAAAGTAAGGAATCCGAAAATCCAAAAGGCCCTTCTATTCCACAACATCCCCAGAAGAGGGCTGAAGACGAACAAACAAACTCCTGGCCCACGGCGCTAAAAACCAGCACTGAGTGAGTCATCAGGCACGATTCTTAAAAAGTATCGTCTTCTTCAACAAATGAAAGAGTTTGGGTTAACCTACAAGTTAATGAGAGAAAAGGAGCAGCCTCAGAAAAAGCCAACATTAATACAGGGTATAACACAGACTGTTCAGGATTTCTTCCTGAACTCTGCACGTGTGACGACGGATAAGACTGACACAATCACCAGGAACAAGATCAAGCGGCAGATAATGATCCTGCTAGACTCCATGCTCAACCTCCACACTGAATTCCAGATTAAGAACCCCACTGTAAAGCTGAGCTATTCTTCATTCTGTGCTCTGAGGCCCTTCTATGTCAAAGCACCAAAATAATCTGATCGGAAGACATGTCTGTGTCAAATACATGAAAATGCATGCTTAATGCTCAAGGTCCTTAAAATGTCTGGTGTTGTGAAGTCAAACAAACTGGATGACAGTTTTAAATTAGTTTGTTGCTCTCCAGCAAGTGAGGCCTGCCTTCTTCGCGCCTTCTCACAATGTCTAAACAAAGGTACAGTTACAACCCAAGAGCAAGACAAAATCGATGTTCAATGGAGGCAGTGGGAGAGAGTTCAAGAAGACACACGCAATGGAATCGACATCAACACTAAGCTCGTCGAACACCGAGGCAGCCTTTCAGAGCTCATCAAACTCTATGAGCAAAAACTCAGAAAGGAAACCACAACACATGTGTGTTCAGTGCGAAACCAGTCAAAAGAATACAGCAACACAATCGAGTCCTGTGATGACAGTACAGCAATTGTCCATGTTGACTTTTCAGAATCCTGGAAATTCAAATATAAAGCTGAAGTTCAGGCCTGCCATTTCGGACAAAATCTGCCACAGATAACACTCCATACCAGAATGTATTACACTAAGGGTGGAAAGGCAGGGTTTTGCACACTGTCAGAGTCAAAGAGACAGGATGCTGCGGCAATCTGGACACAAATGGATCCAGTCCTAAAAGATATCAAGACAAAATATCCACAGGTTACCACCGTGCACTTTTGGTCTGATGGTCCAAGCAAACAAGAACAAGAAGAACTTTTTTCTTCTGGGGTTTGAAAGGACAACGTGGAACTTCTTCCCCACTTCTCATGGTAAGGGCGCACCAGACGGCATTGGCGGCACAGTAAAAAGAACAGCTGACAACCTGGTCCTGAGAGGAAATTATGTGACGGATGGACACATATTCTTCAAAAAGGTCTCAAACAGTCTGAATGGTGTTCAGCTGTATCACATTGTGGAAGAAGACATGCAAAGATACGACACACTTCTCATGAATCCTCTCAAACCGGTTCCCTCAACAAGACAAATACACCAGAGCATCGCACATAAGGACAGGATCCACAACAGACAACTATCCTGCTTTTGCAGTGAGATGTTGGATTGCCAGTGCTTCTGCCCAGCTACCTCCTATTACCATGGCAACCCAGGAGAACAGCAGAGTGATACACAGAGGGCAAGGAAGAAGAGACCTCTGGCCATGTTGTGGGAGGAGATGGAAAATGAGATGGAAGAGGGTATGGAGATGGAAGATGTAATGGAGGAGTTGGACGAAGAACCTTTGAAAGGTCCTGAGGGTACGGTGACAGTAACGACTGTTAGCAGCCTTAGTAATGGAGACTGGTTAGCAGTAGTATATGATGACCACTGGTGGCTAGCCAAGACCATCGATGTGGATAATGAGCAACAAGATGTGAAAGTGGAATTTCTGCGCACCTCAGCCTACAACACCGGGCTTGTGACAGGCAACATGAATGAACACAAGACGGCGAGATACAACGTCAGGAGAGCAGTAAATAGAGGCAAAACGGCGGTATAGGGATAAAGTTGAACTTCAGTTTGAACAGGCTGACTCTAGAGGTATGTGGCAGGGCCTCAGAACGATGACAGATTACAAAGGCACCTCCCTCAAACTGAACAGTGAGTCAGTGACATCTCCTTAGCAAATGATCTCAATACCTTCTATGCGAGGTTTGAGGCTGTGAATAACAACACCAGCCTACAAGCCACGGCAATGGGGAGGGGGGGGGGGTCTGCTGAGGGAGATTCAGTGTTCAGAATAACAGAACATGAGGTGAGGAGGACCTTTAAGAAAGTGAATATCAGGAAGGCAGCAGGACCGGACGGCATCCCTGGCCGCGTCCTAAAAGTCTGTGCCGACCAACTGGCCCCGGTATTCACTGACATCTTAGCCATAGCCCATGTGCTGCACACAGCAGCATCACACCTGGACAAGAGGCAGGGGAACTATGTGAGAATGCTGTTCATCGACTACAGCTCAGCATTCAATACCATAGTCCCCTCCAAACTCATAGCCAAGCTCAGGGACCTGGGCTTGAACTATGACCTCTGCCAGTGGGTCTTGGACTTCCTGACGGGCAGACCCCAGGTGGTAAGAGCAGGCAACTGCACCTCCTCATCCATCACGCTCAACATAGGGGCCCCCCAGGGCTGTGTTCTGAGCCCCCTCCTCTACTCCCTGTACACACATGACTGCGTGGCACAGCGGAATCATCAAATCACACAATCATCAAATTTGCTGATGGCACAGTAGTGGTGGGCCTGATCTCTGCCAACGACGAGAGGGCCTACCTGGAAGAGGTAGAGAATCTGTCACAGTGGTGTCAGGAGAACTGCCTCTCCCTGAACGTCAGCAAAACAAAAGAGATGATTGTGGACTTCAGGAGGTCGGGGGTCAAGGACTACAGCCCCCTCAGCATCGTCGGGGCACCGGTTGAGAGAGTGAACAGTTTTAAGTACCTCGGAGCCCACATATCCGAGGACTTGACATGGACCACACACATTGACAGTGTTGTGAAGAAGGCACGACAACGCCTCTACTTCATCAGGCGCCTAAGGAAGTTCCAAGTCAGTCAGAAGATCCTTAAGAACTTCTACTTATGTACAATAGAGAGCATCCTGACTGGCAACATCACCTCCTGGTTTGGGAATAGTACTGCACAAGACCGTAGCAGACTACAAAGAGTGACACGTTCAGCCGAACGCACAATTGGAGGGGGGCTTCCCACCCTCCAGAACATTTACAACAAGCGGTGCAGGGGTAAGGCTAAGAGAATCATCAAGGACTCCAGCCACCCGAACAACTGCCTCTTTGAACTGCTGCGGTCAGGCAAGCGATACCGGAGTCTCAAGGCGAGCACAGAAAGACCCAGGCCATCAGGCTGCTCAACGAACAATAAACACTATGCAACAACCATCAAATGCACACAGCACACACATCCACACGCACACACTCACTTTAAACAAACAACACACTGCAGCACCCACTCTCCACACTTTAGATCACCTAAACACACTTTATATTTATTGGTAAAGGATTTGCACTACAACTCGTACACCTTACTGTAACTTATTGTATATTGTATGGTAACTCAGTTACTTCTATTCTGCATCGAACATTGTACATATGTCTATACTGAACACTGTGACCTCTATTTTTACTTCTATTTTACATGCTATACTATTTTATTTCATACTTATCTTGTCTAACAGTCTCTGGAGCGAAACAGTAAGAAGCATTTTGTATAAAAGTATTCTGTACTTCTGTATGACAACTATTAAAGAAACTTGAAACTTGAAGAAACTTGAAATTGTACCTAAATTGTACCTCATCCCATTTCTGCTTTGCACTATATAGTATGTATATTAGTACATTGCATAGTATATTGTATATTGTATGGTAACTCAGTTACTTCTATTCTGCATCGAACATTGTACATATGTCTATACTGAACACTGTGACCTCTATTTTTACTTCTATTTTACATGCTATACTATTTTATTTCATACTTATCTTGTCTAGCACAGTCTCTGGAGCGTGGTAACAGTAAGAAGAATTTTGTATAAAAGTATTCTGTACTTCTGTATGACAACTATTAAAGAAACTTGAAACTTGAAACCCATGGTCCAACAGAAAAGGTTCAGCCCAAATGTGGCAAGAAGGATGTCTGTTTCTGCCCAGTTCAAGACATCATAGTGAAACTAATCAGAAATGCAGAAGGAAAGGAAGAGGAGAAGTGTGTGAGAAGTGGAGATCAGGAAGTGGTGTAGAGGAGGTAGATGAAAACAGGGACGAGAAGAAGGGGTCCTGTTCTCCATTACTGTTTTTGTTGTTGGAAACGGTGCATTTTGTAATAGTTGGAAACAGTGTATGTAAAGTTTGTTGTTTATTACAATTGAGTTAACAAAATGTTCAGTATAAGACAAGGAGTTATTAGTTCTTATTATTGTCACTTCCATCTGTTTAAAAAATTTAGCAGAGATGCAAATCCAATTTCGTCAACTCCGTCAGTTTCTCGTCAACACCGTCAGATCATTGTCAACACCATCAAATCAAATCAAATCAAATTTATTTATAGGGCCCGACAACACACGTTAATGTCCCCATGGGCCGTACAGGTCTTCTTTAAACAAGTCAAGAAGACAACATAACAATAAGTCAAGAACAGAACAAGAACACTAGATGAATGCAAATAAATGAAAGAATGCAAGCACCATCAGATGTTTATTTTTGTTAATCTTGGGGAAAATACAAATTCCTTCTTCAGTTTATGTTGTTTAAGTAATAAAGTAGCATTAGATCTTCATCCTCGTGTCTTATTTACTTAATATTTTTTTTATCATATCAAAATTAAAAACAAAGTTTGAAAATGCTAATATTTCTAACTCTGGGTTTTCAGAATAGTGTGAAATTACACCTGAGGTTTATATATTATATTTTATTGCATACCAGATTAACTAAACACTATTACAACGTACTTCAGAACTTTAGATTCTTGTTGGACTGGAATAATTAGAATTATATACTTTTTTGTGTGTCTGACGGAGTTAACACAAATCAAAACATGTGAATTTGTTGAAAATGTTTTTCTATTTAGAGCCCGCACCTTTACATGGTTAAATAGCTCAGACCTTTCTCTACATGAATATATAACTCTAATCAATATAGTGTGTATTCTCAAAATATAATATTTAAAAAGTTTTGTTTGTTGTTTTGTCCCGACTCTCAAGAATCAGTGATATATATATCGTGGACGACACGTCACGACAGTATAGGGTTTATTTTTTTCATACCCTATATAAACCCTTTTTATACAGTAGGGTTTTTAATTTTTTTTACCCAGGGACAGTGTACATTAATGAACATCTTCAGTTCCTACAAATGTGCCAGATTTGAGCTAATTAGCGAGTTTTCATCTGTAGCCTAGCATGCATGTCTTTATGGCAGGGGTGGCCAACCCGCGGCTCGCGAGCCGCATGCGGCTCTTTGCCCGTCAATGTGCGGCTCTTCCACCCATAAAAAAAAATAAAAAAAAATAAAAAAAATATATTTTTTAAAAAAAATATTTTTACTTTTTTTTTTTTTTTTACTTTTTTTTTTATGTCACTCATTCCATAAGGACGTAGAATAAACATTTACAATTTTTTTTTAAATGGTCCATTTGCATGTTCTTGGTATCTGAATCTAGGGACATATATGGATCAGTGTCAGAAATAGTGTGTCTGTTACTAGGCTTGAGTAAATTGTAATGAACCAAAGGAGAATATCAATTCTATTTAAAAAAAAAAATAATCTTTGACTGTAAATAACACCATGCTAAAATTGACCAGACCTGAAAAATCTAAGCAAATGAATAAAGGGAAGATGATTAAACAGAAGGTTTTGTAGATACAGTACTGAATTCTGCCATCTTTTTTATAATGTAAATTTCTCCACCATCATATTGCAACACCGTTTTTTGCAAGACGTTCACAGAAAGGTCGAGAAACTAACTGCGTTCTGTTTTATGGCAATAACGTTCAGGTTTGTGGGAGATAATCCCAAAAAATAAGAGAAATTAAAAAGTAAATCCAGAAGTCAGATGATTGACAGGGGCTGGTGTGAGCTGGGTAGGGTAGTTTTTCGAAATTTGAAAGCCCTGAGTCTCTTCCTTCAAAAGACTACACTCACTTTTGGCTGTGCCACTTCCTCCTGTCAATATGCGCCGGTTTCCGACTCAATGCCCTGAGATTTCTATAATCTTATATTTCACTAATAACAGTTAAAATAATTGGTAAACAAACATAATGCTGAAAATATACACTTTTACTGTATATCTCAGGCTTAAGAGGTTAACCCTGTGAGGCCCAAATTAAAAAGAAATTAGCAACTTCAGAGGCCAGAGGGTGGGACATATAAACACATTTACTATCAAATAGCATTGTGAGGCTGAACAACAGGACCAATTGACTATACATGTGCTTAAAGGGGAACTATCTTATAAATGGCTTTTTTCAGTGTTTACCATTGTTTCTTAGCTATGTGGACTTATATTAATAGGATATATGTCTCTAATTCTCATATTGGCGAATTCTTCCAATTCTCCTCTCACAATATTCACCCTCACTGAACTGAGTCATCTGAAAATGTGCATATCTGTGATGTCAGAGATTTCTCAGCTGCATAATAATGTGGCAGTTGATGTGGCAGTTGGCACCAGGCCACACAGTGGTTGGAGCCCATCCTCAAAACGGCTTAAGATCTTGAGGTAGAAAAATGCGGTTTTTAGTACTTGATTAGAAATACAAAACAATGCATTTTTTTTGAAAAAAACCTAGGTGTTCCATAGACTCACAGGAATTGTGTAAAAGTGCCCAAATAGTGAAAGAAATAGTAAAATAGTTCCCCTTTAACATTTTTTAAATAAACATTATTTTTTTAAATGGCTAAAAGTGATTTGTAATTTTGCAACCGTGGGTCTCACAGGGTACTTTTAACCCTGTGAGGCCCGAATAAAAAAGACATTAGCAACTTCAGAGGCCAGAGGGTGAGACCTATAAACACATGAAGGGTGCCGTGACTGAAAAAAAAGGTTGAGAAACGCATATGGTGTGGCTTTTTGTGGTACCACAGTAATTTTTTTGTGGCTCTTAGTCTCTGACTGGTTGGCCACCCCTGCTTTATGGTGTGGGAGGAAACTGAAGTAAATGTCAAGATGTCAAGAAACTTAAGTACCCAGAGGAAACCCACGCAAACACAGGGAGAATGGTAAATATAGAAATATAAATGTAAATATGCAGTATGTACAGCACTGTTGCATCATACAGAGTATATAATCCTTTGCATGGATCCTATTCGGTATATATTGGGTTCCCAGCTCTACATTCCCTCACCTATATTCACCATATACCTCCATTCTCTCTCTCCAGACTGTCTAGGTAGGTATCTCTCTCTCTCTCTCTCACACACAAACACATTCCCTCACCTATATTCACCTGTCATACACCTCCATTCTCTCGCTCTCTCTACACTCTGTCTAGGTAGGTATCTCTTTCTCACACACAAACACATTACCTCACCTATATTCACCTGTCATACAACTCCATTCTCTCTCTCCACACTCTGTCTAGGTATCTCTCTCTCTCTCACACACACAAACACATTACCTCACCTATATTCACCCGTCATACACCTCCATGGTCTCTCTATCACACACAATCCTACATACCGGTATACCTCACTCAGATGATTTTGTCTCTCTCTGACCGTGTGTGTGCGTGTGTGTGTGTGTGTGTGTGTGTGTGTGTGTGTGTATGTGTGTGTGTGTGTGTGTGTATTGCTGCTGCCGTCTCTCCTGCTTTGTGTGCTGCTGGCCTGGGGCTTAACGTCTCCTAACAGAGAACATTAGGCTGACTGAGACTAGGTGGACTGTGGCCCGCACACACACATGTGCACACACACGCACACACACACGCACACACACACACACACACACACGGAAGCAGTTAGGGACTGCACAGAGTGTGCACTGTGCGCGCATTGTACATACGGATCAAGCAAAAACAACATACTAAAAAAATCAAGAGGAAAAACACAGCCATCCTTTGCTGAGTGTTGGGTACAAACATACACACATACACACACTTGCAAATAGGCCAATCAGGCAGGCATACTGTTAACAGTGGGAGGATTTCCCGTCTCTCCGTGCAGGTTTCCTGAGCTAATAATGGGAGGAAGTGTCCTGCCCGCTGCAGTGCTTAGCTTGTCCCCCCCCCCCCCCCTGCCACAACTATCCATCTAGAAAGACTTACTGCCCCCAGGCTCAGCAGGGCTCCGTTTCTACTGCTTTCCACTTCCAGTCAAAGCTGCCGTCACCGGCTCTGCCGTGTTCACCTCCTGGAAGGCGTTTTGGTTTCATTGACTTCCCTTCAAAACACGAGGGGGAAATAATGAGGGGAAGGAAACTTATAGAAAATAGTTGCCTTTTTCTTTGACGGTATGTTCAATAGCCCACCGTGTAGCCAGACGCCGGCAAATACAATTCCACGCGGTGATAATGATGATAATTTTGGTTGATTTGGTTCTTGCTTAGCGACAAAGTTAAACTCTGGAAGATAAACTGCATCACCGGAGGCTTAATATAGGGGGCGGCGTCTACGAGGGGTTTCTTCCAGGAAGGGACAGATTTCAGGAAGTGATCTATTCCAGGTTAAAGGTTAGCTGTGAGGTTTCCAGTGAGGTTTTCACTGCCACACGACAGACGGTTAACCCTTTACCATCACACCGTCGGTCGCCGTCGGTTGTGTGATAGTAAAGGGTTAACCTTCTGTTGTGTGGCAGTGAAATGGTTAACCGGCTGTCGTGTGGCAGTGAAAGGGTTAACCTTCTGTGCATTGTCGCAGTGAAGGGGTTAACCGTTTGGTAGTGTGGCGGTGAAAGGGTTAAGGTTAGGGTTAGGTTTATAAACAACATTTTAGGTGTAAATTATATTGAGTTACGACTTCTGGCAGCAATTGCCAACAAGGGGACAGATATTATTTCCTGAGATCTTCTGTGTCCCTTAGATACGACACTCATCACTGTGTCCTTTATGAGAAGGTTGGTTGATCCTCTCTGACGGAGAGGCACAAAAAACACTGCTATTTGTTCATTTTTAGGGCCCTTATTGCTAAGCTACCTCCTTAATGGAATGTTGGAACCTAATATTATTATTATTATTAATATGGAACCCGTTCTAGTGACTGGCTGGTCCTTAACTCATTCAGCGCCGGGCCTATATGACCAAATTAGGGCTACCACGCCAGCGCTTTAATCAATGGGAGGACGGGGAAATTTGCGAGTGCTTAAACTATATCTTAAATTATGGCTATGGGTCTAATACACCCGTCGCTTATCAATGACTTGCTTGCAGTCAACATGTACGAAACGGATTGTTTTCTCATCTGTACATTTCCGTTTTATACCGTTTTGAATACGAGTATAGTTTGAGATTTCTAGTAATTCCAGAGAAAGACGCGATAATAGCCCTTTAGTGGAATACACAAAACACGTCATTTTTCGGCTGATTTATGAATAGTTTTCAAATAAACGCTAGATTATCGATAGTATATGTGTCCTTATGCACGATACAAAAGCGGGCTGAAAAATCACTTATCCGTGTCTTGCTCCGCGCCAACGGCACGCACACACACACGCACGCTCCGATGGCGGTGAAAGGAACATCTGATTAACCCAAGATTCGTAACATAAATTCCTTACCTCACAGATCAGATGTTCTGCAAAAAGATAAATCCAATTCCTGATCGCGTGGGTGGCTACGTGGCGTAGTGGGCAAGACGCTCGCCACGAATGCGGAGACGCTGGGCTCGCGTTCAATGAGTTAAGGTCCCCAGAGTTTGCTCTGAACAGGGTAAACCTGAATTTATGCTATGATGCCCCTCTAGCTCATGGAATGAACTCCAACAGACAGTCATTAACCCTTTCACTACTACCACACTACCAAAGGGTTAACCCTTTCACTGCGACAATACAAAAGGT
Source organism: Notolepis coatsorum (assembly GCF_963971535.1). NCBI lineage: Eukaryota > Metazoa > Chordata > Actinopteri > Aulopiformes > Paralepididae > Notolepis > Notolepis coatsorum. The sequence goes on along the minus strand of NC_140180.1, from coordinate 11,646,208 downwards.
TAACCCTTTCACTGCCAGACGACAACGGGTTAACCCTTTCACAACCACACTACAGAAGGTTAACCTTCTGTAGTGTGGTAGTGAAAGGTTAACCTTCTGTAGTGTGGTAGTGAAAGGTTCTGTATCGTTAGTGGCTTAGCTTGGCATCGCTACTGCACTATCTCGCGTACGTGCACGCGTACTGAATAAACCACAAATGTACCTCTAATACCAGTATTAGTCTGACCACACCCCTCATCAGCTTACCTTCATAAGCAGGTGTGTGGTCACCTGCTCTCCTCCTTCTCGCTTTCACCACAAGGAAGAGGTGCCTCGGTAGATCCCCACACTTGACACCATGATGGAAGAAATTGGATTAGGAACAGCTTGGGAAACAAGGATACGTTGACATCATATCTTTATTTTCTCTCTCACTATTTTCGAGAAAATACGGCGATATTGTCTTCGTACTGGAGTGTCTAGAAGATGATGATCATTCTAAAAACCCTCCACCGGTTTTCGTATTGGGAGCACGCCGCTGCATGCTTCTCAACTGCAGTTCCTTGCTGTGTTTGTTGGGGTGAAACCTGTCAGGCCACAGCTGAACTGTCGGACATGCCGCTGTTGTGAGGAGCGGTGCGTTCCAGGTTGGGTGAGTAGTGTTTGCTGGCGGGCTCCACTTGTCTGTTAGTGCTATGGGGGCTACTTGACAAAGTTTATGGAAACCGGCCCCAGGCTAGGGTCCTTTGTTTAGCCGCCTAGGCGACAGAAGGCCTTGGTCTGGCGACCATTATAGTTTTAACTAGTGGGCCGCGACCATTGACACTGGTGATCCCTGTGTGTTCTGGACGAGTGGATTCTCTCTGTCACCGTGTTAAGACCCCATCTTTCATATCCAAATGAGAGTATTCCTTCACGAGGGGATATGTGCATGTAATGTGCGATAGCGGCAGATTCATGTTCAAAGTCAGCTATACAGGCCAGTTGGTACTGTGCTGATTCCGCCGGACGTGGTAATGTCACCGTTGTGAAGCGGTGTTGACGTCTTGTTTTCTCTTTTCTCTTAAAAAGTGAGGAGGGGTTCAGAACGGCGGCCTGTCTGGGTGAGTGTTATGTCATTGTTTACATGTTCATAGCTTACGGTTAGCCGGTCAGTGGCCTGGCGCGGGGTAGCTTAGCTTCTCGCGCGCCGCCGGGAGCTCGCTTCTGATCGCGTGCGTCGTTAGATCGGCGTCTCGCGAGCGGAAGCAATAGCACCCGAACGGTTGGAGCAGCCGTTAGCTTGATGCTATTCTGTTGAACGTGCTTTGATTTTAACATGTTTTACACTCTTGACCACGACGTCATCCTTGACAGGGGATGTTCGTCGACCCTGCCTGAGCCTAGACGGGGATTGCGTCAACAAAGAGGACTGTAGCGACTGGTGGAGCGGCGACGCTGCCCGGATCGAACAACACAGGACGGCTGTGTTCTACGGTGTCTTGTGACTGCACTTCGCTGATCTGCGTTCCGGGTAGGTACGGGGTTGGCCAGACCTCATAACACGTCTTCTGGTTTTACTTTGCTAAATGTATTGTGAATAACGGTGTTTTTTCCCAAAACGTGTGTTGTTGCAATGCATTTGGGATACGTTGCGGGTTGTGTGTGAGCTGTTTTTGTCACTGGCAGTTAGCTTCTCCGTGCAGATCGTGATGTATTGATCTGGTTGTTGTGTGAGAAACATCATGGTGTTTATGTGTACCGTGTACTCACTACTAAGGCAACTAACCTATGAAGCTATGCTTGGTGACAAGTGAGTAAAAGAATGTTCTTTCTCAGACTGTAATGACAATGAACAGTGAGTTCACACATTAACAGGTTTTCCTGTTTTAACTGGCCGTATTGAGGGTAAAATAGGAGGATTGTGTTTTTCCCCCCCGGTTCCCTGGGGACTTTATCACCTCCTATCAGACATGTTGTGCATTAATTGTGTCTTTTGTGTGGTAGGGATACGATGTAACTCTTAGCTTGATTGCTGAGGTTGTGCTAAATCTGCTGGAGAAACTTATTTCCTAAAGGGAAATTGGTTTGGTTGCTGTCATGTGTGCTTAGCAAGGCCTGTGGTCGATACTAATCAAGAATGATGTATTCTCTCATTGTGAAAAAAACGGCGTTCCTCTGTTGAGTGTTTTTGCCATTTTTTGTAGGTGATGATGGGTTGTGTGTGTCATGTGACCTACAACTGGGTTGTACTGGCCACAGAAGCACATGTGTATGTTGGACCGGGGTTCTTAGAGCCTTCTCTATTCTGTGTTTTTCCTTAGTAAAAATCAGATAGCAGGTTAGCTCATGCGCTGTGTGGAGCTGTGAAACGCTTCATAGAGCTGACTATGACTGTGTCATATTCTCTTTTTGTCGTTACGTCGTATCATGGGTGTGGGGTCGTAAAGGGGTGAACTGGTAACCTTTCCTCTCCCCATTGTTCTGTCGGTCAGGGGTACACCCCCTGTCCTTCAAGGTTCCCGTCACGTGGCGGTTCGGCACGTTACGGGGGGGGGGGGGGGGGGGGGGGGAGGGAGTTCCTGGTCCCACGGCCTGGTATATTGGGCGTGTGCACCGCAGGAATTCCCCCGCCATAGAGTACGTCACCGTGCGCGTCTCTGTTGGTAGGACTTCCGTGTGCTGTTCAGGTCCATGTGATGGATCTGTTTTCAGGGGGGGTGGTCAGGGCTCCTCCTCACCAAGCGCCTATTCAGGCCTTCTGTGAGTTCGGACTCCTTCTTCCATGTGAGGAAGCCTCCATCAGAGTACAGAGCCTTCCTCCTCAGATTGTCAAAGTGAGTGGACCCTCTAGAAGGGTCCTTTTCTATTGTATGTATATTCGATTCAATTCGTTTATTGAGTGTGTATGGGTTCAGTGCCTCTTCCCCGGAGGCCCTAAAACCAGTTTTTTACATGGCTCGAGGTGCAATATATTCTTTTCAATCTGTACAGCTCGCGTGGGAAGTCTCTCTGGGGATCCCTGTCTCTTTCCTATGGGAGGGTGGTGGGATGTAAAAATGTGAACATTTTTTACCCCGGCTGTGTAGACTGGGATACATACTGTTGATGCTTCCTTCTTTCTATTCCAGAAGTGTTGGAGTTAGGGAGTGTCACACCCCTCTTGTCGTTCCCCTGGGCGCCTTGGGGATTCAATGACGGGTCTAAATAGCCTGTTCATTGATGGGGGTGTGTCCCGACGCACGTATAGTGCTAGCTCGCTGTAAACAGGCGATTGACTGGCACGCCTTGGTTGCTTGTGGTTGAAACAGCGTTTTTATAAAGCAACTGAGATGGGGGTTTTTCCTCTTCCGGCGACCACATCCCATGACCTGGGTGGGTTGTCGACGGATTCTCGTTCATGTCTGGGGGATGATGACGGGATGGATCTGAACATATGTAGTGGGGTCTCACGCCCTTGGGGTGGGCCACCAGGCGCGGTTCGTCCGAACGTCTGGGTGGCGCCTTCTTTTCATGTTAAGATCAACACGCATATCTGCCCTTCTCCTGGAGTAGGCATGTCGGCGTGGTTAGGGCACGGGACTGGTTCTGGTCACGCTGGTCCAGATCAGTTGAACCCGTTGTCCGCCGGGGATGCAGATCTGCTGTTCTGGTACCCTGAGGGACTTGGGGTTTTTTCAGGGGGAAAAATGCCAGGTCGGTCTGGGTGTCACAGGGTTAAGCGCTATGGAGACCCTGGTTGGGTATGTTTTTACTCAGCACTGTCGTCATGGCTTACAGCCATGCCATTCTGTACGCTCTCGATCTCGTCGGATCTCGGCCGCTACACAGGTTGGTCCTGGTTAGTACTTGGTTGGGAGACCGCCGGGGAATACCAGGTACGGTGTGCTTAGGGGCTGGTTCTCCATTATTTTTCGCTCCTCTCTCACGCATGGCGAAGAGGGGCCTGTGGGGGTGGTTTTTTGACCTCCTCTGGTGACCCTGTGCTTCCCGTACCGCCAGGCCCGGTCCGAAGTGATGTTTGCGACCCGTAGGCCTGGGTTAACCCTTTTTGGAAACTGAAACACTTGTACTGCGGTATAGCCGGTGTATACCCGCAGGTGTGTTTTGGAGTTTTTTCTTGAGGGGTTATAGGAACAACCACCGCATTGGGTAACACCGAGGTGGTTGATTCCCTGGTGTGTTGGAGCAGTGTCAACTCCCGGGTTCACCGTTTGAGGGTGCCCCTGCACGTTCATGACGTCTGCCAATCGTGTCAGCCTTCTCTGCCTCGACCCCTCTGGGTGGGGGTTGTTAAATGGAGGCTTGGTCATGCAACACCGCCAGCTTACGCTCCTTCCGCCGGGGCGGCTGTGTTCAGCTGTCCCCTCTGGCGCCTGTCTCGTCCGCAGTCTCCAGGCTAGGGTTAACAGCCTGTTGCCTGGTTTTTCCCCGGTGCGCTGCCTGCTTCCGTTGGTTAACCTTTTTTGTGTGCTTACGGCCATGCTGACTGCCTATTCTGCAGGGTCAGTGTGCCAGGCGGTGTACTATTGGGGGGACGGGGCCCGCTCGGCTTACGGCCATACCGACCTGAACACGCCCGATCTCGTCCGATCTCGGAAGCTGGGCAGGTTCTGGCCTGGTTGGTTCCGCCTGGGAATACCAGGTGCAGTAACTGAGGGGCCTTTGTCCGAATACGCTGGCGATGTGGGGGGCGGGGCACTACGTGCCCACCTGGTGGGGTCTTGATGCTGGCATCATGGACTTCTCCGGGCCCCCATTCTAGGGAGTCCAGTCCTTTTGGTGGGTCTGGGTCTTCCTTCGTGCTCCGCTGCTACGGCCTTGCCACGGGGTTGGGTTTGCCCTTGACCCCGTGATTCTGGGGGCAGTAACGAGGTTGTTCCTCCGTTCGTTCCCGGGTGGCATGCGGGTTGTGCGTGTGTGTAGTCGTGGGGTCAAGCCACGGTCTGCTCACCCTGTGCGTTGAGTTGCTTGAGTGCCTCTTCGCACGGTCGAGTCCGTCGCCCTCCCGTGACGTCCCTAATAGGGGGGCTACCCTCCATTAGGGGGGGTCGGGGGGGCTCGGCCCTCCCTGTTGATGGTTTTGGGGGGCTGTCAGCGGGGTGTATTTGTCAGCCAAGTGGCTCCGCTTGGCCTCCCTTGTGCAGTAGCGATGCCAAGCTAAGCCACTAACGATACAGAACGTTAGGTTATGACTATAACCAAGTTCTGTTAGTTAGGGGCGATGCTTGGCATCGGACGGCCGCTGCAGCCCTTGTCCTCACCTTGTGGTGAAAGCTTGGGAAGGAGGAGAGCAGGTGACCACACACCTGCTTATGAAGGTAAGCTGATGAGGGGTGTGGTCAGACTAATACTGGTATTAGAGGTACATTTGTGGTTTATTCAGTACGCGTGCACGTACGCGAGATAGTGCAGTAGCGATGCCAAGCATCGCCCCTAACTAACAGAACTTGGTTATAGTCATAACCTAACGTTAACCTTCTGTAGTGTGGTAGTGAAAGGTTAACCTTCTGTAGTGTGGTAGTGAAAGGTTAACCTTCTGTAGTGTGGTAGTGAAAGGTTAACCTTCTGTAGTGTGGTAGTGAAAGGTTAACCTTCTGTAGTGTGGTAGTGAAAGGTTAACCGTCTGTAGTGTGGTAGTGAAAGGGGTAAAGCATGAGATTCTCCCCGCTCTGTTGCAGAGTTTAGAACCTTCATCTCCAACCTTTGTCAATCAAGTTGTCCGTGTTTTAATTGATTTGTCCTCAGTGAAGGTATGTTCACATCAGCCTGCTGCTGCAGATCCACGTTACCTTCATTCTGGGACTTCGTATCAGCAGACGGACGAATAAGAACCTTCTAGAATCTAGATTCTGAAAACACAAGGCTGTGATTCATGTACGATCACACCATCTGCACCTGACCTTTGTTTACACAGTTTATTTTTCTCATATTCAGAGTAATTTATATTGTTTACACCGTTTATTTTTTCTCATATGTTTATATTCAGATCTAATTGTATTGCCTATTTTTACCCTATATTTACCCTGCACCTCCCCTCCCCCCACGCTACTATGACACCCGAATTTTCCCCAAGGCGATCAATAAAGGAATATCTTATTTTATTTGATCAGATTTGATCAGATTATCAGACACCACGAAAGAGTTTGGCATCCAAGATTGACGCTATTTGACGAACAACAACGCCACTGACCCTCAGCTGCCAGACGCCGTGCCCCTCCCGCCTACTTCACAATCTGTACACCGCTTTGGAGAGAAGCATCGACGCATCGGCTAAATGACTAAATGTGAATGTAAAATGTAAACATTCATGTGGCCTTTTCTTGTGTGCTGTTCTGGCGTTTGCATCACTGTATGTTCAGGAATCAGTGTAATAAAGTGCTGGTCCCAGGTCAGTCCAACAGTCTGAGCCAGGTCAGTCCAACAGTCTGCACCAGGTCCCAGGTCAGTCCTACAGTCTGAGGCAGGTCCCAGGTCAGTCTGAGCCAGGTCCCAGGTCAGTCTGAGGCAGGTCCCAGGTCAGTCTGAGCCAGGTCCCAGGTCAGTCTGAGGCAGGTCCCAGGTGAGTCTGAGCCAGGTCCCAGGTCAGTCTGAGCCAGGTCCCAGGTCAGTCTGAGCCAGGTCCCAGGTCAGTCTGAGGCAGGTCCCAGGTCAGTCTGAGGCAGGTCCCAGGTCAGTCTGAGGCAGGTCCCAGGTCAGTCTGAGGCAGGTCCCAGGTCAGTCTGAGGCAGGTCCCAGGTCAGTCTGAGCCAGGTCCCAGGTCAGTCTGAGGCAGGTCCCAGGTCAGTCTGAGGCAGGTCCCAGGTCAGCCTGAGCCAGGTCCCAGGTCAGTCTGAGGCAGGTCCCAGGTCAGCCAGGGGCCCCCAATGTAATAAAAAAAGTCAACCAACGAACTAGATTCTTGTACCGGATCTCCTCTCTGGTAAACAAGAATACCCTGAAGACTCTGGCAGGAGCACTCATTCAAGGGTACTACGACTATGCTTGCACCTCATGGTACCAAAGCACCTCAAAGGCGCTAAAAACAAAATTACAAACATCACAAAACAAACTGGTCAGACTACTACTTGACCTTACTCCTAGAACCCACCTCACCCCTGCCCACTTTGACTACCTAGGATGGCTTAGAGTAGACAACAGAGTACAGCAACTTGCAATGGGCCTGGTCTACAAGATACACTACACGACTAAGGTACCCATGTACATGTCAAAATACTTCCCAAAGGTCAGTGAATACCACGACCACAACACCAGAGGGAGCTCCACAAATCATGTTAAACCCAGATTCGGCTCAAACAAGGGACTAAACACGTTTCGCAATCATGCCACATCAATGTGGAACGCCCTACCCACAGCTGTAAAGGAATGTGAATCACTACTCGCATTCAAAACCGCTCTTAAAGAGCACCTACGGGAGGCTGCAATTCGAAACTGGCCACCGTAAATGTCCAAACCCCCCCACCCCCACCCCCTCCTAATGTACAGTCTCCTCCCCATCATATGTATATATTCTCTGTTAGGATCTATGGGTAACAGTACTGTATATTTGCATATCGTATATGTCACAAATGTAACAGTACTATATACCTGTATGTCCCTATGCCATAAATGTCATTATGTTGTGTATGTCATAAATGTCACTATGAATTGAAAATGGGGGACCCTGATGTAAACAAGAAAAATGTCTTTCTCTGGTCTGCATCCCCTTAACAATAGACCCATCTCAAACCCTGCCCTCTTTTCTTGATCCTCCAATCACAACAGTTGTGATTGGAGGATCAAGAAAAGAGGGCAGGGTTTGAGATAGGTCCATTGTGTGTGTATTGAGCCGTACTGTATTGTACCCATTCTGCAATCTGTTAAATAAAGTTTTCATTCATTCATTCATCCCTGGTTACTGTGCACGCTGGCTCACTGGGACCTAAACGGACTTGAACTATGCTCGTCTTTACCCTGCGGTGACACGGCGAAAGGGCCCGTGGGTGGTTTTACTTCCTGTAGACCAGACTTTCAACCCTCGGCTAGTCGGCTCACTGGGCAGAGGAGGGGAGAGGAAGTCCTGGAGAAAGGGAAAGGCGTACAGAGACGTACGTGGAAACTTAACACTTGCGGCGCCCGGCAGCCAGGTGGTTCACCAGGCAGAGGCTCGTATGACTGTGGGCTTTCAGCCGTGAGGGGTTTAGCTTTCATTTACATTTCAATTAAAGGGACAAGGGCCGGAGTACTTTTCTCCCCCCTCGTATCGTCAACACAGCCAACGAAAAAAGACCAAAACCTACAATGCCGCTAAATGTACTATTGGTATCTGCAATTATCTTCTATCACCACCACCACAGTGTTACAGATGTAATCAACTGTTTGCCTCAGCTACAAACACACACACACACACACACACACAGTCACTCATTAATTTACTCACTCACTCACTCACCTGTACATTGTCCTCTGTGACTTCTATCTCTGCAGTATAAATGTAGTCGACCAGTTTCCTCAGAGTCTGACCGTCTACATCTCTGATCTCCACCTGCTGGGCCTTACTCTCACTCATGTCACCTAGACACACACACACACACACACACACAATAGACAGATAATTCATTATGTAATTTATGTCATTAAGATTTTTTATAATTCTGTAATTCCTGAAAAGTTTAAATGGACTGCATTATTTATATAACAGCTTTTTATTCAACGCTCTTCACAACTCATGCCTCACATCCACTCACACATTCACACACCCGACGGCGGAGGCGACCAGGCGAGCTGCCGACCTGCTCATCGGGAGCAGTTAGGGGTTAAGTGTCTTGCTCAAGGACACTTCTACACTCGCTGCCAGCCCAGGAGTTTACCGTTTAGAAGCGGAGGTACGACTTTTTCAACGCGGCCGCCAGCCAGTGAGCAACTGGTACACGAGTAGCATCGGAGGATAAAACAGTGTTATTATTGAGCTCTGTGCAGTGTGTATGTGTGTGTAATTGTGTGTGTATGTGTATGTATTAGGGCTGACCCCCATTAGTCGATTAGTCTACAAATCGGTCGAAAGGAGCCGTAGTCGACTGCCAACCTCTTAGTCAAATAAAAAAAAAAAAAAAAAAAGGAAGAATTTATAAAAATATATATATATATATATATATTTTTTAATCATTCTTTCCAAAAGAAAAGAGGCCTAGAAGCGTGGCTAACGCTAATGGCAAGCATACCAGAGGCTAACTGCCTAAGAAAACAGGCACAGAGGCACTGAAAGAGAATTTCACCCATCTAATGAACACCGGCACTGAAAGAGAATTTCACCCATCAAATTCCACCGGCCTGGCCGTGTGGCAATAAAAGAAACTTGAACTTGAACTTGAACTAGACTAGACAAATATCAAGATGTATCCATCAGTGGACCAATTGCATGCTTTTGCAGAGGACAAGAAGCCTTCAGTCAACTCCTTCAGACATTAAGCACCCCCCACAGCCCAAATGGAATGATAAAAAAATATATATATATATTATACTTTTTATTTTTTATGGTCGACTAACGGCAAATTTCGTCCAATCATAGTCGACTATCCAAATCCTTAGTCGGGGACAGCCCTAGTATGTATGTATGTATGTATGTATGTATGTATGTATGTATGTATGTATGTATGTATGTATGTATGTATGTATGTATGTATGTATGTATGTATGTATGTATGTATGTATGTATGTATGTATGTATGTATGTATGTATGTATGTATGTATGTATGTATGTATGTATGTATGTATGTATGTATGTATGTATGTATGTATGTATGTATGTATGTATGTATGTATGTATGTATGTATGTATGTATGTATGTATGTATGTATGTATGTATGTATGTATGTATGTATGTATGTATGTATGTATGTATGTATGTATGTATGTATGTATGTATGTATGTATGTATGTATGTATGTATGTATGTATGTATGTATGTATGTATGTATGTATGTATGTATGTATGTATGTATGTATGTATGTATGTATGTATGTATGTATGTATGTATGTATGTATGTATGTATGTATGTATGTATGTATGTATGTATGTATGTATGTATGTATGTATGTATGTATGTATGTGTGTGTGTGTGTGTGTGTGTGTGTGTGTGTGTGTGTATGTATGTATGTATGTATGTATGTATGTATGTATGTATGTGTGTGTGTACCAGTGAACATGGCACAGAAGTAGGGGCTGCAGGAGGCCAGGACCACCCTGTGGGCTGGAACCTCCTCACTCCCCGCCACCAACTGGACATCACACAGCATCTTTTTACTGGAGAGAGAGAGAGAGAGAGAGAGAGAGTGTGAGTGAGTGAGTGAGTGAGTGAGTGAGTGAGTGAGTGAGTGAGTGAGTGAGTGAGTGAGTGAGTGAGTGAGTGAGTGAGTGAGTGAGTGAGTGAGTGAGTGAGTGAGTGAGTGAGGAATTGCTTACATGTATTTCCAGGCACGTACAGTACATGAGAAATAAAAGTGCACACACACACACACACATATATATATTCCATAGACTTACATTCATTCCCTAACTCCTTACCATAAAGAAACCCAAACCTAACCATAACCCTAGAAATATCCACAAATGTCCACACACCCAACAAAAAAACTTGTTTTCATCGCTTGTGGAGACATTTGGAGCCCACAGCAGTAAGAAAACAAGGTCACACACACACACACACACACACACACCTCCGCAGGTCGTTCATCAGCTGGAAGGCCTTCCTCATGTGTGTCTGATTGAAGGTGTGCATCCCCATGTCCACTGCATCTTCCTCATAGTCCCCGACAGAGACTGGCCCCAGTAACCCTGAGACGGGCACCCTGCTGGGAGGAGGAGAGGAGAGACTAGTGTGAAGAGAGATCTGACCCTGAGACAGGCACCCTGCTGGGAGGAGGAGAGGAGAGACTAAGTGTGAAGAGAGATCTGACCCTGAGACGGGCACCCTGCTGAGAGGAGGAGAGGAGAGACTAAGTGTGAAGAGAGATCTGACCCTGAGACGGGCACCCTGCTGAGAGGAGGAGAGGAGAGACTAAGTGTGAAGAGAGATCTGACCCTGAGACGGGCACCCTGCTGAGAGGAGGAGAGGAGAGACTAGTGTGAAGAGAGATCTGACCCTGAGACAGGCACCCTGCTGGGAGGAGGAGAGGAGAGACTAGTGTGAAGAGAGATCTGACCCTGAGACGGGCACCCTGCTGAGAGGAGGAGAGGAGAGACTAGTGTGAAGAGAGATCTGACCCTGAGACGGGCACCCTGCTGAGAGGAGGAGAGGAGAGACTAGTGTGAAGAGAGATCTGACCCTGAGACGGGCACCCTGCTGGGAGGAGGAGAGGAGAGACTAGTGTGAAGAGAGATCTGACCCTGAGACAGGCACCCTGCTGAGAGGAGGAGAGGAGAGACTAGTCTGAAGAGAGATCTGACCCTGTGACAGGCACCCTGCTGGGGAGGAGGAGAGGAGAGACTAGTGTGAAGAGAGATCTGACCCTGAGACGGGCACCCTGCTGAGAGGAGGAGAGGAGAGACTAGTGTGAAGAGAGATCTGACCCTGTGACGGCACTCTGCTGAGAGGAGAGGAGAGACTAGTCTGAGGAGATCCGGGTAAAACTAAAAAGGTACTATCATTTTGTATGTACTTTTTATATGTTGGATATTAATGACTATTTTAATTTGTTGCAGTCACATTAGAGTCCATTCCCAGCCTCACCTTGTCCTCTGGTCTTCCCTTACGTTTCTTCCCTATAGCCTAAAAACTACCTCATTAGGCAGATCATCGGATTATAAAAAAAAACATATTTGAAATACTAGTCATAGTGATGTAACTGTAGAATATACCAGTGAAAAAAAAAAAAAAAAAAAAAAAAATCACGATGTTGGGTTCAGTGGTCGATGGCTGTCGTCCATCTTATTATTATCATCTTATCATCTTAATATGTTCATCATCCTATTCTTATCATATTATCTTAGCCCCCAACTTATCTTGATCAAAGAGGTAACGTTTCACACAATTATGTATGAAGCTGCTTGCTATAAAATGCCATAACATTACTACATCCCTCCAATGGTAAAATAGGCTGAACTAGTTTTAAGCAAATATATGTGCTTGAAACAAGAAAACTAATGTAAGCAAATTTGGCTTGGCAAGATTTCTTGAAATAAGTGAAAATATCTAGGGTTCTCCTCCTGATTGGATAAAGTGGGAACGGGATATCAGACATTTATTTTATGTTTACTGCAGAGTGGAGGGACTGGGAGACCCATGTTACTGACCAAACACTTTACATCAGTGATGGCTGTAGGAATGTAAAGCTACTTAACACTTATTTTAACAAAAGAAATACCACTTACAGCACCTTTAAGCCGTATGATACACCTTAGTCCTGGGTCTAAATCAGGGGCTCCCCACCCTTTCCAGCACAGCAGCAGTGACCTAAATTATAAAAATGTTATCTTGGCCTGGTACTAGTAGCCATGTAACAATACATAGATGTGGATCGATCCATTCCAATTCCAAAGGGAATGATCCAGTTGATGTACAGTCTCCTCCCCCTCGTATATATTTTCTGTTAGGATCTCTGTTTAACAGTACTGTATATTTGCATATTGTGTATGTCACAAATGTAACAGTACTGTATATCTGTATGTCATGTATGTCATGATATATATCTGTATATCTCTGTATGTTGTGTATATGTCATAAATGTCATTATGAATTGAAAATGGCCATGGGGGACCCTGATGTAAACAAGACGAAAGTCTTTCTCTGGTCTGCATCCCCTTAACAATTGTGTGTATTGAGCCGTACTGTATTGTACCCATTCTGCAATCTGTTAATAACGTTTTCAATCAATCAATCAATCAATCACTATTATTATCGAGTTCTATCCAACCATTAGGAACCAGGGTCCCCATGATATGCGCCACCCTGTGTGTTTCACGCCCGTTATGCGCCTCCAAATAAAAACAGGTGGTTGTCATCATGGGAGATGCTCATCATTGCCTTAGTTTGAACTCTGAACAGAGTCATCCCGCATCAAAGCTAAATCCAGATATCATAATTAATAACATATACATATCACAGAGAAATTGCATTTATGGCATAAATGATAGACAGGCGACATCTCTGCCATAAAAGGATGGGCAATATCAGCTAACGTTGCCATCACTCTACCTATCAGGTGGAGGTTTTGATTGAGGACAAGCGAGACTTGTGACAGTACCCTCCTGTGATTAATAACACAGCCATGATGATGATGATGATGATGATGATGCTATCCATTCCATCTCTGTTTAGGGCATGCATGCTTGTACACCAAGAGTTGGCAACTTGGCCGGCTGGCTAACTCTTAATAGCACTGCTACTAGCCTATCTAGCTAATTTCACTGCCACTAGGCCTGTTGCAATAAGCAATAAATCAATTTATCGCGCAATAATGAAAATGAATGCAATGATTTTGACGGGCGCAATTAATTGCTATTTGCGTGTTTGTTTTAATGAGGCGGGAACCAGTACCTCTCCGTGTGGGGAGGCGGGCCGCTGACGTTACTACAGAGTACAGCACGGGAGCTCCTGTGAGCACCATGCGTATGTTGGGCAGTAGCAACGCTACATAGCTTAACTACATTTCTCAGTAGCGTGATGGTAGCGTCGTTCCTTTTGAACCAAATAGCGTTATTTGTAGTGTAGCTATTTTTAGACCCAAGTAGTGATGTAGCGTGAACAAACGCTATACGCTACTGCCCGGAGAAACTGGACTGCTAAATAAAGATTAAAGATCTAGCGTTGATGCTATGACGCTTCCTCCTCATCGTTGATTGCCTGTAGTAGCTGCATCTAACGTTAGTAGCTAACGTTAAAACTAACCTAAAGGTAGTTGTTCACCAACAATCTCAACATTTGTTTTATCATTAGCTCAAAAACACAGAACCGGACGACACAAGTTGATGAATTGAAAATGGGGGACCCTGATGTAAACAAGACGAAAGTCTTTCTCTGGTCTGCATCCCCTTAACAATTGTGTGTATTGAGCTGTACTGTATTGTACCCATTCTGCAATCTGTTAATAAAGTTTTCAATCAATCAATTCAATCAATCAATCCGCTCATAGGTTCTGCTAGGATAATAACAACAATACTTCCGGTCGGTGGGTTTCAAAATAAAAGAGCAAAGTCTAAAACACCGGAAAAGATGTTTATTTTGTACAGCGTTTTCCTCCACGAGTACTCAAGTACATCATGTGATCAATCGATCTGTTTTCTTTTGCCCATCCCTAGTTTATCCTGTGCTGAAAAGTCTCCATTCCAATAGAGATAGTATATATTTGTGTTTATTTGATTATTGTTGAGCTATATTTTAATCGAGAGTAACTGGTAGTGTAGCTTACTACATTTTCCAAGTAGCTTGCCCATCACATAATCCGCGAGCCACAGTAAACAAACGCGAACCACAGTTAGGGTGACCAGGTGTCCCATAATCCGCGAGCCACAGTAAACAAACGCGAACCACAGTTAGGGTGACCAGGTGTCCCGCTTTTGGTTGTATACTGCACAGCCATTTTACCTAATGTCCCACGTCCCGCATATTGAGAGGATGTCCTCTTTTCGAAGCAAAAAATAAAAACATGGGTCTAAAAGCCCCTTCCTACAGTAAACGTAGCAACCCGCCACTTGTCCACACACATTGCTCTGCTCGTTTTATCATTGCTCTCACAGAGATAAAACTGGGAACGAGGTTACTCTGCTTCTGACGCTACCTCATATCTGATTGGTTAGGTAGTAATTTAGGATATTTAAAATGTCTTCCAATGTTAAATAAAGGTTTATTGCACTTTGAAACTGTTTCCTTGCATTATTATGCTATTATCATTATATTAGTAAAAAAAAAAAAAAGTTGATTGAAAACTTTTGGGAAATACATTTCTCAAAAGAATTATTTCTCTCAAAACCGCAATAATTTCTGGGACAATTAATCGCCCAGCAAAATGTGTTATCGTGACAGGCCTAACTGCCACAATACACAGGTCCATTTTAACAACTTCGAAATGTAGCATACATCTCTTATTCGCCCGTTGTGAATAATAAAAGGGGCATGGCACGTTTAGGTGCTCCTGATTTGGTGACAGCTAACAGTTTAACTGTTAAGTTACCAGACAAGTTAAAGTAACGTTACAGACAGTATTGACGTTAGCTAGCTGCAGTAAGCTAACTAGCTGTCAGTAGAGAGTTAGCTGTTAGCTAAATGTATATACTCTCTTTTTTTAGACTCTTCTTGTATCAAAAACAGTACTGTATTTGTAAATCTGGTATGTCATAAATGTATAGATGTAGCAGTACTGTCTATCTGTCATGTATGTCACATATATGTTATGCTGAATTGAAAATGGGGGACCCTGATGTAAACAAGACAAAAGTCTTTCTCTGGTCTGCATCCCCTTAACAATTGTGTGTATTGAGCTGTACTGTATTGTACCCTTTCTGCAATATGTTAATAAAATGTTCAATCAATCAATCAATCAGCTACAGTAAGCTAACTAGCTGACAGTAGAGATGTAGCTGTTAGCTACAGTAAGCTAACTAGCTGTCAGTAGAGAGTTAGCCGTTAGCTGCAGTAAGCTAACTAGCTGTCAGTAGAGTTAGCTTTAGTAAGCTAACTAGCTGACAGTAGAGATGTAACCCCCCGCATTTCACTGTATACTTGTATGCCGTGACAAATAAAACTCTGGACTTGACTTGACTAGAGATGTAGCTGTTAGCTACAGTAAGCTAACTAGCTGACAGTAGAGATGTAGCTGTTAGCTGCAGTAAGCTAACTAGCTGTCAGTAGAAAGTTAGCTGTTAGCTACAGTAAGCTAACTAGCTGTCAGTAGAGTTAGCTGTTAGCTTCAGTAAGCTAACTAGCTGTCAGTAGAGAGTTAGCCGTTAGCTACAGTAAGCTAACTAGCTGTCAGTAGAGTTAGCCGTTAGCTACAGTAAGCTAACTAGCTGTCAGTAGAGTTAGCTGTTAGCTGCAGTAAGCTAACTAGCTGTCAGTAGAGTTAGCTGTTAGCTACAGTACAGCTAACTAGCTGTCAGTAGCGTTAGCTGTTAGCTGCAGTAAGCTAACTAGCTGTCAGTAGAGCGTTAGCTGTTAGCTACAGTAAGCTAACTAGCTGTCAGTAGAGAGTTAGCTGTTAGCTGCAGTAAGCTAACTAGCTGTCAGTAGAGAGTTAGCCGTTAGCTACAGTAAGCTAACTAGCTGTCAGTAGAGAGTTAGCTGTTAGCTACAGTAACTGGCTGACAGTAGAGAGTTAGCCGTTAGCTACAGTAAGCTAACTAGCTGTCAGTAGAGTAGACCTCAAACAATTAGAGTGTCCACATCATATCATTCATTCAAGTGCAGGGTTAGGGAAAACCAGCATTGTCAACGCTGAGGTGTCTGTGTGTGTAATGTATGTGTGTGGATATGCTGCGTTTGTCTATGCCTGGGTCTTCTAATATGTCATGATGTGCTGTGCTGTCCTTGTGCCCATGACTGCCTATGATGAATTGAAAATGGGGGACCCTGATGTAAACAAGTCGAAAGTCTTTCTCTGGTCTGCATCCCCTTAGCTGTACTGTACTGTACCCATTCTGCAATCTGTTAATAAAGTTTTCAATCAATCAATCAATCAATCAATCAAAACTGTATTGTGACCTGTATCCCTATCGTTATGTCTATGTGCTTTTGTTGGTGTTTTTATTCTAATGGTTATTTATCTTGATTTTTTTCACACAGGATTTTAGCCTGTACCTTCTGGCAGGAGGGGGACTGCCAATGGAAAGGAGCCTTTTGGCTCAAATTAGGTGCATTTACATTTGTAAAATGTTTTTATTAATGTACGCTGTGTGCCCCTTGATGAAATAAAGTAAACATACACCTAAACCTAGAGAGTTAGCTGTTAGCTGCTAGCTGACAGACACTAGAGTACTAGGTAGCTGTGCGCTGCTGGGTGCCTTGTTGTCTTTACGCTCGGTAACGTTACACGGTATGTGTCACCGACAACATGCGACAGCTGTAGATATTGATACGGTGTGAAACAACACAGTCTTACTAAAAATATGCATTACCGCTCGGTTATTAACTCACCCCAACGTTACACCGTCCATCGCCACCGTGGTACCACCACCATGCATAAAACAAGCACCGGGACTGGGTCACTACTAGTAGTAGTACCGGGGAAGTCGAAGTCCAATACAGACCGTTATTATAAATATGCTGTCATGATGCGTCCATTGTTTAAACACTTTATAATAACGTCCCCTAGAAAGACGTGTGTGTGTGTGTCGTCGCTGTCATTAACTTTAGTCACACTACAGTTGTGTTGGTTTCTAGAGCTGGCTGGGTGGTTACAGTGTTTTTCTTGTTTTTTTTTGTTGAAAGGAATCCCGCCCCCTCCTCGAGTTTTGTTGCCTTTGTTTCCTTCTTCCCGGAGGAGAGTCGCCGGCGCCCGGCGTTCCACTTTCTCTGCCGTTGCCTGGTAACGGCCGGGGTGATGATGGTGGTGATACAAAGATGAATTGAAAAATGGGGGACCCTGATGTAAACAAGACGAAAGTCTTTCTCTGGTCTGCATCCCCTTAACAATTGTGTGTATTGAGCTGTACTGTACTTCTGTACCCATTCTGCAATCTGTTAATAAAGTTTTCAATATTCCAATGTACAGTCTTGCTTGTACAGTTGTACAGTGTTCCCCACCGACCCCTCCTACCCAATCCACCCACCCAACCACCTCCAATGTACCCCCCCCCCCTCCCCACCCACCCAACCCCACCCCACCTACCATACCTCCTCCAATGTACAGTTTTTACGTCAAATGTATATACTCTCTTTTCTGGACTCTTTTTGTATCACAAACAGTACTGTATTTGCAAATCTGGTATGTCATAAATGTATAGATGTAGCAGTACTGTCTATCTGTATGTCATCAAACAGGTATGTCATAATATATGTCCTGATGAATTGAAAATGGGGGACCCTGATGTAAACAAGACGAAAGTGTTTCTCTGGTGCAATCTGTTAATAAAGTTTTCAATCAATCAATCAATGGACCTCAAACTTGGCCTTTAAAAAGTTCTAGTCGAACACATCACAGTAATAATAATAATAATAATGCAGGACCTGTTGCAGAGGTCTTTATTCGGCATGCAACGACACTCAATGTTTTAGCGGTACACACAGCGGTTCGTTTTTAGCACACACACCGGAACACATGCGATGCCGATGCGATTCGTCTCTGCGATTAACCCATCCCGTTGTCCTTCCCCCCCCAAGGGCAGCCGGGAGCAGACAGGCGTCAACGTGAGCCACGCCAGGGGACCAATCCAAGTGCTCCTGTCCGTCTTCGTCAAGGACGCCACAGCGTTAGCGATCTGTTGTTGTGCATGTTTTTCCATTGGGTTTATCTTATCGGGGGGGAAACCCTTGCGAGCACGGGGAGAACATGCTAACTCCACACAGAAAGGCCTGGGAGATACCCTACCTGGGTACCTATGCATCATGGAAACCTGGTCCCCAAGCGGGAATCGAACCCCGGACCTTCTTGCTGTGATACACAGCATATACAATGCATTTCTATTATTACCCTACCCATACCTGGCGCAGGGGTGTAGCACCAGATTCTGGGCCCCATGAAATAATGTATTTGTAGGCCCCCAGTGAATGCGAGCGCGCGTAAGCGCGCGAGCGGAATTTTTTTTGGCCATATTTTTATTGATGAAAACGCATAATATGGTTTTTACCTATACATTCGGATCAGCAGTTCAGCACCTGCACTGTTGGTGGGTGAGCCTAGTAAAGGATGTCGCATTGCGTTCATCTTCAATGAATGGACCAATGCAATAGTCTATACCAAAGCCCCCCCCCCTCTCTCTATATATCTCACACACACACACTTCAGAAACAAACATAGTATCAATGAGAGCATCAATAATACACCTGAGTGATGTCTAGTATAAAAAAATAAAATAAAAAGCTCCCTCTGGTGTTGTGGTTGTGGTATTCACTGACCTTTGGGAAGTATTTTGACATGTACATGGGTACCTTATGGTGTAGTGTATCTTGTAGACCAGGCCCATTGCAAGTTGCTATACTCTGTCGTCTACTGTAAGCCATCCTAGGTTGTCAAAGTGGGCAGGGGTGAGGTGGGTTCTAGGAGTAAGGTCAAGTAGTAGTCTGACCAGTTTGTTTTGTGATGTTTGTAATCTTGTTTTTGGGGCCTTTGAGGTGCTTTGGTACCATGAGGTGCAAGCATAGTCGTAGTACCCTTGAATGAGTGCTCCTGCCAGAGTCTTCAGGGTATTCTTGTTTACCAGAGAGGAGATCCGGTACAGGAATCTATAGTTCGTTGGTTGACTTTTTTGATTACATTGGATGCCATTTTGGCACAGGAAAGATTTGCCTCTAGGATGGAACCCAGGTATGTAATTTCATCTTTCCTTGTGACAATAGTGTCACCCACTGTAACTGAGAAGCCGAATTTACCCAAGACAAGGGGATCAATAAAGCAATATCTTATATTGTATTACTCCACTTGTGTATAATATAACTGATAGGGCATACAGACCCTCATCTGCACCTTTGTTTACCTTTATTTCCCCTCATATTTATATATTCCGATCAAATTGTATTGCCTATATTCATGTACCCGTACCTCCCCATGCCACTATGATGCCCGAATGTCCCCAAGGCAAGGGGGGCAATAAAGGAATATATTATTTTATAGATCAGATAAGAACTATAAGAGCCGGATAACGTGTCACCGTTTTGCTAATGTGACAGACCCAGTTGAGAGTGAAGAAGAGGCAAGAAGAAAAGATAAAACCGTTCCAAGCTGATGTTAGACGCGATTAATCAGTGATATGTTATGAATTGAAAATGGGGCACCCTGATGTAAACAAGACAAAAGTCTCTCTCTGGTCTGCATCTTCTTAACAATTGTGTGTATTGAGCCGTACTGTATTGTACCATTCTGGAATCTGTCAATCAATTGAGCCATTTTATTCACATGCTGGGGGTTCCTGGTCAAACCTCATGGCCACGTATAAGGAATGAAATGTGGCTCATCAGATCGCATCACAGCTAGAACGAGTGATTAAATCTTTAAGGGTGGTTATATTCATATTATTTACTCGAATTAGTGTATACACACACTTGACCACATCGTGCAGTTGTACAGCCCTGGCTTATTTTTATAATTGTATTATATTGAGCTTCCATTTTAATTGAAGTTATAATATTACATTATTCCACTCTGTTAATGTCGCACCAAAAAACTACCAAATCTTAATTCCTTGGATGTGAAAGCTACTTGGCAATAAAGACATTTCCGATTCGTCTGAAACGATCTTCTCATTATTCAAGCTCTGCCTCCCATGGCGTCGTAAAGGACCGCATGTGTAAAATGGCCGATGGAGGATAAAACGCAGGCATTTAGAAGCGACGACTGCCGCCTGGTGGCGACCGAGATTAACAAAATGTCCATTTTGTTTGGCCTCCTTCAAATCCTTAATTATATTACATGCAACGGATGCTTTAAGGAGTAGCATTTTAGCCAATAACTATTTATATTACACATAATTTCATTGCATTAAACTCAGGCTGTTAGGATATTTCCTCCGTGACTGAAAGCATGGCAGGAATCTTTTGACTTACTTAATTGTTGCATTCACTGTAATGTATATTATGTACTTTGTGACAACTTGACTTAGCAACTGCAGCCTATATTCTAATGTATTAGCTCCCAAACTTATCACCTGAAATTCCCACAAAACCAACACGGAGATGATTTTCAAACCAATAAAAACTTTTTAATACAAGCAAAGAGAATGAAACAAGGGGGGTAAACTGAACACATGAATGTCACAAACAAGTTCTCCAAAATGCACTGTATATAAAAGTAAATAAGCTTGGACGGGAAAATATAAAGACATTAGGTCACCATCAAATAAAAACAAAAAAAGAAAAGAAATGCATTGATCACAACAGTCCCGTGACATTTCTCTTAAGAAGTCACATTTTGTATACAAGATCAAATTCTTAAGAGACTCAAGCATGCTGCCGCCAACTCTCCCACTGATACACCCTGAGTACATGTTGCAATAATACACATCTGCTGGTTCTCAACACAAAAAAAACAAGAAACGCGTTCAATTCCGAGGCTGTAGGTAGCCCAACTATTTATTACCTTTAGCTTAAAAAAAACAACTAAATAATAAGACAAAAAACATTTAAAGATTTTCAGAAAGTTTCATTACTGGTAATAAATTTCACGTCTCGTCAGTATGGTGACATATGGGGGGGGGGCACGAGGGGGGGAAGGGGGACACAAGGGGGGGTTCAGTTCATTCATTCGGTGTGGGCGATGATGGGGGCGCTGCTCCCAAGAAGAAGAAGTAAGATCAACAAAGAAAAGTAGGCACCCCCCGACACGTGTGTGCGTGTGTGAATTCAGTTCGTCGTTATCAGATTTTTCCCTATGCACATTCAATACTCAAAAGAAAAAAAGATGCACCCCACTTAATTAATAGCCGCCATATCCACCTCCACCACCCCCCCTTCCTCCGCCACCATAGCCGCCGCCGCCGCCACCCCCCCGGGCGTAAGGAGCCGCGCTCCGGTTGGAGGTGTAGCTGCCTCCCTTCATCGCGCCATAACCGGAGGCCTGTTGTCCATAATCCTCCCCAAAGTCACTGTACCCGTTGCCGTATCCTCCACCGCCGCCGCTCATCTGTCCGTATCCTCCGCCGCCGCCGTATCCACCGCCGCCTCCGTAGCCGCCGCCCTGGCTGGCACCGTAGCCGCCCTGGCTGCCGTAACCGCCCTGGCTGCCGTAACCGCCGCCTCCGTAGCCGCTATCATAGCCGCCCCTCCCGCCGCCGCCGTAGCCGTTGTTGTACGACATCCCCCTCCCTCCGCCGCGGCCTCCTCCGCGGCCTCCGCCGCCTCTGCCGCCGGCCGCCTGCATCTCCTGCTTGGTCATGGCTTTCTTCACCTCGACCTTGTGTCCATTGATGGTGTGGAACTTCATCAGCACCGCCTTGTCGGCAGAGTCGTTGTCCTCGAAGTAGACAAAGCCGAAGCCGCGCTTCTTGCCGCTCTCCTTGTCGGTGATCACCTCGGCCTTCTCGATCATGCCGTACTGGCCGAAATACTCGTTCAGGTGGTCCTCCTCGATGTCGTCTTTCAAACCGCCGACGAATATCTTCTTGACTTTGGTGAGAGCCTCCGGCCTGTTGGCGTCCTCCCGCGCCACGGCCCGCTTCACCTCCACGCTGTTGCCGTCGACGACATGCGGCTTGGCGGCCATTGCCGCGTCGGCCTCCTCTGGCGCCGAGTAGGTTACAAAGCCGAAGCAGCGGGACCTCTGCAGCTGCTGGTTCAACACCACCACGCAGTCGGTTAAGCTACCGAATTGCTCGAAGTGCTGGCGCAGGCCATCGTCGGTCGTCTCCACGTTCAGCCCGCCGACAAAAAGCTTACAAAGTTGATTCGTCATTGTTTGATATTTCTTTCGATCGAGAGAGAGAGAAATGGTGGGAGCGCTACACTGGAATTCAAGTCGCGAGCTCCTCTTCTTCTTCAATGGGTCGACGTAATGGCCGATTCCCCTCTGCGTCCTTTTTTACGTGGGCTACGTGCTCGGCGCTGATTGGCTGTGGTCCTGATCAGACTCCTCCTTGAGCACATTACCCGCTTCTTCTTCGCTTCCGGAAGAACCGCCTCCTCTAAGACCACCGCCACACTTCCGGTATTTTGAGCGCATGGCGGAGAGCGGGGGGGAGGAGGGAAAGGGAGCGCGGGGGGATACAATGAATGTTGATTATTAGAGCCTTGATTAGAGTACGACTAGCCGTAGCTACCATTGATATATATAAACAAACACCACTTACGTCAAGGCTCTAATTCAACATTCACATGACCCCCCCCCCCGCGCTTTTCCCCTCCTCCGAGCTCCATGTAACGCGGAAGTGCAGTGGTCCATGGCCGGCGATACAATATTTTTAAATGTTTTTTTCCTATATTTAATACAATTGACATTCGTCTTTGGTTGTTACGGTTTCAACCGAATCTATTATCACTTCCCTCCCTGGTTGGAAAATACAGGTTAATTAACTATATTTGAACCCCAGGCCCGGTGTGACATGTTTACCAGTACAGGCCATAATTTCACTGATCACTTTAGTATTGAGACACTTCCACCAGGCTCAAGTCCAGTCCAATACACAACAATGACTCACAAACCAAAGTAAAATAGGAAGCTCACAGTATAATCAGATGTATCCTGAGAAAATGGTTGTAAAGCATACATTAGATTGGATTCAAATGTATTGTCATCATACAGCACAACAATAAGAAGTTTGGCATCCAACCAGAGTGCAAATGTAACAGTAAAGTGCAGTAGTAATACAATGTATAGTGGTGGTGGTGATAATAATAACTTTATTTGTATAGCACTTTTCATACAGAAGTTGCACTTCAAAGTGCTTCACAACAGTAAAAAAAAAATACATGCATAAGCGAGAATAAAAAGATAGAGGTAGCAAGGTAAGGTAAATCAGTGTTTCACATTAGGATCTAGGCCTAGAATAGGCCTCTCTGTTTACAGTTTCAGTAATACAAATAATAAAAATAGAATATACAGAGTAAAAAAAAAAAAAAGCGGTTTGATTCAGTTTAAAAATAATAAAATAGAACAGACTTAAAAAACACTACAGGGTATGAATGAATGAAAACTTTATTTAACAGATTGCAGAATGGATACAATACAGTACGGCTCAATACACAAAATTGTTAAGGGGATGCAGACCAGAGAAAGACGTTTGTCTTGTTTACATCAGGGTCCCCCATTTTCAATTCATAGTGACATTTATGACATACACAACATACATGACATCATGACATGTATGGCATAGGGACATACATGACATACAGGTATATAGTAGTTACATTTGTGACATATATGATATGCAAATATACATAGATCCTGACAGAGTATATACATATGATGGGGAGGAGACTGTACATTAGGAGGGGGTGGGTGGGTGGGAGAGAAATATACATACGGTGGGGAGAGAATATATACATACGGTGAGGTGGAGACTGTCTATTAGGAGGGGGTGGGGGGGTTTGGACATTTACGGTGGCCAGTTTCGAATTGCAGCCTCCCGTAGGTGCTCTTTTATGTCGCTTTCACACAGGGGCTGTTTGGTCCGGACTTTCGGACCAGAATTCGATAGTCCGGTTTTTCGGGTTTGTGTGAATGCGCGTCGAACTCGGTTCGCGGACCAAACAACGCAAATTCGTGAAGCGTTCCATATTTTTTGTACAGTCCCCTCCCCATCATATGTATATACTCTGTCAGGATCTAGGGGTAACAGTACTGTATATTGGAATACCGTTTATGTCACAAATGTATCAGTACTAAATACCTATATGTCCCTATGCCATAAATGTCATGTATGTTGTGTATGTCATAAATGTATATGAATTGAAAATGGGGGACCCTGATGGAAACAAGACGAACGTCTTTCTCAGGTCTGCATCCCCTTAACAATTGTATGTATTGAGCTGTACTGTATTGTACCCATTCTGCAATCTGTTAAATAAAGTTTTCATTCATTCATTCATTCAACAGGCGAACTCTGGTCCGCCTGAAAACGTAGGTCTCGGTTCGGCTTCATCGAACCAAACGCAAACCAAATATAGGAAGTGATTATTATTACCACTGCTCGCAGCACTCGCATCTAATCTATCTATCTATCTATCTATCTATCTATCTATCTATCTATCTATCTATCTATCTATCTATCTATCTATCTATCTATCTATCTATCTAACTGTGCATCTTGGGAAGAAGGAAGAAAAAACGCGGCTTATTATTATTACCGAGGCGCACGTCAATGGATCAATGCCACGTCAATACTATTATTACCTTACCACTGCTTGCAGCATTCATTCACTGCAAAACAACCACACTGCATCTATCTCTCTCTCTCTCTCTCTCTCTCTCTCTATCTATCTATCTATCTATCTATCTATCTATCTATCTATCTATCTATCTATCTATCTATCTATCTATCTATCTATCTATCTATCTATCTATCTATCTATCTATCTATCTATATATCTGTGCATCTTGGGAAGAAGGAAGAAAAAACGCGGCTTATTATATTATTAATAAAACAGCTACTTGTGGGCACTCATAAAAACACCGTGGTCTACAAGTTGTTTAGCGAGAGGATGGTGGTAATGTGCTTCAATAGAACAATGGATCAATGCCATGTCAAAACTCGGCTCCGCTGATCTGGAGGGCTCCGCAGTCCACACACAGACACACACACACGCGCGCACACACAGGCTCGCAGCCACACACACATTTCCACTGTCCAATAGACAAGCGCCCTTTTCGACCGCGTGACATTGTTCAGAAGGTTCGCTGACAGATTTCTGTGTGAACGCAGGCGAACCAAATGAAGAATGCAACAATGTTGCAACTTCACCCCCAGAACCGCACAGAGTCCACCAAAACTATATGTGAAAGCGACCTTAGAGCGGTTTTGAATGTGGGTAGGGATTCACATTCCTTTACAGCTTTGGGTAGGGCGTTCCACATTGATGTGGCATGATTGCGAAACGTGTTTAGTCCCTTGTTTGAGCCGAATCTGGGTTTAACATGATTTGTTGAGCTTCCTCTGGTGTTGTGATCGTGGTATTCACTGACCTTTGGGAAGTATTTTGACATGTACATGGGTACCTTAGTCGTATAGTGTATCATGTAGACCAGGCCCATTGCAAGTTGCTGTACTCTGTCGTCTACTCTAAGCCAGCCTAGGTAGTTAAAGTGGGCAGGGGTGAGGTGGGTTCTAGGAGTAAGGTCAAGTAGTAGTCTGACCAGTTTGTTTTGTGATGTTTGTAATCTTGTTTTTAGCGCCTTTGAGGTGCTTTGGTACCATGAAGTGCAAGCATAGTCGTAGTACCCTTGAAAGAGTGCTCCTGCCAGTCTTCAGGAGGGTATTCTTGTTTACCAGAGAAGAGATCCGGTACAAGAATCTAGTTCGTTGGTTGACTTTTTTTTATTACCTTGGATGCCATTTTGTCACAGGAAAGATTTGCCTCTAGGATGGAACCTAGGTATGTAATTTCATCTTTCCTTGTGACAATAGTCACCCACTGTAACTGAGAGGCCGTCGGTCTTGCTGAGTTTGTTATTTGATCCGAAGAGAATGGACTCTGTTTTACCCAGGTGTAATGATAGTTTGTTATCAGTGAGCCAGGTGCAGATTCTGCAGAGTTCTGAGCTGAGGGTTTTTTCAACCTGTAACTTGTTCTTGTCAGAGACCAGCAGGGCTGAGTCGTCCGCGAACAAGAACAAGTTGGAGTCACAAGCTGACGACATGTCATTTATAAATTAGGAACAGTAGCGGAGTATCTAACATTCAACAGAGCAGTGCATCAGTTTTGAATTACAACAGAGCAGCGCTCTTAAAATTACAGTGCATAGGTATAGTGAGATAAAATGTGCATAGAACCAACACATGAATTTGATAGAAAGTGTATAAAAGTAGGCAGGGTAAGAAAAGTGCAGGTAAAGTACAATTTGTGTTAGGATGTCCCTGATGTTTCATTGAAATGCCTGAGCAAAGAAATAGGTTTTAAGCTGTCTTTTGAAGATGTCTAGCGAGTTGGCTTCCCTGATGTTTTTGGGCAGTTTGTTCCATAGTTTTGGGGGCGTAGTTGCTAAAGGCTGCATCACTGATCCTCTTTTGACTGTTTCTGGGAGCCTCTAGTAGTCCAGCAGCTGATGATCGCAGTGTTCTTGCTGGCCTGTCATTTATTAGAGTGTTGGCGATGTAGCTAGGTCCCAGCCATTTAGAGCTTTGTATGTAAGGAGAAGGACCTTGAGGTCAATTTTTTTTTTTTTTTTGGTCTTTTTCCCCCTCCATTTTCCTCCGATTTTCTCCCATCCCAATGTTAGTCGTATGCCAATTCCCAGTCCCTTCCTGGTCGCTGCGCTTTACCCCCCACAGTCAGATCATTTGGGAGAGTGGAGGCTACCACATGCTTCCTCCGACACACGTCCAGCCAATCACCGCTTCTTTTCACCTGGCAGCGCGGATTCTCATTGAGAGGGCGTAGCGTGTGGGAGGACCACACTATCCCCCTCACGTCCAATCCGCACTTAGCAGGCGCCCCGACCGAACTGTAGGAGTCGCTGTTTACAACGACCCGGACCCACCCCGCCAGCTTCTCCCACCCTCTGATACAGCCAATTGTATCAGTGCAGACGGCCAGCCAAGCTGGTGACAACCCCGGAGCTGTGAGCTGGATTCGAACAGGCGAACCAAGCTCACAGCTCCGGGGCTGGTGACGAACGCAATCTCCGCTCGACCACCTAACCGCCCCCTTGAGGTCAATTCTAAATGTTACAGGAAGCCAGTGTAGAGCAGCTAAGACTGGACTAATGTGCTCTCTCCTTTTGGTTCTAGTTAGCAGTTGGGCTGCAGAGTTTTGGATTAGCTGAAGCCTCTCTGTGGTTTTCTTACAGAGACCTGTGAAAAGTGTACTACAGTAGTCTAACCGGCTAGATATGAATTAGCTTCTCAGCATCGTTTTGATTAATAAATGGTTGTACTTTTGCTATATTTCTGAGATGGAAGAACAATGTTTTGGTCACTTTGTTAATATGATAATTGAAGTTCAGTTCTGAATCTATGATAACGCAGAGACTTGTGACCTCAGATTTGATCCAAGGGGTTAGTCCTCCCAGGTTCTTTATTAACGTTTCTTTTTTTGTTTTGGGGGCGATAATTAGAATTTCAGTTTTGTTCTCGTTTAGTGTCAGGAAGTTCTTACTCATCCTGCACTTTCCTGTGACAAAATTGCATCCAATGTAATAAAAAAAAGTCAACCAACAAACTAGATTCTTGTACCGGATCTCCTCTCTGGTAAACAACTGGCAGGAGCACTCATTCAAGGGTACTACGACTATGCTTGCACCTCATGGTACCAAAGCACCTCAAAGGCCCAAAACATGATTACAAACATCACAAAACAAACTGGTCAGACTACTACTTGACCTTACTCCTAGAACCCACCTCACCCCTGCCCACTTTGACTACCTAGGATGGCTTACAGTAGACGACAGAGTACAGCAACTTGCAATGGGCCTGGTCTACAAGATACACTACACCACACAGGTACCCATGTACATGTTGAAATACTTCCCAAAGGTCAGTCAATACCATGCCCACAACACCAGAGGGAGTTCCACAAATCATGTGCAACCCAGATTCGGCACAAACAAGGGACTAAACACATTTAGCAATTATGCCACAATGTGGAACGCCCTACCCACAGCCGTAAAAAGATGTGAATCCCTACCCACATTCAAAATCACTCTTAACACTTTCAATGCCAACAACGAGATATCTCGTTTATTCATGTCGACCGTTCATTGCCAACGACGAGAGATCTAGTTTTTTTTTTATTAGCGATTTTAATTAATATTTCATCAATCTAGCCTCACGTCAGTGCTGCAAACTCTCTGAGCTCCATTGGGAAAATACCGCCCCCTATCGTCTCTCCCTGTGGTACTGCACCCCTTTGGATTTTTATTTATTTATCCAGGAATGTCCCATTGAGATACAAGATCTCTTCTTCCAGGGAGTCCTGAATGGATTGAATGAAACACATGGGGGGGAAAAAATCCTGCTTCCTTATTTTACTTCTCTGGCAAGTCACCCGATCTATCTATCTATCAATCTATCTATCTATATATCTGTGCATCTTGGGAAGAAGGAAGAAAAAACGCGGCTTATTATATTATTAATAAAACAGCTACTTGTGGGCACTCATAAAAACACTGTGGTCTACAAGTTGTTTAGCGAGAGGATGGTGGTAATGTGCTTCAATAGAACAATGGATCAATGCCATGTCAAAACTCGGCTCCGCTGATCTGGAGGGCTCCGCAGTCCACACACAGACACACACACACGCGTGCGCACACACGGGCTCGCAGCCACACACACATTTCCACTGTCCAATAGACAAGCGCCCTTTTCGACCGTGTGACATTGTTCAGAAGGTTCGCTGACAGATTTCTGTGTGAACGCAGGCGAACCAAATGAAGAATGCAACAATGTTGCAACTTCACCCCCAGAACCGCACCGAGTCCACCAAAACTATATGTGAAAGCGACCTTAGAGCGGTTTTGAATGTGGGTAGGGATTCACATTCCTTTACAGCTTTGGGTAGGGCGTTCCACATTGATGTGGCATGATTGCGAAACGTGTTTAGTCCCTTGTTTGAGCCGAATCTGGGTTTAACATGATTTGTTGAGCTTCCTCTGGTGTTGTGGTCGTGGTATTCACTGACCTTTGGAAAGTATTTTGACATGTACATGGGTACCTTAGTCGTATAGTGTATCATGTAGACCAGGCCCATTGCAAGTTGCTGTACTCTGTCGTCTACTCTAAGCCAGCCTAGGTAGTCAAAGTGGGCAGGGGTGAGGTGGGTTCTAGGAGTAAGGTCAAGTAGTAGTCTGACCAGTTTGTTTTGTGATGTTTGTAATCTTGTTTTTAGCGCCTTTGAGGTGCTTTGGTACCATGAGGTGCAAGCATAGTCGTAGTACCCTTGAATGAGTGCTCCTGCCAGTCTTCAGGAGGGTATTCTTGTTTACCAGAGAAGAGATCCGGTACAAGAATCTAGTTCGTTGGTTGACTTTTTTTTATTACCTTGGATGCCATTTTGTCACAGGAAAGATTTGCCTCTAGGATGGAACCTAGGTATGTAATTTCATCTTTCCTTGTGACAATAGTCACCCACTGTAACTGAGAAGCCGTCGGTCTTGCTGAGTTTGTTATTTGATCCGAAGAGAATGGACTCTGTTTTACCCAGGTGTAATGATAGTTTGTTATCAGTGAGCCAGGTGCAGATTCTGCAGAGTTCTGAGCTGAGGGTTTTTTCAACCTGTAACTTGTTCTTGTCAGAGACCAGCAGGGCTGAGTCGTCCGCGAACAAGAACAAGTTGGAGTCACAAGCTGACGACATGTCATTTATAAATTAGGAACAGTAGCGGAGTATCTAACATTCAACAGAGCAGTGCATCAGTTTTGAATTACAACTGAGCAGCGCTCTTAAAATTACAGTGCATAGGTATAGTGAGATAAAATGTGCATAGAACCAACACATGAATTTGATAGAAAGTGTATAAAAGTAGGCAGGGTAAGAAAAGTGCAGGTAAAGTACAATTTGTGTTAGGATGTCCCTGATGTTTCATTGAAATGCCTGAGCAAAGAAATAGGTTTTAAGCTGTCTTTTGAAGATGTCTACCGAGTTGGCTTCCCTGATGTTTTTGGGCAGTTTGTTCCATAGTTTTGGGGCGTAGTTGATAAAGGCTGCATCACTGATCCTCTTTTGACTGTTTCTGGGAGCCTCTAGTAGTCCAGCTGGCTGGCTGAAGAAACATGGCTTGGTTTCAAAACCAAATTCTCAACAATACTAAACGACATGGCCCCCCTAAGAACCACCAGGGTAAAAAATCGCACGGAGCCGTGGATGCACTCCGAAATACTGGCCGCTATGAAAACCAGAGACAAAAAATGCTCTGAGTTTCGTAAAAGTCAGTCAAAGCTTACTAAAAGCACGAGCAGTGAACTCCAAGCCCACGTGACTGAACTCAAACTAGAAAGAAACAGACTAAGAAACGACGTAAACTCCATGATCAAAACTGCAAAAAAGAATTTCATCAATGACAAAACTGAGGAAAACAAAAACAAACCACGTGAACTTTGGAAATTACTCAATAATCAACTAGGATGCAGTAAAAAACTTAAAACCAGATTCTCAAACATAAACATAAAAACGGACAACACGCTCATCACAGACAAGCTGGATGTAGCCAATTACTTAAACATTTTCTTCACAAACATAGCCACAACACTGGTAAACAAACTACCCTCCCACTCAGGGCTTTATGGGGTAGAACACATAGTAGCTTACTACAAAAACCTAGGGGTCCGCAAGGACGACTTCAAGCTGGAAATGGTAACAACAGATGAGGTACTCAATAAACTGAGCGCCCTCCAACCTAACAAGGCCACTGGCCATGACAACATCCCCTCCAAATTCCTCAGAGACTCAGCAGCCGCCATCACCCCAATCATCACACACATAATAAACCTCTCCATAAAACAGGGACACGTCCCCAAGGACTTCAAAATTGCGAGGGTGACCCCTCTGCACAAAAAGGGCAGCAAATTAGACCCAGGCAACTACCGCCCTGTTTCTATTCTCACCTCCATCTCGAAAGTCATGGAAAAAATAGTCTACGAACAGGTCGAAAAGTACCTAGCGGAAAAAAATCTAATCTACGAATTCCAATCTGGCTTCAGAACATCCCACTCCACTGACACATGCCTTCTCTATTTGAATGACCACATCAAACAAGAGGTGGACGCAGGCAAATACTGCGGCATGGTCATGCTGGACCTACAAAAGGCCTTTGACACGGTCAATCACTCCATTCTGATTGACAAGCTAAAAGCAATTGGTTTTGATAGTCTATCAGTGAGCTGGATGCAATCCTACCTTGAGGGGAGGGAACAGATGGTGGAGGTAAACGGTACACTATCCCCCCCCCCTCACAGTGAGCTGTGGTGTTCCACAAGGAAGCATACTAGGACCGCTACTGTTCCTAATTTATGCAAATGACATGTCGTCAGCTTGTGACTGCAACTTGTTCCTGTTTGCGGACGACTCAGCCCTGCTGGTCTCTGACAAGAACAAGTTACAGGTTGAAAAAACCCTCAGCTCGGAACTAGGCAGAATCTGCATATGGCTCGCTGATAACAAACTATCATTTGTTTTGTTGGGCAAAACAGAGTCCATTCTCTTCGGTTCAAATAACAAACTCAGCAAGACCGACGGCTTCTCAGTTACAGTGGGTGACAATATTGTAACAAGGAAAGATGAAATTACCTACCTGGGTTCCATCCTAGAGGCTAATCTCTCCTGTGACAAAATGGCATCCAATGTAATAAAAAAAGTCAACCAACGAACTCGATTCTTGTACCGGATCTCCTCTCTGGTAAACAAGAATACCCTGAAGACTCTGGCAGGAGCACTCATTCAGGGGTACTACGACTATGCTTGCACCTCATGGTACCAAAGCACCTCAAAGGCGCTAAAAACAAAATTACAAACATCTCAAAACAAACTGGTCAGACTACTGCTTGACCTTACTCCTAGAACCCACCTCACCCCTGCCCACTTTGACAACCTATGATGGCTTAGAGTAGACGACAGAGTACAGCAACTTGCAATGGGCCTGGTCTACAAGATACACTACACGACCAAGGTACCCATGTACATGTCAAAATACTTCCCAAAGGTCAGTGAATACCACGATCACAACACCAGAGGGAGCTCCACAAATCATGTTAAACCCAGATTCGGCTCAAATAAGGGACTAAACACGTTTCGCAATTATGCCACATCAATGTGGAACGCCCTACCCAAAGCTGTAAAGGAATGTGGATCACTACCCACTTTCAAAACCTCTCTCAAGGGACACCTACGGGAGACTGCAATTCAACACTGGCCCCTGTAAATATCCTAACCCAACGCCCTCCAATGTACAGTCATTTACCTAGTATGGTTTTGTCAATAGTCCAATGTACAATTTTGTTTGTTTGTAGTGTCTCCCCCCCCCCCCTCAATGTACAGTTTTGCTTGTTTATACAGTGTGCCCCCCCCCCCCCCAACCACCTCCAATGTAAATTACCCAGTATGGTTGTCAATATCCCAACGTACCCAACCCCCCCCCACCCAACCTCCTCCAATGTACAGTTTCTACGTCAAATGTATATACTCCCTTTTCTTGACTCCTTCTGTATCACAAACAGTACTGTATTTGCAAATCTGGTATGTCATAAATGTATAGATGTAGCAGTACTGACTATCTGTATGTCATGTATGTCATATGTCCTGATGAATTGAAAATGGGGGACCCTGATGTAAACAAGACGAAAGTCTTTCTCTAGTCTGCATCCCCTTAACAATTGTGTGTATTGAGCTGTACTGTATTGTACCCATTCTGCAATCTGTTAATAAAGTTTTCAATCAATCAATCAGCAGCCGATGATCGCAGTGTTCTTGCTGGCCTGTAATTTATTAGAGTGTTGGCGATGTAGCTAGGTCCCAGCCATTTAGAGCTTTGTATGTAAGGAGAAGGACCTTGAGGTCAATTCTAAATGTTACAGGAAGCCAGTGTAGAGCAGCTAAGACTGGACTAATGTGCTCTCTCCTTTTGGTTCTAGTTAGCAGTTGGGCTGCAGAGTTTTGGATTAGCTGAAGCCTCTCTGTGGTTTTCTTACGGAGACCTGTGAAAAGTGTACTACAGTAGTCTAACCGGCTAGATATGAATTAGCTTCTCAGCATCGTTTTGATTAATAAATGGTTATACTTTTGCTATATTTCTGAGATGGAAGAACAATGTTTTGGTCACTTTGTTAATATGATAATTGAAGTTCAGTTCTGAATCTATGATAACGCAGAGACTTGTGACATCAAATTTGATCCAAGGGGTTAGTCCTCCCAGGTTCTTTATTAACGTTTCTTTTTTTGTTTTGGGGGCGATAATTAGAATTTCAGTTTTGTTCTCGTTTAGTGTCAGGAAGTTCTTACTCATCCTGCACTTTCCTGTGACAAAATGGCATCCAATGTAATAAAAAAAAGTCAACCAACAAACTAGATTCTTGTACCGGATCTCCTCTTTGGTAAACAACTGGCAGGAGCACTCATTCAAGGGTACTACGACTATGCTTGCACCTCATGGTACCAAAGCACCTCAAAGGCCCTAAAAACATGATTACAAACATCACAAAACAAACTGGTCAGACTACTACTTGACCTTACTCCTAGAACCCACCTCACCCCTGCCCACTTTGACTACCTAGGATGGCTTACAGTAGACGACAGAGTACAGCAACTTGCAATGGGCCTGGTCTACAAGATACACTACACCACACAGGTACCCATGTACATGTTGAAATACTTCCCAAAGGTCAGTCAATACCATGCCCACAACACCAGAGGGAGTTCCACAAATCATGTGCAACCCAGATTCGGCACAAACAAGGGACTAAACACATTTAGCAATTATGCCACAATGTGGAACGCCCTACCCACAGCCGTAAAAAGATGTGAATCCCTACCCACATTCAAAATCACTCTTAACACTTTCAATGCCAACGACGAGATACCTCGTTTATTCATGCCGACCGTTCATTGCCAACGACGAGAGATCTCGTTTTTTTTTTATTAGCGATTTGAATTAATATTTCATCAATCTAGCCTCACGTTAGTGCTGCAAACTCTCTGAGCTCCATTGGGAAAATACCGCCCCCTATCGTCTCTCCCTGTGGTACTGCACCCCTTTGGATTTTTATTTATTTATCCAGGAATGTCCCATTGAGATACAAGATCTCTTCTTCCAGGGAGTCCTGAATGGATTGAATGAAACACATGGGGGGGTGGAAATCCTGCTTCCTTATTTTACTTCTCGGGCAAGTCACCCGAGAGGATCGGATTCATTGCCGAGCCCCAGAACAGCGTGGATTATGTATTTCCAGCACCCAACACTGAATCAATAAACGCGATCGATATTTGGAATGGCGATCAGGAATTGGAATAATCTTTTTGGAGAACATCTGATCTGAGATAAGGAATCTATTTGATCAGTCTTAGGATAATCAGAGCTTTTTTCACAGAGATATCAACGTGTGCCCTATGTGTGTGTGCAGGGAACAAAATAAGTACCCGCCAACCGCGGGCAGATTTAAGGTTTGGCGACTAAAATGAGGTCTGCCCGCCACCTGGCGTGTAGTTCATATCGATACTCTTATTTTGAAAATCCTGTGCAGGTCTCATTTCCGCCCCAAGCGCAGCTCCAGTCATAATATCTATAGCTCCGTCAGCTAGAAACGTTCGGTTCATATGATACTCTTATTTTGAAAAAACCCATGGCAAGTCCGCGAGTCATATCCGCCCCAGTCCGTGCTTCTGCTCTCATTAAAGCCGAGCAGCGCTACACAGCAGTGCGGCTATTTTGCGATCCGAAATAAGTCTGTGGTGTTTTTTTTCTTCTCACAACTGGTCAAATGCATCTAACACGCTTTGCATCGTCGCCATTCCTTTATGCCCACATCGCCCGAAATGAACGTTACGTTAGCGTAAGCTAACAAGCTAATCCTGATCAGAGGCAGAGCCAGAGAACAGCAGTGTGGACTGGGGAAAGGGTGTGTGTGTGTGCGTTTGGAAAGACGATGAAGTCAGTCAGGAGTATATTATAGTAAACTGAGGATTACTGAGGATGGACAGATAATGTTGATATTCAAATATAAAAAAGTTTCGAGAGGAGTGGAAGTTTGAAGACAGACTAGACTACAATATGATGCAGGGGTGGTGAGTTGAAACAGTGTGAATGAATGAAAACTTTATTTAACAGATTGCGGATGCAGACCAGAGAAAGACTTTCGTCTTGTTTACATCAGGGTCCCCCATTGTGTGTGTGTGTCCCAACCAACCCCACTTCTATGTTTCAATAAATTATTTGCATTTAAAACTATTAACGCTGACTCATTCCTTCAGTCCACTCAAAATTATGCTAATATTCCTTATGTTGTTTATGATATTAATTGAAAATAGCATATGAGAGTATTATAGTAATAATAACACATGGCGATATAGTAAAAAGCTATTTATAATTTTTGGCTGGTAAAAAATCTGCCTGGTTGGTAGTTTTTAAAATCAAATTTTAAGTCAAAAAGTTAAGTTTGTTCCCTGTGTGTGTGTGTGCTGATCAGGAAATGAGATAATCTATTTTTCAGCTCGCTTCTATAGCGTGCATAAGTACACATATACTATCGATAATCTAGGGCTGACACCTATTAGGGGGCTTTCTCACTCAACATCGGGGTCGAATCAGCTCCGTGCCGTCCTCATTCCTCATTCCGTGCCGAACTCCCCCCCCCCCCCCCCTCTAGTTTGTGTACACACTTCAGTCTTGGTGCGCTCTGGGTTTTGTTTACGGTTTGCGTTTTGAGCTTGTAAGCTTGCCGTAGTCGATGATGTCACGCTCGAAATGTAAACACAGGAAGTGTTAACATGGAGACTGGATTCTGATATAAAGAAACAAATAACTAATAAATATGAAGTTATATTTGAACCTCTGTTGTCAAGCCTTGTCAATATAACCCACCCCCCTTTTCTCACGAATGGAACTCTGTTGTAGAGTCCGCTTTTGATCGTTTTGCAGGGTTAACAATAACGCTAAGCTAACGGCTAACGCTAGTTAGCTTAGCCTTTTACTAGTAACATTGCTCGCATCGATTATATTGAATGTCGTTGATCTACTGGTCGACCATGGCCGACTGGTTGGGCACCACTGGTCTAATAGAAATAAATGCATTCGAACAAGAAAGTATAGTATACAGCAATGGCTAACGGCTAACGCTAGTTAGCTAGCCTGTTCAGAAGCTAACATTATCCCATCGCTTGTGGCAATTATATTGCATGTCATTGATCTACTGGTCGACCACGGCCGACTGGTTGGGCACCACTGGTCTAATAGAAATAAATGCATTCGAACAATGTATAGACATAGCAATGGCAAACAAAATTGCCAGGCCTAACCGCCCCCACTAGTGCGCACCTGAGACCACCTATTTCAGCGGTGCAGGTTCAGCGCCCCCGGGGACGAATCAGCGGGGGGCGGGGACGGGGGACAGCGTTCTCACTCAGACAGACACACCCTTTTCTGATGCGAGCCGGGTCTGATTCGACACAGAGCAGTGAGTGAGAAAGGGCCCTTAGTCGACTAATCGGTCGAAAGGAGCCGTAGTCGACTGCCAACCTCTTAGTCAGAAAAAATAAATACATATATTTTTTTAAATCATTCTTTCCAAAAGAAGAGGCCTAGAAGCGTGGCTAACGCTAATGGCACGCATACCAGAGGCTAACTGCCTACAAAAACAGGCAGAGGCACTGAAAGAGGATTTCACCCGTCTAATGAACACACTAGACCAGAAAAATATCAAGATGTATCCATCAGTGGACCAATTGCATGCTTTTGCAGAGGACAAGAAGCCTTCAGTCGACTCCTTCAGACATTAAGCACCCCCCACAGCCCAAATGGAATGATAAAAAAAATAAAAATATTATACTTTTTTTTTTCGACCAATAGTTGACTAATGGCAAATTTTGGCCAATCATAGTCGACCATCCCTACGATAATCTAGCGTTTATTTGAAAACGATTCATAAATAGGTCGAAAAATGACGTTTTTTGTGTATTCCAGAATATTCCAGTAAGAATCTTCACAGAATCTTTATATTTTCCTGAAACTTAAAAAAAACGAGCATTTTTCAAAATGGTATAAAACGGAAATGAACCGATTAAAAAAATCCATTTCGACAATGTTGACTGCAAACAAGTCATTGATAAGCGACGGCCAGATTAGACACATAGCCATAATTTAAGACATAGTTTATGCGTTTGCAAATATGAGAGCTCTATCATTGAAGTGGGTGGTGGCATTCAAGGGGGGTAAGGCGCACCGCATGGCTGGCAATGAAAGTGTTAAAGAGCACCTACGGGAGGCTGCAATTCGAAACTGGCCACCGTAAATGTCCAAACCACCCCACCCCTTCCTAATACAGTCTCCTCCCCACTGTATGAATCTTTTCTCCCACCCCCTCCTAATGTAGTCTCCTCCCCATCATATGTATATTATATTGTTAGGATCTATGGGTAACAGTACTGTATATTTGCATATCGTATGTCACAAATGTAACAGTACTATATACCTGTATGTCATGTATGTCCCTATGCCATAAATGTCATGTCATGTATGTCATGTCACTATGAATTGAAAATGGGGGACCCTGATGTAAACAAGACAAACGTCTTTCTGTGGTCTGCATCCCCTTAACAAGTGTGTATTGAGCCGTACTGTATTGTACCCATTCTGCAATCTGTTAAATAAAGTTTTCATTCATTCATTTATTGCCAATAAGCAGTCTGTAATGGAGTTAATAGCTGGTTCAGCAGATATGTACAGTTGTGCATCATCCGCATTGCTATGGAAACCTACATTATGTTCTCTGATGATATCACCCAGCGGTAACATGTAAAGGGAGAAGAGTAAAGGACCTAAGCAACTCCCTTGTGCAACTCCATAGTTGTTGTCATATATCTCAGACATGTGGCCTCCTAGTTTAACATAGAATTTCCTCCCTCTGATGTATGTTTTAAACCAGCTTAGCACATGTTCTGAGAAACGACAAGGTTTTCAAGATGATCAATTACAATATCGTGATCGATTGTATCGAATGCTGCACTGAGATCTAGCAGGATAAGGATGGAGACCTTATTCTCATCAGAGTTTAGACTGAGGTCACTGATTATTTTGGTGAGGGCAGTTTCAGTGCTACATTTTCTGAATCCAGTTTGAAATCCTTCTAGGATGTTGTTTTCGTCAAGAAAGGAATTAATTTGAACTGAAACTATCTTTTCAAGTACTTTACTAATGAATGGTAAGTTAGATATTGGTTGATAGTTTGCCACTACATTACTATCCAAGTTAGGTTTTTTTTAGTAATGGCTTTACAAGTGCTGTTTTAAAGGCATCTGGGAAAATACCAGTTCTAAGGAAAGTGTTGATATCTAGCACAGGGCTTGAAACACTATTAAACACCCATTTGATGACATTTTATCAACAGTTATGCTTGTATGCTGAGCAACATAGCATAATGCAACTCATGTTTCATAACATGGTTTACAACAATTAACATATAAACACATCAGCTTATAATGTGAGATTCCCATGTTTTGGATTGTATTGGAGCCTGGTGAGACAATGCAGTACAGTGCCGTTTCTCAGTCAAAGCCTGATTAACCATCATAAGTGTTTAAAATAGGGATGCACCGATCCGACTTTTTCAGTTAGATACCTGGACTTTGGGTACAGATCCGATCCAATTAATAAACTGTATGCCTCACTGTGTGGAAGAGACTGGGATCATTCTTTTGTGCAAAGCAACATCAGGTTCGAGTTAAAACATTACTTTCCTAACTTAGTGAAACAAAATGTTGTCATCTAATACAATTAATTGAAAAGCATTAAAAAAAAATCAACCTGCTCTAGCTATTTTTGTCATATTGGGGCCATATCAGTGGATCCCTAGTTTAAATATGTGGATGTCTTAATCGTCTACAATGTTATAGTATTGTTGTGGCCAATCCACATCAAAGCACTTCAGTAAAGTCAAGTGTTCATTTAGCAATCCCCTTGGGGGAAATTCAGACCCATTTCATCCGCTTGCACTGGAATGAGACCAAACGCTTGTGACCAGGCCACACAGGGTCCCGACTTATACAATAGAACAGACTATTATTCACCATTAGGGTGATAGGGCTGCTTCTCATGAGAGTTGGTCAATATTGAGATCACCCATTTAACATCATGCCTTTATTTAACTTAAGACACAAAGTTGACCTGGCTCAAAAACATGTCATCACAAATTAAAATAATTTGCCAATTGCCCAGCCTTAGGGGTTAGTAGTACACAAGCTATGAGACCCAATTAGTTAAACTGGGAATCATGTCTGCCCAGTCCAGCCAGTTGCCATAAAATATTCCTACCCATGTTGAGCACTCCACTTGCATGTTATGGTGCTCAATGTCATTAGACACCAACATTTTCTTTGTACATTATCCCAAAAATCAATACTTGAATGACCTGAAAGACATGCCAGTTTGTTTTTATTAAATTTGAACTTTATGTTCAGCAATAACTTGTGTAATGCCTGTGCTCTGCTCTCCAACCAGCACTACATTGAGACCTCTTGGATAACTGATGAGGGGGGGGGGGGCCAATGTGTCAAACAGGAATTAAACTGGTTTCTGTTGGCCCTATAATGAAAGTTACCTAGGAGCCAATACAGTGCATTATCATTTTCATATCATTGTTTGGACAAATTACAAGAGAAGATTTTTGTATAAAAATATTTATTTTGAATT
This sequence comes from Notolepis coatsorum, assembly GCF_963971535.1. Classification (NCBI taxonomy): domain Eukaryota; kingdom Metazoa; phylum Chordata; class Actinopteri; order Aulopiformes; family Paralepididae; genus Notolepis; species Notolepis coatsorum. Next base: position 11,606,149 of record NC_140180.1, on the reverse strand, counting down.
AAAAAAAGCATAAGTCATCAACTTCCCATTTCAGATGGCTCCTCTCCTACAAGAGAACAGAAGGGGTCGTTTTTTTTAACCACTGCCCACGTAGGATAGAAAACATGACTTGCAATCCGGGCTTTCTACATTAACAGTTATCGCTCTAACCTCCAGACAACGCAATAGACTGCAAATGTTCATCATAACCTGGACAAACTGTTGGAGAAGTATTTCAGTTATGAACCAGCCATGGTTCAGATTTTTTTTTCATATCATATACATCATGGCCATCTGCAATAATGTGCTCTAGAAATGTAAATCATTATGCATATAAATGAACATGGCCCAGCCATGGGTTTCCAAAAAGCACCCATTGGATCTTTGCTCACGTCAAGAGAAACATTGGTTTTTACACCGAGATGCCTTCGTCTAGGTTTGACAAAGTGAATGCACAAATGCTTCTGTGAAACCCAGTCCTGTGCGATTAAGCCCTCGAAATTAAATCTGGATCGCCGTCCACATCCCAGACCTAGAAAAATTGCTTTTGAAACATAATATATATATAAAAATATTTGACTGTGACAAGAGGCCAATATAAATTCATTACAACTTTAACCTAGGAGAAAGATAGTTAGTCGACAGGTAGCTAGTATGCACAATTTATTTTACACTGGTCCTTGGAAACATCTGGTATGATGGGCAGTATATTGTTTGACTGCTGGTTTGTGCTGCAATACCCCAGGCTGTTTTAGGAAAAGATACATTGACAGCGTGTTTAATAGTCTTCAGATACAACATTATACCTTTTACACTGCTTATTTTTATATTTACCACAAATGTTTTGCCTATATTTATGTCCCATCTACTACTACCCTGCCCATACCACAATTCTGCTATTATTACCCCAACAGGATCAATAAAGGAATATTGTATAGAAAAATAGTCATTACAGACCACCACTTTTGACAGCTGGTCGGCAGGTCTCAAGTGGCATTGGGGATATTTACAAATCTGAAATATGGCCTATACAATTTCCCCAATAGGGGGGGGGGGGAAAGAAGAGATCAATAAAGGAATCCATTTCACATCTATACAAGATATACCTACATTTGCCCCATCTCACCTGTTGAAGTAAACACCATCCGCACAACCTCTACATTTTGTTTTGTATTTGAACATAGTTAGAATGGAAAAGCATACATAAAAAGTTAACCAACTAATATATTGAAATTAAGGACTTTGTGTAGCATCATCATCTGCTTTAGCGTTTAAAATGGAACCAGTCATCTATGGAACCAAATGTTCCAATGTGTCAAGTGTGTGATGATATCAATAACATAGTCAATACATTTTCTTTATGAAATGCACAGTGGGTACAAAATGCCAGTTTAGTATTTACCCCATGATTAATTTATTTCCTCACCTTTAAAAAGACTCATCCTTCGCACTACATTTGGGTTTAGGCAACAGGGATGCAACTCATTACCATTTACAAGCCCCTCCCCCATTTATTGATGCTCAAATCACAACTGTTGCCTTCTTCAAACTGTTTGAGTGAGGAAGGAAACAGTTGTGATTGGAGGACCAAGAAAAAAGGGCGGGGATTGAGATTGTTGTATACTGGAAGGGATACAAATAAACTCACATTTAATGCTTTAGGTGAGAAATTATTAAGTGAATTAAAGTTCACTTAATATCTTACTTACTAAAGACACTTTGAGTTGCATTTGCATTACAAACATTAGACAAGTGTCTGTTAGTAGTTACATGTGCCATTTATGCATGAGCATTCAGACACGGCATTAAAAACGTTTCGCCATCACACCGAACAAACGGGTGAATCCTTCCTGGAATCTGACATCACCTGAGGAGGAGGGTGTGGGCTTATGACCACCTCTCTGGTCACCCCGGACGGCATGGAGACACACACCCGTCCTTAGCGGGGTGATGCCCTGGCACCCAGGTTACCGTAGCAACCTGGAGGAGAAACAGGAAGAAGGAACAGAATGAGACACTGGGCAGGTGAAATTTGCCTGGAGGGAGACGCCAATGTACCGTTCCAGTATTTCACTTACAATGAAGGAACAGACGTTGGGTATCCCTCCACCCCTTTTAACTAAAGATCAAGGACCGAATTGAGCACAACCACCCCCCTTTTTGTTTAAATATTAGCTAGATATCGAGACGCATTGAAAAATCTATGAATGAGCAACTATAAGTAAAAGCAAGACTTTTGTAAAGATAAAATGTCACAGTACACTTGTGTACCATCACAAAATAATTAAATGCCATACATGGTTGACCAACACATAGTGAAGACAGGTTGATTTACATACCTAGTTTGCTGGATGTGGATATCCTAAAGAGATATTTCAGACTCCTATCACAATCGACCCCAGGTAACTCAACAGGGTCCTGTAGTGTAGCCTACAAACAAACTGCTACGGCTATTTTGGCTGGGATAGCCTACTGGGATAAGAGTAAGAACACCTAAATGTAGGAATAATCAAAGATAATGAGCAGGCCTCAAAGTCCACAATATGTAAATATGTTCAAAAAAGCCAAGGGTTATTAAGAGATGTACAAAAGGACTAGAAACCACAATTACTTTGATTAAAAAAACAAGGCAAACCCTCCAAAGCCTACATGCATTGGCTGTGGGTAGACTACATCCGGTTCTGTAACCATTTCACCCACCTGAGAAAGGGGTTAAACAAGGGTAAGGATGCCAACTAGAGAAGATGAGGAGTCATAAATCACTTTAAAGACCTGTGGGAACAACTGAAGGCAACCTGGTTAAATGAGTAAAATAACTAAGTAATAACTAAGTTTGAATAACGTTTTATTTAAAATGAACATACATATGCATACCAAAATGCTTTTGAACAATTGTAAGTTTTGATCTTCAGACATTAAGTATACAATACATGAGATTGCTGTAAGTAAATGAAAAAATGAACAATATTTAGGCTGATGAAGACACTACGTCTACTTGTGGTGGGGGGAGGGGAAATTACTGACGTTGATTTGTACATAACACGTGGGAAGGAACAAGGGAACTGCTTTAATCCCGCAGCATCTCTCCCGCCTTTACTAAAGACCTATGGATACTTATACAAACGTAATCAGTGAAGACATAGCTAAGATAGAAATTGAAATCCATAGCACATGCGTTCCTCATCCCCATAAAAGTAAAACACATCAATCTTATTTAAGGAAAAAAATGTCTTTACTACTTGCTTAAAATGCAAAAGGGAAAAATAATCATATATATATAAAGAGAGAATAGTTTCGAACAAAAACAATCCTACATGGACTAGTTTCAAACAAAACAAAAAAAACGAGAATGTACGCAAATAAAAAGCAGATTCAACTCTTAATACAAACGACAGCTACACGCCTCTTCCAACTCTCGCGGGAACATAAAAAAGGATTCACTGAACTCTGCATTTCGAAGGTGTCCTAGAGAAGTACGGTGTCCTAGAAGTACGGCAACAGCTGCTCGTGCAAATCAGGTTTTCTGGGAAGTGCTCTTCCTACCTGTTTGGGTTTTTTCTTGAGAGGTCTTCGTTAGGGGGGTTCACAGTGTCTGCATTTGTATGGCAGATGCCCCCATCATTATTGAATTTTTTAGTCGTCCGAATGTGGCGGTATGGCTGCGGGGTGTACGGCGGAGATTCTTCTCTTTTTTTGCGAATAGTCTGTCGTGGTGGCCATTTTGATTTTAGTAACCGCCGCTGTAGCCGCCGCCTCTCTGGTAGCCGCCGCCTCCGCCGCCCCGGGTGTAGGGCGCGGCGCTCCTCTGCGCGCCGTAACCACTGCTAGGCGCGGCGCTCTTCATGGGGCCGTAGCCGCTAGGCTGCGCGCCGTAACCGCTGCCAAAGTCACTGCCGCTGTAGCCGTTTCCGCCGCCATAGCTTGCCGCCATCTGCTCGCCACCGTAGCCGCCGCCGCCTCCGTAGCTCGCGCCTCCTCCGTATCCACCGCCACCACCGTAGCTCGCGGCTCCGCCGTATCCTCCGTAGCTCGCGGCTCCGCCGTATCCTCCTCCGCCACCGTACCCGCCGCCGCCACCGTACCCGCCTTCATAGCTGTTGTAGCCTCCTCTGCCGCCGCCGAAGCCATTTTGATTCCCTCGCATGCCCCTCATCCCTCCTCCTCCTCCCCTTCCCCCCCTCATCATCATGCCGCCGCCGCGACCCGACGCCTGCATCTCCTGCTTGGTGAGGGCCTTCTTCACCTCCACCTTGTGGCCCTTGATGGTGTGGTACTTCACCACCACAGACTTATCGGCGGAGTCGTTGTCGGTGAAGTGGACGAAGCCGAAGCCCCGCTTCCTCATGCTCTCCTTCTCGGAGATCACCTCGCTCTTCTCGATCTCGCCGAACTGCGCGAAATACTCAGTGAGGTCCTCCTCCTCGATGTCGTCCTTCAAGCCGCCGACGAATATCTTCTTCACCTTGGCGAGCGCCTCGGGCTTGTTGGCGTCCTCGCGCGCCACGGCCCGTTTCAGCTCCACGGTGGTGCCGTCGACGACATGCGGCCTGGCCGCCATTGCCGCGTCGGCCTCGTCGCCCGAGGTGTAGGTGACGAAGCCGAAGCAGCGGGACCTCTGCAGCTGCTTGTTCACGACGACCACGCAGTCGATTAAGCTACCGAATTGCTCGAAATGTTTGCGCAGGCCGTCGTCGTCCGTGTCGACGTTCAGTCCACCGACGAACAGTTTACAAAGTTGGTCTGCCATTTTCTTTTTTTTTCTTCTCCTCTCTAAAGTCTCTAGTTGACCGTGAAGCGACAGTTGAGTCAGTTAGTGTGAAGGTGGTGGGGGAGGGTAACGCGGCTTGTATTTATACCAGACCTTCCCCCGTGACGTCACAAACATGGCGTTCAAATAGTCAACGCCCCTTTTCCGGTTGCGCAGAGTAGCTACATAATAACCTTGCTACAAATAGTCATTCTCGAAGACACTCTGACGTCACGAGACCGCCGCCATCTTGGTATTGGGGAAACAAACGGATTTCTACGGTCAAACGTATGCGTTGAGCTCCGTTTTTATTACATATTTTATCACATTCTTGTTCATTTCATAACCTTTTCATTGTAGTGATTGTAATGGTACATAATTCACCCACGGAACTATTGTCAGGAACATTGGTCCACCCGAACATTCTGGAACATTTGTCATGATGTCATATGACATCCCCACAAATGTTCTAGAATGTTTAATGTTCTAGAACGTTCGGCTATGACATCACCACAAATGTTCCAGAATGTTCGATGTTCTAGAATGTTCGGCTATGACATCACCACAAATGTTTTAAGAATTGTTGATGTTCTAGAATGTTCGGCTAGAACATCGAACATTCTGGAACATTTGTGGTGATGTCATAGCCAAACGTTCTAGAACATGGGTGATGTCACCTTATGATGTCATGACCTATGTTCTAGAACATTTGTGTATGTATATTATGTATTCGGCTATTCTCTCATGTATTCCGTCTCCGACTCTCATCTCTCGGCACTACATCATATAATTTGTTTTGAAAATATTGAGACCAACATGGCATTTCACTATTTCGAAAGCCTTTCTGGTGATTCTAATTAAGTGCATGTTCCCCCATAGACATGCACTTAGACAGAAAGTTAAACAGACAGGAAGTTGACTTCGAGAATAGTCATTCATCACATTGTGTTTTTTTCAGTGGCTTCTTATCTTATCTTGGTATACACAAAAAAAACGAATTTTAATTCTATTCTATTCTATTTAAATTCGAACAGAAACCCACTGATCTCCACTATGAATTGAAAATGGGGGACCCTTGATGATGTAAACAAGACACGTCTTTCTCTGGTCTGCATCCCCTTAACAATTGTGTGTATTGAGCCATACTGTATTGTACCCATTCTGCAATCTGTTAATAAAGTTTTCATTCATTCATTCATTCATTCATTCATTCATTCATTCATCCATTCATCCATTCACTGCAGTATCTTGCTTGATACCACAAAGAGCAGTGAATTTGTGTTATAATTTAAATTCTATTTTATTATTTAACTATCTAGATAAGAAGCCACTGTTAAAAACACGATAATTTGTCGAGCTGTGACATTTATCTCTTGTCAGGTTGTGTTCATGATCTTGTCTTTTTCTTCCCTCCCTTTTTATTATTAGTCAAGTAATCATTTAACTGCAAACGATTACAAATTAATAACGTAAGTCATCTTATCCCTGGATGGAGATGAGTCATGAGTCACTGATTGGGTTTATAACTAAGTCTGTACTGTCCTCTCAAATGCCCTGGGCTACCATCCATGAAGTTAGGTTCCCCACTTAAATCGTTTTGTTTTATTTCAAACTCTACTTGCATGTACAATACTACTGTATATTTATTCTTACTGTATAGTATATATTATATCTATCCACATCTGTCTGTACATTAGGGTTGGGTACCATTCACATTTGAACCAATACCAGTTCCTAGAATTCGGTATCGGTACCGTTTGTCGGTACTCAACTCTCTCTGAAAAAACATTTAATTTCCGTTATAAAACAATACATCCAAACTTCTCAATTTTAACATTGTTATTTATTTTAGAAAATGTTGTTATTTACTGTTGTAACACACCTCACAAAATAAATAGCATGATCATGTATTATGTTTGTAAATGTTTAAATATCAACATTATGTGGCCATCCTCAGTAAATTATCAAACTCCTCTGACCTTGTCTGCTATTCCAAAGACCCAAGAGATGGGACAGTAATATACAGTATATATTTGTGGGAAAAGGCTCCCTCTTGTCTATTATATTACACTCTTATACTAAACATGTAAAGGTAAAATTTGGTACTGATTGATCTAGTGTGAATTGGTACTTGCGTAGTTTCAGTACCCAACCCTACTGTACATACCTGCATATAATCATTTTTACATATCTGTAGATACTATATCTATATCTGTATACACATCGCTTACCTACTCTTAGTTACACTGCTGGCCAGTATGACTTACTACCATAGTGTCTTTATACCTGTATCACTGTACATATTAATAGTAATACTACAACTCTGTACATACATCTGATTAGCACTATTACTCAGTAGTACTGATTTTTTATATATGTTATGCCCGGTTTGATCACCTGTACATTGTATATTACTATTGCACTTTACTGTTACATTTGCACTCTGGTTGGATGCCAAACCTCTTTTCATTGTACTGTACTTGTGCTGACAACACAATTGAATCTAATGATGAGCTACCAGGTTATCGCTTCACTGGTATGGAGTAAATTCAAATATTTACCATGGTACTACCAAGGGCCGTACTGTATTGTACCCATTCTGCAATCTGTTAAATAAAGTTTTTCATTCATTCAAGGCATGCACTGTATGTATCACAACTTTTGCACTTAAATGATACCATGGTATAATCCAATCCAAACCACGATACCAATGGTGATTAGTGATTACTCACAGTAATCAGGCAATTATAATTAGGGGAGTTCACTTTGGAATGGATGTGCAAAAGAGAAAAGAAAACTGACAAGATTAAAAGGTCCCAGAAGAAGTAAAAAGATTAAATCAAGAATTGAGATTGTAAAAAATAAAAACGTCTTAAGTGTTGTTATCCCCCCAAGTGAGGATTTTATAAAGAAAGCAAATAAGGAAGGAGTAAAACTAATCTGGGGTACAAACAGAGAACTGCTTGCTTGAACAAACGAAAAGGCATGTATCACCATGGTACAACGTTTGCACTTGAATAATACTGTACCTTGGTATAATCCTATTTAAACCACGATACCAGTCGTGACCAGGATTAGCAGGATACTTTACTCACAGATGATGTTGTAGAAGATAATATCCGTTCTCAGAATAGTGTAAAGTTAATGGGGCCACTGTACAAAGTACTTAAAGGTAGAATCTGTAATGCATGTCAAACAACGACCTCTAGGCGAAAAGAGCCCAGCTTGTTGTTGCATTTTGTTTTTGTTTTGGTCTGATGCATGGGTTGGAGATGAGTGGAGGGGTCACTATTGCCGGCCTGTCTGGAGAAATTCACAGTATAATAAGAAGATAAGATATTCTTATATTGATCCCCTTGGGGAAATTCAGGCATCATAGCAGCATGGGGAGGTACAGGTACATGTGATAGTATAGTAGAAGACATGATACAGGTCATACAATTATAGTACAGTGGAGAAGTAAAAAAAATTAAATAAAAATAGGCAGTGTAAACAATATAACAATATAATTAACTCTGAGTATGCACATATGGGCAAGTAGGCAGTGTAAATAAGGTGCAGATGAGGGTATGTATTCCCTCTCAGTTATATTCGCCTTACAATAAATATAGTTACAATATATATATAATCTAATAGTCTAATATCTAATCTAATATATATATATATATATATGCTATGATTGAGTATATACAGTATACACAGGTGCAGTATGCAAAAGGTATGTATGCCGTGATATACTTCATAATGTTATACATACATACACATAACTTACTATATAGCTATATACCGGTATATATTATATGATATACATATTATAGCTGTGTAGTAACTTATTATAATGCGACTTATTATATAACTTATTATAGTTATATAATTATTATATTTATTATATAACTTTATTATTATGTAACTTATTATAATGCGTTAACTGTCTGTAGTGTGGTAGTAAAGGGTTAACCTTCTGTAGTGTGCTAGTGAAAGGGTTCACCCTTTGTCATGTGGCAGTGAAAGGGTTAACCTTCTGTATTGTCGCAGTGAAAGGGTTAACCATTTGGTAGTGCGGCAGTGAAAGGGTTAAACATATTCCAAAACAAACGTCTTTGCTTTGAGTCAACTGTGGAGGAGACTTCAGGGTATATTTGAGGCCTTGTACAGGCTCAAGAGGGGCCCCCATTACTCTACATTAGTTTTGTGGCCAACTAGCCAGACCTGTGGGTATAAAATCAAACTTTATTTATATAACACCTTTCATGCAATATTGCAACGAGGAACAGCATGGATTGTGATGAGAAAAGACTCTTTATCAATCGATAACATCATTGGTGAGTAAGGCTGATCCTAGATCAGATAGGCTTATAAGTATGATAAATATGGGCCCTGGTCTTTAATACGGGGCCAACAGATTTGAGATCTGAAACTTAAACTACTTACAAGACTGATGACAAAGTGATCAAGTCTTGTAATTTTCAATGGTACATTTTCAGAATTTCAGGCTTTTTTGGATAAAGAAAGTGTCAATAATTTGCGATTCGTCCATTTCGCCGGTCTATGGTCAGGTATGATAAATATGGGCCCTGGACTTTAGGCCCAACAGATCTGAAACTTAAACTACTGCAATATCCCCAAGTGACCCCCTGGCTGGCCCCCATCTGAAAACAAATTCATACCTATAAAACTGAGAAGGAGCCAATATTATGGAACTTGTAGTAGTGACATGCAATATATATTTGTATCACTTTATTTTCAATTATTTTCACAGATCATGCATCTAAACGTATCTCCTGAGGCTTTCATTGTGGAACACATGCTCCTTGGGAGGGAGGGGGGGGGTCTCTCTCTGTAGCATCCTGATAAGAGTGTTTCATGACATTTACACAACAACAAAGCTAGCACCTGGAGCGGTAGACAATGGTCACGGCGACGCCAACTGTCCCGGCTGATTTGTGTGTGAATGGAATGAATGACTATAGAGGCAGATGTGCTGCCATTAATCTGCCGGTCGGGGGAGGTCTGGACACGACGTGCCAGTAGTATCAAGAACACTCCATTTTCACCACACAGGGAATAAACCCCCACCACATCCAAATCACAGGTCATGCCATGCGGTTAACACGTGTGTTATATTTCTGAATAATATCATTGATTTCATTCATTCCTATTCAACTGCCCGGCCATTTGGATGTGTGTAGATCCAAAATGGAATGAGGATTATAATGTTCTTCTAAGTTCTACATGTTAGCACATCTCCAGTGGTAACTTCTGCTTCTGTACTTAACCCTTTCACTGCCACACTACAGAAGGTTAACCTTTCACTACCACACTACAGACGGTTAACCATTTGTCGTGTGGCAGTGAAAGGGTTAACCTTCTGTATTGTCGCAGTGAAAGGGTTAACCCTTTGGTAGTGTGGTAGTGAAAGGGTTAAGTATATCTTTGAGGTTAATTTTAGGGAACTTTGTACTTTTTACTCCACTACATTTATCTGAAGAACCCATCAGTTACTAGTTACTTTGAAGAAAAAGATTTAGCATAGAAAACATGGAAAAAATGTATGAAGATTATTGTACTTTAAAATTTGAAGCCTGCCGCCTTCACGAGGACGTAGTCAGAGCCAGAATAACTGGACCACAGAACACTTCAACACAACCTTTAGAGGTCAATGGTTGGAGGATTGGACCACTTACCCTTTTTTTTTTTTTTTTTTATTTTTACTTCTAATTTACATGCTATACTATGTTATTTTATTTCATACTTATCTTGTCTTGCACAGTCTCTGGAGCGTAACAGTAAGAAGCATTTTGTATAAAAGTATTCTGTACTTCTGTATGACAACTATTAAAGAAACTGAACACAGAACACTTCAACATAACCTTTAGAGGTCAATGGTTGGAGGATTGGACCACAGAACACTTCAACATAACCTTTAGAGGTCAATGGTTGGAGGTTTGAACCACAGAACACTTCAACATAACCTTTAGAGGTCAATGTTTTTTCCCTATTGTTAGGTTTTAGTGAGTTTTTCCTTACCTTCGCGTGGGGTATGTCTGGGAGTGCTTGCATTCTTTCATTTATTTGCATCCATCTAAAAATGTTTGCACCTTATGGTGTTCTTGTTCTGTTCTTGACTTATTGTTATGTTTTCTTCTTGACTTGTTTAAAGAAGATCTGTACGGCCCATGGGGACATTAACGTGTGTTGTCGGGCCCTATAAATAAATTTGATTTGATTTGATTTGATTTGAATGGTTGGAGGATGGTGTGTTTTGTGTTGATGCAGTGACATGGAATCACTTGCAACTTGATCTAAAATCGAGTTCCCTCGTCTCTCTTGGACGTCCACTGTCCACCTGTAGTTGTTTGGCTTGATTCTGTTCTATTGTACGATGCTGCTGCTACTGTATTTATATTCTCCTTCGGCTGTATAACTTTTCTTTTTTTGTAAGTAGTTTAATACTACTTAAACTTTAATACAAGTCGTTTAATAGTATTTCTTTTTTTACTTTTGTCTATGTGTTTTGTTCTGGAAAACTATTTGACCAAGTCCAGTGAGCTTACAGAAATTGAGATCGAGGCAATGGATAGGAAAAAAAGATTCCGTGCAGAGTCTCAGTTCGACACAGAGAGCGGAAGACAATCTGCAAAGTGAGGCCCAACAAGGCCTGCAAGGATACTTTCAGCCTAGTTTGGATTTGTTGATGCCATCATGTAAACTCAATTGACTCAGAATTTTAATAAAGTACTGTAAAATATCTATAAATCTAAATATCTCTAAATCTATCTATCTATCTTTTTGTCTATAAATTCTATCTATTGTAAAAGGACTATGAAACAGTGTCTACAGTATGCCATATCTACTGTTGAGGATCCATGGTAACCGCCGGCATTCCATTTGTAGACCGACCTTGAGAGTTATCTCTCTCTCTCTCTCTCTCTGTCGAGGGAGGGCCAGGAACTCCTACGACAGACGGGGCTTCTTGAGACGAACTGTTGGACAGCTAACTGGACCCACCAGTCTGTGTGGCAGTGCGTCTTAGAATATATTCTGTTGTCTTTTATTTTTTCTGCATCAACTGCCCTGTTTATTATTATTAATACTTTTGCCTAATTAAACTATAAAAAGAAATCCACATCTGAATAGAACTAAATTATTTGTCGCGATGGATCCCCCTCTTTCAAAGAGGATCTGAACACGGTCAGAATCCCCGACAGTACAAATAAAAAAAAACGAAATTGCACTCCCAAGCACTGGAATACACAAACATCATGTAGAATGCATACTTTTTATACTTAACGGGGAACTGTGCCCAATTTTAATATGGCCACTAGTGATGTCATCAGAGGACAGGGAATCCTTGTGCTGTGTTAATTACAGCTCAACGAAATTATGTAGATGACAAAATACTAGGGGTGGGACGATACATCGATCCAGATCGATACATCGATGTAATTATCAACAATCGAATCGGATCGATGCGATGTAATAAGATCGATTCATATCGATACTCTTATTTTGAAAATCCTGTGGCGAGTCTCATATCCGCCCAAGAACAACAGCAGTAGCTCCGTGTGTGTAGACGTTACAGCATAGCATTCTCCCTTTCTGTGTGTGTGTGTGCGCACGTCTTTGGAAAGACCAGATGAGGTCAGAGGAGTTTGATGTTTAAATGTTATTTAAACATAAACAATATAATACATAATAAATGTAGGCCTATACATGATCATGCAACATCAACAAATTGTTGTAGGAACGGTTTGGGAGAGGAAGGTTGTGAGTTTTGAGTTCCAAAAAATGTAGCTTAAAGTTTAAAGCTCAATATATAAAAACGTGGCACTTTACAGTGAACAGGAGGTCTATTTGTATTAAAAACAATAGATTGATTTTCCTTTAAATGTCTGGAAGAGCTCAAAAATACAAATGTCAAATGATATTTTCATTACCTTTTTTTGGTTGATCTAAATGTTACTGATTGTGTTAAATGGGCATATGATATCATCTCATATCGATCGCAGGCACCTGAATCTAATCGTATCGTATTGTATCGTGAGAGACTTTGTGATATCGGCAAATATCGTATCGTTGTCCAAAGAATCGATATCGTATCGTATCATGATGAAACTGGTGATTCCCACCCCTACAAAATACCAATCCATATTTACATCCTTTTCTCTATTTTGTCTATCTACGTCATTTCATTGAGCTGTAATTAACACAACACAAGGATTCAGTGTCCTCTGATGACATCACTGGTGGCCATATTAAAACTCATTAACTCTCTAACTGCCAAACGAAATTAATGTAAATGGAAAATGGCTATGTGTGCAAAACAGCATAGACGCTTGGGATACGTGTGAGATTATGTGCAAAATAAATCATCTTTGTATTTCGGTGAAGTGCCCCAGCCCCTTTAAAGCCCTTTAACGGCCCTACGATGGTCAGCTAACAATGTTTGCCTCAGAAACCATGTTACACGGTGGTGAGTCAACAGCATAGAAGTGTATGTTTGGCTACTATTCAAATGCGCTCTTTTTACTGTCCATAGAGCATGTCCTACACATCATGTGCTACACATCATGCTCTCTGAAAGCACATGTTGGGAGGACAGCACCATGCTACTGATGTAGTCGTAGTATTAATATGTAGTGATACTCTTGAACACACACACCTCTTAAAAGACTCTTGAACACACACACACACGCACCCGGCACCTTAATATGCACATACACTTTCACGCAAGACACTTTCTGTAAATAATTGATTATTTTATCTTACCTCACTTTATATTTTATTTTATCGTACTACTACTTATTGTTATTGAACAACACACACAAACACACATACCCTGCACCTTAACATGCATACACTATACCTTCTGTAAATTATTTACTATTTTATCTTATCTCACTTTATATTTTACATTTGATCTTACTAGTTACTACTACTACTACTTATTGTTACCATTATTGTATTCATTGTTGTTTCTAAATTGTGCACTGTTGAGTCTCAAAACACAAATATTGCCTTACCTGCAATGCCCCTGTATTGTTGTGTATTTGACAAATAAAGAACTTGAACTTGAATAAAGACAGGTATCTGTCTGACAGGTATCCCATCTTATGGACCCAGCATGTCCTATATGCTCTGTAAATAACTATGTACAGATACCGAGATGTCCCACCATGTTACCTGTTTATTGCACAATGTTGTTTTTTATTGGATTCTATTATATGTTGTACCACTGTATTGCACATCGTTGCGGGCAAGACCACCCGCATTTCATTGTATACTTGTATGCCGTGACAAATAAAACTCTTGACTTGACTTATGTTGGCTGCTTTGGAAATGTTCTGTAATGGAAATGTTATCTATGTCCATCTGTGTTTACATCTCTGTACAGCTTGACTAGTTTAATATAGGTCAACTAGTAGAACAGCTCAGACACTATTCTTTAACGACGAATCAAGGTTAGGAGCATTTGGCCTCTGGTGTGAAAGACGTAACAATAACACAGCCTAGCCAAGGCTTGTTTATTCATTTCTCCTCTTTGGGCATATTTTGTTGACCTTTTCTGTCATATCTGGATGTCTAATGTACGTCATTTCAATTACCGTAATTCCTCTAATAGTAACCCTGGCTTGTATTTGTTTCAACTGTAGCTGATACCAGGCTTGTATTAGGAGGAGGCATGTATAAGAGCGAGGCCTATATTTCTAATTTTCAAACAGATCATAATGAATAAATCAACATTTTGTGTCAGTTTGAACCCAGTAAAATGTACTGGGTTCATTTATTGAAACCAAGTACTGTATGAAATACGGTAGTAAACAGTGCAATTACAGGTGGTCAAAAAAAGTAAAATAAAGTAAAATAGTGCAATCACAATACTGGTATAATAATAATAATAATAATAATAATAATAATAATAATAATAATAATAATAATAATAATAATAATAATAATAATAATAATAATAACTTCGTTTTATACAATTCTGACTGAGGTAGGCTTACTCTCTTGGTAAACATTAACACCATACCATTATATGGTATTTACAGCCAGGCCAGCATATACATGAAACCCGGCTTGTATTAGGAGGCCGGCTTATAATTGCTTAGCTCAACAGCGCCTTCGGTCATTAATAGAGACCCGGTTTTTAATTGAATACCGGTTACTATTAGAGGAATTACGGTATGTATTTAATCGTACGTCTGACCAGGGTTCTGTCTCACTTTCTGGTCAGACACTTGGTCACTACACTTGGTCTCTGATTAGTAACTGAGCACTTTCACTGTGATCACAATGAATAAATATATGTTCATTTTTTACAACTCGACTCAATCAGAAATTACTCTGCTCATAGTTTCTTCTCTTAGAGTAATTTCCACGACAATCGTTTCTAAATTGTGCACTGTTGAGTCTCAAAACACAAATATTTCATTACCTGCAATGCCCCTGTATTGTTGTGTATTTGACAAATAAAGAACTTGAACTTGAATAAAGACAGGTATCTGTCTTATGTTGGCTGGTTTGGAAATGTTCATAAACACATTAGTATCGGATTTTGGAGCGGGAGGCAGTGAGAAGAATTCTACTTTTCTACACATTATTTCTACTAAATTACATTTATGAGGCCAGAATTACTCTTCGGTCAATGTCACATGCTGTTAACCTGCTAACCCTCTTCTGTCTTTCACTATTATGTACCTTATTACTATGCCACTATTCTTATACGACTACCTATCATGCTAATGTCTATACTGCAGAGTGTAACACTCCAGTTCAGCACTATTTGACGAACAATGCCACTGACCCTTAACCCCCCCACCTGAGACGTACCCCTCCTGCTGACTTGTCGTTCACTTTGGTTGAAATGTAAAATGTAAATCTAGGTGGTTTCAGGTGAGAAAGAGATGCATTTCCACCTCAATAGAAACGTTGTTGCAGGATGTTTGTGTATCGACGGTTTCACTGGAAGTCTGTGGCTGGGGGGGAACAGTTTGGACACAAGTGTATTGGCCGTCACCTATTGCATTAGCAAACGTCACAAAAGGAAATTAACTTGGGTTTTTTTAGAACGTTTATGTTGTCAAGTTGAAACCATCTACTGTACATGGTCTGCACGTGAGCAGATGTTTGTGCAGAATCCATCGTAAGAAAGAAACACTGGTTCACTGGAAGTACATTTCACGGAAATATTTATGGGCACTGGTTCACCGTAGAACAATAGTCACCTCCATATATTTTATATTTTGTAAACACTACTCGATCCTACACTGTGAACGGAACATGCAATAATGTTACTCACTTGTCTTGTATATATATATCTTCTACCATCTCCTTATTTTTTTGCATTCACTTGTATTTAAGTTGTTCATTCTAGTTAAGTATTGTGTGATCCGTGATTTTGTATGAAGGGCGGACTAGCAAAGGACGTTTCAGTTTGTACGGTTTAACTGCAGATGACAATAAATCATCTTGAATCAACAAGCTGGGGATCTATCCTGCCAACTGAAAACACATTGGCATGACAGACCGATGTCTAAAACAATACACTGGACAGGTAACCAGGGGACAACAGATGGAAGAAATTATAGATAGCAGGACAGAGGACAAAGTAATCAAGTCTTGTCATTTTCAATAGTATATTTTCATAATTTCAGGCTTTTTGGACAAAGAAAGTGTCAATAATTAGTAATACGTCCATTTCTAAGACTCCTGCTTTCCGTCTGTCCAATACACTCTTGTGTTTCCACCCCAAGAGCATCATGGGAGAGGAGGAAGAGGGTAGAAGATGTCTTGGAAAATATGATCATGTCCATAGCTCTGTGTTAAATACATATTCTCTGTACAGCCTTGACTAGTTAATATAGTTTAACTAGTAAACAGCTCAGACACTGACAGTGTGACAGTGTTTCTTAAAACAACAGCCAAAGGGCCAGGAGATGACACTGACAGTGTTTTTTTTTTTTCCTACTTTTTCTCCCCATTTTTCAATTGTTCTCCCGTCCCCAATTTCGTATGGTCCAATTCTACCCTCCCCAGTCTCGAACGCTGTTAGGCCATGCCTCCCACAAGCCGGCTGCAATGTGGACGAAGCCTTGCATCACGTGTCCCCTCCGGTACTCGAGGAGGCAGCCGATCTCTCAGCGGCGAGGGTCTGCGTGGGAGGGACACGCCGCCCTCGTCGCTTCCTGATTCTACTGCGCAGGCGCACCAACCAACCTGTAGGAGTCGCTGTCCACAACGTCCGATCCCCACCCACCAGCTTCCCTCCCCCTAATACTGCCAATTGTATTAGTATGAACGACCAGCCAAGCTGGTAGCAACGCCGAGAGCTGGGCTCGAACCCAGCATCTCCTGCGTTGGTGGCGAGCACCTTGCCCACTGCGCCACCTAGCCGCCCAGTCTGACAGTGTTTCTTAAAACAACAGCCAGGAGATATGACATTTGGCCTCGTCTCCAGTTCATGTGTGAGACACAACAAAGCCCCTAGACACATCTTTTACATTTTCTCACTAGGGAATTTTTGTTTACCTTTCTTGTCAGAGCTGTTATTAATTTGTCTTTTGACGGTCATGTCAACTTTGTACTTAATGGTAAGTCTGACCAGAGCCCTTTGTCACTTTCTGGTCAGACGCTTGCGTGTCTCTGATTATAAACTGATCATACACTTTATGTGGCCATAGAAACAGATAATAAACCTATGTTCTATTTTAATACACTATGACTCATTTGAATTTCTAACAGTTCACTGTCATGGTTGATTTAAAATATTCCACAACAAAGAGGAACGAGATCAATCCTCTATTCCTCTCTGCCTCCACAGCTAAATAAAACATAAACACTGAGCGCATGGAGCCAAGGAACGTGAGCTCTGCTCACTGGCTTCACCTCCCTGCCTTCTGAGTCAGGGGATCTAGAATGAGGAATATAAAGGTCACTTTAAGGGGAGAAACAATGTGGTTCTTGTATAGTATAGTTTAGATATAGTAAGTATTGCACAATGACAGTTAAAACTGTATATTCAGTGCCTTCTCAGGTCTATTTTTTATCATACACATCTTATGTCTTCTTATTACCCGTTTTTTTACGTCTATTTTATTATTAGTATTATTGCACAATCAATGCGGGGCTGACCACCCGCATTTTACTGTATGCCCTGGTATGCATGCAAGTCAGGGTATCTGCAGGTTTCAACAAGTTACATTTAAGACCTTTTAACATTTAGAGCAACATTTAAATGTTGATCAAACTACCAAAAAAACTGGCAGCTGCACTAAATTGGTATGTGTTCCATACAAGCTCTCGCCAGAGGCACCAAGCTCCCAGTAGCACCGCAAAAAACAACAACTTGAATACAAAAACATCTCATACATTTATTTATAATATTAATAATACTATTATTTAATCTCCTGACAGCCGGGCTGCCCCCCAAAAAATGTAATACCTGTGCAAATTAAATTTAATATCTTTTAAGGCCTTAATTTTTAGCATTTTGTACTTAGTTTGTATATATAGTATATTTTGTAGTGTTTGGACTTCTTTTTACGGCATGAAGCATATTCTCAGAAGGCTCATACAGAACCAAGCATTTCACTGTAATGTACATGTATGTACATTATATGTGACAAATCAAATAAAACTTAAATGAAGAATTATGAATTTAAAACCCTGCAGATACCCTGTGAATCCATATTGTGTATATATTATGTGAATGGTCTCGTCTGTGACACAAACTGTGAAAGTCAGAAGCTGAATAGAAAAGGTACGAGCGGAAAAACTGTCAACACAATCTTCTTTATTGTAATGTTCATTGTTGAAAAAATATGTATGAAATTAAAAGACATTGGGTAATGTTGGGTCGAGTTCAATCACTCTTTTTTTTCTCTTTTCTTTTTTTCTTTCTTTTTTACAGAATAAATATCAAAAAGTTCACTAAACGAACCCACTCTTTTCTGTTGGTTGAGGGAGAGAAATAAAACAAAAAAAGCCAAATCTCACACAACCGAAGGAAGACCACTTGTTCATTAAAAACAAACTTTTGAAGATGGTAAATCAATTATATTGCGTAAGCATTGTTGTTCTGGTAGTAGGTGTGCCGTTTATTGACAACATCAAGATCAGCAAACCTAAGACCCCCCCCCCCCCATAAGAGAAGAACAAATAAACTGAATTGGCCATATTCACACGGCGGCCATTTTGCTCTCATGTCATGCTCCGGTTGGGTTCCATGAGAGACAGCGCTAAATGGCCGCCATGTGAATATGGCCAAACTTTGGGATGTCGTAGGCTATTCGGTTGTTAAGCGTGATGTATATTAGTGTCCGGGGCCAAGCGCTCTGCTTCAAACAGCGGGAAATACTAGGAGCACAAACCCCATCAAAACATTTTTCTAATGTTTTTTTATGACTCGGATCTATTAAAACAACAAGGGCCACTGAGGCGTGTTGAAAAGACCAGAGCCTCAGCCACGCGGGGGCCCCGGAAAAACTGTTTACGTCACGACTTAAACAACCGAATATCATAGGTCACAAAATGGCTGCCAACCAAAATCTTGTTCGGCCCACAGGAGGAGGGGGGGTATCTTCTCGAAAGGTTCATCGTCGTCATCATTAAACATGATGTTGACAAAAGAAACAACCTGAATCTGTACAACATGATCAACTCATCTCTAGTATTTACATGAAAGGCAGAGCCTCTCCGTCAGGGAGGGGCCGGCACGAAATGGCTGCCGGTTTCAGGGCAAGTTCTCCATTTCCCACCTTCCCCCTCCCCCCACACACACACACACAAAACACACAACATGGCTACATGACAAAGGATGCCAGAGGTGTGCATCATTGGATGAGATGCCATCATGTGACCAGTCAGCCATGTTTGTTTTGATTAAAAAAAAGAAGAAAAAGGCAACAAATAAAAATAAAAACCCCAGTCCTGGATCTGTTATTTTTGGTTAATGGAGAAACGGTGAGTTAATGCAGCCCAGCCACAAAATACTAGAAGGAAGGAATCTCTACCGGTTAAAACAAAAAAAAGGTAAAAATAACACCGAAAACGTTTCTTCGTATTTAATAAAATCAAAAGTACTTTGTGTGTTTTAATTTTTTTTTGTTTTTGTCTTTTTATTCTCAGTCCATTTCTCACACTGATTAAATCTCATAAATGTCCAGAGTGAAAGGCCTGTTTAGATAAGACCGTGTCGAGAGTCCATGTGCTTGGATGGATAGGACAGGACAACATTATCACCTCTACCCATGACTAAGACGGATTGGAAAGAGGGGGAGGAGTCAGTTTCTGTTAAGATGGTGGTGGGGGAGGGGGGATGAGGAGAGATCAGCTGGCTAAAGTTACCAGCTCCATTTTAGTTACGGGAAGGGCAGTAAGGGGGGGGGGGGGGGGGGGGGGGGCGGGACCATCAAACTGCAGCTCCGATGAGCTGCTTTCCGACTGGGCCAGGTCACGTGGCAGTGTCCAATCATCTGGATGCGCGGTGGGGGAGAGGGGGAGGGGCACCTGATGAATGATCACATGATGTAGACCTTCTCTGCCTGGGAGAAGTTGAAGACTTCTTTGGTTCTTGGGCAGATCACCTTGTCGTCTTGACGGATGGACAGCAGAGACTTAGGAGAGAGAGAGAAGAAGAAGAGTTTAGACACGACAGGAACCTAACGATTGGTGGACGGAGAGAGCAAGAGCAACATAATTACCAACTCACATGTGAAATGGACACAATGTAACAGTAAAGTGCAATAGTAATAGAAAATGTACAGGTGATTAAGCTGGGTGTAATATATATATAATTTGTATATATTATATATTTTACACCCAGTTTAATCACCTGTACAAACTGCGACAGAAAATTGGTTTCCTGTACAGAAACAGATCCAATTTTCCTCTATTTAGTAGAAAAATAATTGTGGAATCAGTCTTCTTATCAGTTTTGGACTATGGTGATGTAATTTATAGGCATGCTGTGGCATCAACTCTTAAACCTCTGGATTCTGCATATCACTCAGCTCTCAGATTTATAACTGGTGACAGATATGATACTCACCATTGTGTCCTGTATGATAGGGTGAGTTGGCCTTCTCTTGCAGAAAGGCGCAACAAACACTGGTATTTATTTATTTTTAAAGCCCTTATTGGTAAACAACCTGTTTATATATCCTCACTGTTAAATTGGAATATTGGAACCTATTCAACTCGATCGAATGACTGGATGGTTCTTAGGGTTCCTCAGATTTGTTCTGAGCTAGGGAAGTCAGCCTTTTCCTTTGATGCCTCTAACTCATGGAATGTCCTTCAACTCACGCTAAAATTGGAGGTTCTCCCTTCCCTTGGAATGTTTAAATGTATGATTTCAGACCATTTTGTGACTACCTGTAACTGTTTGTTGATATTTTAAAATTATTTTTAAACGTTTTTAATTTGTTTTACTCTGGTGTTTAAATTTCTGTGAATATTGTTTTTATTATGTACTGTACAATCGTCGTTTCTGTAAATGAGGGAAACCTCAGATGCTTACGATTTTAAATAAAGGTTGAAATGAAATGAAATATTACTATATTGCAGGTAATTAAGCTGGGAATAAGATATATACAAATTATATATCTTATTCCCAGCTTAATTACCTGCAATATAGTAACAATGTACAGGTGATTAAGCTGGGTGTAAAATATATAGAAATTATATATATATTACACCCAGCTTAATCACCTGTACATTTTCTATTACTATTGCACTTTACGGTTACATTTTCACTCTGGTTGGATGCCAAACTTATTTTTGTTGTACTGTACATGTGCTGTATGATGACAATACATTTGAATCTAATCTAATCTTAAGAGGCCTTGCCAGGACGTTTCTGTTTCTTCCAGTATGGCTTCCTGTAACCATTAGTAACCTTTCAAAAAGAAAATGTGCAGTGTAAACACTGGAAAAGCATGATGTTTTTGTGTGTTGGAAAGGGGGGGAGCCAGTTTCTGTTAAGATGGTGGTGGGGGGAGGAGAGATCAGCTGGGTCGTAAAGTTACCACCTCCATTTTAGTTACTGGGGGGGGGGGGGACACACACCATCAAACCCAGCTCAGAACACTGAACTCTCCACCCACACACACCCATGCGGCAACCGCTAAAAAAATCACTTTAAACAAAATGTCACTTTAAAAAAATTGAATCTTTAGAAACACTTTAAAAGAAGGCGGTACTGTATAGTTTAGATACATTAAGAGTTAACATTGTAAATTGTATATTGCATAAGAACCAGTTTATCAGGAATCTAGCATGTATTTTTTTTTTACCATGCATATCTTGTGTCTTATCCATTAAATTTTTTCGATGCCTATTTTATTATTGTATTTTGCACAATCAATGCAGGCATGACAACCCGCATTTCACTGTATGCCCTGGTATGTATGTGACAAATAAACCTCTTGATTCTGATTCTTGATGTTACCGTTTCACTGTGACTTGTTTACAAGATCCAGTGATAAGACACCAAATGATTAGTTTTTGTTTATATATATACTGTATATATATGAATCAACACACGTCAACCATCATCTCTTCCGTTGCTATGCACAATACAATGGTTGCTATGTTACACGCAGCCATGCTGGAACAAAAAAACAACAAACATTCAGTGCAAGGCTTCCATTAGAACATTCTAAACTATCTTGAATTACAGGAAACATATTATACTAGCTCATAGCATTTCAAACATATATCCGTTTGTCTTATACGGCCAGAAACCATACCATGCTTAACTATAGTTTTTTTTTTTTTTTTGAGTTTGTTTAGACTAATATACAGTGTAATGTGGATTTTAGATGAACGTGAGGTTAAACAGTGAGCTCAAACTGGTCTTTTCCACACCAACATTATTGCTTTACTGTGGTTATATATGAGGGTTGGTAGCGGGACACCTTCAGTGGCCGATATTCATAAAGTCACCCTGATCTGCTCAGGGTTGCCAGATGTACGATAATTATTGTATTTGTACCATCATTTTGCCCTCTGTACGCCTATTTGTTCTCTTGGTTTGCGATACGTTTCCTGAAAAATAAAATAAAAAATAAGATAGTTTTAAGTCTTTTGGGGTGATAATTTAACATTTCTTCCTATGGAGATCCCTTCTTCCTGGTTACATAAGGCCCTTCCCACGGTCCCACAGAAGTGCATCCGACAACCTGTCAGAGTAGGACATCAGATGTCACCCTGGCCTTCACGGTTCCACACAGAAGCGGTTAATATGTAGGAGGTGGTGACATTGGCTCAGGAGGTAGAGCGGTCGTCTGGTAATCATAAAGGTTCCTGGTTCAATTCACGCTCCTCCCGGCAGCGTGTCGAAGTGTCCTTGAGCAAGACACTTAACCCCCCAACTGCTCCCGATCAGCAGGTTGGCACCGCCATCGGTGTGTGAATGTGTGAGTGAACGGGTGAATGTGAGGCATGAGTTGTGAAGCGCTTTGGATAAAAGCTGCTATATAAATAAAGTCCATTTACCAATATGTAGGAGGTGTTTGATTGACGGACAGCCAAGGGGGCGGAGAAATAAAACATAAATAGCCGGGGGGTGTTGCAGGTCAGAGATGAGTCCAGTAGGTGGCGCTAGTGCAGCCAACGTTAGCTGGCAAGGCAGTAGAAAACAGAATTTACAAAGTACTCGCATCTGCATTTCTTTTTTTATTAAGTGCCTTTTAGCCTCGATATGGGATTCATGCGTCTCCCTCTCCGTTTCTCTGCAGTGGTCCAGGCTGAAGGCAGGCGGCTCTAACATCCATAATGCTTTTTAATAAACAGAAGGTGCCTGGAGCCACGCTGTGGCCAGAGACAGGCTGTGAAGGACCACCAGAGACAGGAGGCTGGCTGTGAAGGACCACCAGAGACAAGAGGCAGGCTGTGAAGGACCACCAGAGACAAGAGGCAGGCTGTGAAGGACCACCAGAGACAAGAGGCTGGCAGGCTGTGAAGGACCACCAGAGACAAGAGGCTGGCTGTGAAGGACCACCAGAGACAAGAGGCTGGCAGGCTGTGAAGGACCACCAGAGACAAGAGGCTGGCTGCCTGTGCCAGAGACAAGAGGCTGGCTGTGAAGGACCACCAGAGACAAGAGGCAGGCTGTGAAGGACCACCAGAGACAAGAGGCTGGCAGGCTGTGAAGGACCACCAGAGACAAGAGGCAGGCAGGCTGTGAAGGACCACCAGAGACAGGAGGCTGGCTGTGAAGGACCACCAGAGACAAGAGGCTGGCAGGCTGTGAAGGACCACCAGAGACAAGAGGCTGGCTGTGAAGGACCACCAGAGACAAGAGGCTGGCTGTGAAGGACCACCAGAGACAAGAGGCTGGCAGGCTGTGAAGGACCACCAGAGACAGGAGGCAGGCTGTGAAGGACCACCAGAGACAGGGGGCAGGCTGTGAAGGACCACCAGAGACAGGGGGCTGCCTGTGAAAGACCACCAGAGACAAGAGGCTGGCAGGCTGTGAAGGACCACCAGAGACAAGAGGCTGGCTGTGAAGGACCACCAGAGACAAGAGGCTGGCTGTGAAGGACCACCAGAGACAAGAGGCTGGCTGTGAAGGACCACCAGAGACAAGAGGCTGGCAGGCTGTGAAGGACCACCAGAGACAAGAGGCTGGCTGTGAAGGACCACCAGAGACAAGAGGCTGGCAGGCTGTGAAGGACCACCAGAGACAAGAGGCTGGCAGGCTGTGAAGGACCACCAGAGACAAGAGGCTGGCTGTGAAGGACCACCAGAGACAAGAGGCTGGCTGTGAAGGACCACCAGAGACAAGAGGCTGGCTGTGAAGGACCACCAGAGACAAGAGGCTGGCTGTGAAGGACCACCAGAGACAAGAGGCTGCCTGTGAAGGACCACCAGAGACAAGAGGCAGGCTGTGAAGGACCACCAGAGACAGGGGGCTGGCTGTGAAGGACCACCAGAGACAAGAGGCTGGCAGTGAAGGACCACCAGAGACAAGAGGCAGGCTGTGAAGGACCACCAGAGACAAGAGGCAGGCTGTGAAGGACCACCAGAGACAAGAGGCAGGCTGTGAAGGACCACCAGAGACAAGAGGCAGGCTGTGAAGGACCACCAGAGACAAGAGGCAGGCTGTGAAGGACCACCAGAGACAAGAGGCAGGCTGTGAAGGACCACCAGAGACAGGGGGCTGGCAGGCTGTGAAGGACCACCAGAGACAAGAGGCTGCCTGTGAAGGACCACCAGAGACAAGAGGCAGGCTGTGAAGGACCATCAGAGACAAGAGGCTGGCAGGCTGTGAAGGACCACCAGAGACAAGAGGCTGCCTGTGAAGGACCATCAGAGACAAGAGGCTGGCAGGCTGTGAAGGACCACCAGAGACAAGAGGCAGGCTGTGAAGGACCACCAGAGACAGGGGGCTGGCAGGCTGTGAAGGACCACCAGAGACAAGAGGCAGGCTGTGAAGGACCACCAGAGACAAGAGGCAGGCTGTGAAGGACCACCAGAGACAAGAGGCTGCCTGTGAAGGACCACCAGAGACAAGAGGCTGGCAGAGAAGGACCACCAGAGACAAGAGGCAGGCTGTGAAGGACCACCAGAGACAAGAGGCAGGCTGTGAAGGACCACCAGAGACAAGAGGCTGGCTGTGAAGGACCACCAGAGACAAGAGGCAGGCTGTGAAGGACCACCAGAGACAAGAGGCAGGCTGTGAAGGACCACCAGAGACAAGAGGCTGGCAGGCTGTGAAGGACCACCAGAGACAAGAGGCTGGCAGGCTGTGAAGGACCACCAGAGACAAGAGGCTGGCAGGCTGTGAAGGACCACCAGAGACAAGAGGCTGGCAGGCTGTGAAGGACCACCAGAGAAGTGCGCTCCCATCGTGGTGGCGGATAAGGAGAACTCCATTCTCCTACGCAGAGAGTTGGACGACGTTCAACCAATGTAACCAATTAATTATTTAACATCACGATTGGACTTGTTTCTTTTCTTCCATCATTAGGCAGAAAAGACATAGCATATAGTCCGTTTACTTTTCCTATAACCACATCACTATATAACTCGCAAATGTTCAGACCAGCTTAATTTATGGTAATTTGTATACACCCAATTCAAAGTTATAGCCACATTTCCTTTTAAACTAATTTGGTGGTGAGTGTATGAATGAATGAATGACTTCATTTGACAATATAAAAATAACATGTGACAGAAAGCACAGTCAGGAGATACTGCCAAGGATGAACACAAAAAAGCTCAGAGCTTATTTCCATTGTGTACAGCTTTGGTACAGATTTGGGCTCTCTTGAGACAGAGGTGTTTAGCAGGCTGTGTGACGTACAGGCATAGAGACAGAGGTGTTTAGCAGGCTGTGACGTACAGGCATAGAGACAGGTGTTTAGCAGGCTGTGATGTACAGGCATAGAGACAGAGGTGTTTAGCGGGCTGTGTGATGTACAGGCATAGAGACAGAGGTGTTTAGCAGGCTGTGACGTACAGGCGTAGAGACAGAGGTGTTTAGCAGGCTGTGATGTACAGGCGTAGAGACAGAGGTGTTTAGCAGGCTGTGACGTACAGGCATAGAGACAGAGGTGTTTAGCAGGCTGTGATGTACAGGCGTAGAGACAGGTGTTTAGCAGGCTGTGATGTACAGGCGTAGAGACAGGTGTTTAGCAGGCTGTGATGTACAGGCACAGAGACAGAGGTGTTTAGCAGGCTGTGACGTACAGGCATAGAGACAGGTGTTTAGCAGGCTGTGATGTACAGGCATAGAGACAGAGGTGTTTAGCGGGCTGTGTGATGTACAGGCATAGAGACAGAGGTGTTTAGCAGGCTGTGACGTACAGGTGTAGAGACAGAGGTGTTTAGCAGGCTGTGACGTACAGGCATAGAGACAGAGGTGTTTAGCAGGCTGTGATGTACAGGCGTAGAGACAGAGGTGTTTAGCAGGCTGTGACGTACAGGCATAGAGACAGAGGTGTTTAGCAGGCTGTGATGTACAGGCGTAGAGACAGGTGTTTAGCAGGCTGTGATGTACAGGCGTAGAGACAGGTGTTTAGCAGGCTGTGATGTACAGGCACAGAGACAGAGGTGTTTAGCAGGCTGTGACGTACAGGCGTAGAGACAGGTGTTTAGCAGGCTGTGACGTACAGGCGTAGAGACAGGTGTTTAGCAGGCTGTGACGTACAGGCGTAGAGACAGGTGTTTAGCAGGCTGTGACGTACAGGCGTAGAGACAGAGGTGTTTAGCAGGCTGTGACGTACAGGCGTAGAGACAGAGGTGTTTAGCATGTATTCTTGTAAAACTGCTAGAAAGATATGTGGAGATGTATGTCGTTTTGTTTTGAATTATGCCCTTTTTTAAGCATTGCCTTTCTTTGTTTTTCTTGTATGCCTAGTGGTTGGAGAGCTTTTGTTTGTATATTTCTATAAGAAATCCCCCATGTATTTACGTTAAAACAACGACACTGGGTGGGGATCTATTCTATCTATTTTATTACCTGTTTTTTTTTTTTTTTTTTACGTCTATTTTATTATTAGTATTATTGCACAATCGAAGCCCGGGCATGGCCACCCGCATTGCACTGTATGCCCTGGTATGTACGTGACAAATACAACTCTTGAATCTTGAGGAAGAACCGCCTCATTGGCATCATGATGATCTCACATTGTATCCGTAGACGTATCCGTTGGGCAGCATCATCGGGGGGTTGTTCTCGTTCATCACCTCCCCGGAGATCTTACAGACCAGCCTGGAGTTGGCGCAGTGGGCCATGGGCAGGGGCTGGGCCAGCTTGTTCAGGGACTTGCTGCACACGGGGCAGTCCGGGTTCTTGGAGGTGCCGTCCTCCTTGTAGCACTGACTGGAGGGGGGGGGGAGGCGGTCAAGGAGCACAGCTGAGCTTACGGAAAAAGAGACGTTGGTATTTTGTCTTACTTAGTTAACGGTACACAAAAACCACGGTACGGTACCTGAAGGTTCGGTACAGGTTTTCAGTACAGTAGTGGGGGAAAGTTTGGCTTTCCATGTTCCACTCAGGGGTGATGTAGTTTGCAGTAACTAATTGTACTTGTAGGGCTGTCAACGAATATTCTATATTGAAATTAATAATAGACTTGAAAAAAAATGTAAATAATAATAATTATATTAGATTGTGGGAAAAAAAACAGCCCCCGGTGGGCGGTCGTCGTTAGTGGTTGACATACCAGGGGGCAGTCCGGCCTCCACCAGACCTAGGTGTTCAGCAGTCTGATGGGGGTTGGCACGAAGCTACCTAAGCCCATTTTATTCAGTGTTGAAGCTCTGTATCGACGGCCTGAGGGCATTGGTTTGTAATGGGTGTGAAGGGTGTGTGTTCCGTTTCATGCATTACATAATACCGTGTAATCTTATCTGGCTGTTTGTTTGATGAGTGTTTTAATTATTTCCCTTACCTCGTCTGTATCGTCCGTCTCTTTTCTATTTTATTTTGTCCCCTTTCCCCCAGTTACCCTTCGAGAGGCCCTTTTGTCCTCTCGCCAGGCTGTCATTGTAAATAAGAACGTGTTCCTATTTAACCTGCCTGATTAAATAAAAAATAAATAAATAAATAAAACGACCCGACTAATGCTAGGCCTACCTCGCTAGCCATCTGCGCAGTGTACTACCGTCTGCCCCCGGGAACCATTTGCAAACTAAACAAAAATGTAAAGACCAGAGTCAATGGCCCAGCAATAACGTTAAAGGAACACGGCAACATTTTGGGAAAATCTCCAGAGAGAGACAAGAAGATAGATACCAGTTTCCTCTCCGTGCGTTCAGTAGAAAGCTATCTGGCTGCATGTTAGCCTAGCTTAGCACAATGAATGGAAGCGGACATGACCGGTAGCCTAGACATTGTCCAACTAACACCTCTCCCAAAGGCTAACCGGTCATGTCCGTTTCCATTCATTGTGCTAAGCTAGGCTACCATGCAGCCAGATAGCTTTCTACTGAACGCACAGAGGGGAAACTGGTATCCGTCTTCTTGTCTCTCTCTGGAGAAGACGGTAAGCTAATTTCCCAAAATGTCGGCGTGTTCCTTTAATACGCATTTGTATCGCAGGCGAGAGATAAGAGTGGCCACATCCACCTCCTGGCCGATCTGCAACTGAAACCCTATAAACACTTGCATGGCAGGGACCAGTCGGCTGAAGCGAGGCTGAAGTGGGTGCAGCTAGTCAGTGCACTCGATACGGCCGAGCCGCCAGGAGCCTGGCTGACACCCAACACCTCCGATGGGCAGTGGCTCATAGCTATCGTGTTCACCCAGCCTCCCCTCTGGGGGAGTACACTGGTGTGCGCTGCCTGGAAGATGGCGTCGCACTCTCTCAAAATTAGGAGTGGTGCACGTGCCCCCATGTTCACTCCACCATATGGCAGCCTGAGCGGGGGCCCTGGTGCTGACTGGAGGAGAGACACCAGACACTGCAGCAGAGAGAGAGAGAGAGAGAGAGGCGTTATGACGCCGCCATGATGAGATACGTTTTCACAACGCTAGCTGAGAAAGATCTGGATGTTTTTTTCTTATGCCAGAAAGATTGACCAGGTGTTGATGTTTTGTTGCATTAGTAGTCGAGTAAAAAATGTTGATTAAATCCACGGTGACAGACGGAGAGAGAGACGGAGAGAGAGACGGAGAGAGAGAAAGACACAGAGAGAGAGAGAGAGAGAGAGAGAGAGAGAGAGAGAGGGAGAGAGAGGCAGACAGAGGAGACGGAGAGAGAGAGAGGGAGACAGAGGAGACGGAGAGAGAGAGAGGGAGACACAGACAGAGGAGACAGACAGAGGAGACAGAAAGAGAAACAGAAAGAGACAGATAGAGAGACGGAGAGAGAGAGCGAGAGAAAGACACAGAGAGAGAGAGAGAAAGAGAGAGAGAAAGACACAGAGAGAGAGAGAGAGAGAGGCAGACAGAGGAGACAGAGGGAGACACAGACAGGAGACAGAAAGAGACAAAAAGAGACAGATAGAGAGACGGAGAGAGAGAGAGCGAGAGAAAGACACAGAGACAAGACAAGAGGCAGGAAGGATACGGCGTCTTGATGGCGGACAGCCCGGCCTGCAGGGTGATGGTGAAGACAGAGTTGTTGCCCAGCTGGTGCAGTCTGTAGTTGTCGTACCGGAACTGCTGGATGAGCATCTTCCAGCGCGCCGGGTCCAACAGGTCCTGCACCAGGAGAGGAGGAGGTTAGTGTGGTGGTCACCAGCGAGTCCATCCATCTTTTACATTCTCATCGTTTTCTATGTATCGTTGTTGTACACGCCTACTTCCTTAGGCGCCTAAGGAAGTTCAAAGTGGGTCAGAAGATCTTAAAGAACTTCTATTTGTGCACAATAGAGAGCATCCCGACTGATAACATCACCTCCTGGTTTGCTAATAGCGCCGCCACACACGACCGCAGCAGAGCGCAGAGTGGCTAGATCAGCCGAACACACAATATTAACTACACACCATATTTTATCTATTTATTACTAACATATTTGCACTACATCTCTACCTAATTCTAGCATTTTGTTTGCACTTTAGTTAGGTATATTGTATATTTTGTATAGCGTTTGGTCTTTATTCTTTTTTTACTGTATGAAGCACATTCTGCAATTCACTGTAATACCTTATATGTGACAAATAAAACAAAACCTTGAACTTTTGCTGTTGTATGTATTGTTGTTGTATATATTGTCTCGCACTGACCACAATAGTTTTTGAGAACTAGCCATAAGCAGTGGAAGGTCACACACAAATATATATAATACACACACACACAAGTTAATGGTGGGAAATTAGGCTGCAGGATTAAAACCAAGGATCCATTTAATAAACCTTTTGGATTGAAAATGCATCCTAAAAAATAGAAGTCCTTGCCCTTTACTTACTTCTAAATGTTATTGTCTAAGGGAAACTCACCAACTAATCATTAGAGGGTTTAAAACCCTTTTATACCTACCACTGTATAAATGCATGTGAAATGTCTGTCCAGACACATTCGGTGTAAAATGGGATTTTAATTACTTAAAGTACTTAAATGTAGGCTTCCGGTGACGTCATGTTTTCAGCTAGTTAGATAGTAAATTATATTGACCTATTTGTTTACACTGCCTGTGTTGTTTTTACTACCTGTACAACCCCCCCCCCCTTCCCCCATGCTGCTATGATGCCTGAATTTCCCCAAGGGGATCAATAAAGGAATATCTTATCTTATCTTATCTTATGTGCTAGACAGCACCGGTACAGATGGGCTCCGTCAATTTAACAAACAATTAACTAACGTAACTAACTAAAACTCGGCAAAAGTGCACAAACTTGACATGTCATCGCCCGGCAGACCCACGAGTATAGCTCAACAAGACGGCGCGAGTGGTAGAGGAGGAAAATGGAGACAACCACCTCAATTCCCCGGGAGAGAAGTAGCTGAAGTTGAAACCAGCCCGGATGCTAAAATGATACTGGCGGAGATGGGGAAATTGAGAGATGAAAACAAGGTCACAAAACAGGTCAAGACGAAATAATCTGAGAATATACCAGATACCAGAGGGAAGCGAGGTGAAGACATTTCTGAAGGAAATTTTTAGAACAACCATGCCATCGATGCCCGAGATGGATCTGCAGATAGAGAGCCCATAGAGCCCTAGCAACAAAACAAAGAGACCCAGAGATCTCTAGTGGTAAAGTTTGTGGACTACTCTGTGAAGGAAATGATCATAAAACAGGCATGGAGTCAGAAACAGATCAAGTATGAGGGAAAGCAGATATACTTTGATCATGACTATTCCCAGGAACTACAGAGGAAGAGGACACGGGTACGTGTCGTCTTTAAGCAGCTGAGGGAGAAGAACATCAAGGCCAGATGCATGTACGCGGCACAGCTGAAGATCTTCACGGACTCGGGGGTAAAGATGTACACTACTCTGACGGAGGCTGCTCAGACGCTTCAGAAGTTTGATATCCGGGTGCGAGTGGATGAACGAGAGCGGATGGAAAAGGAGATGTCCCACGGCGGATGGAACAGCACAGGGGAGAGGAGAGGTGGAACCCCAGAGGGACTGTCGAGCAGAGATGTGACGACACTCTTCGGAGGACCGGCTGAGACCGGATGATTTCAACGCACGCCGAGTTGTACTACACTCAAGGTAAAGAAACTGACGTTAGGATGACAAAGAAATTAATGTACCGTACGAGCGAGATTGTACTCGCATTAGGGCAGCGACAGCTCCAGGACCTGGACGACAGCGGCGCCGACATTGTGTGTGTGAGTCCCACGGAGGAATGAATGAATGAATGAAAAGTTTATTTCTTGGACATGTTATTCTTCTTATTTCTTCAACCAACTCACAGTGTCTTGATCCGTCAGACCAAACAATCATAACAACAAATAAAAAATAAAAAAAAACTTACATTTGTATTTGTTCTTCCATTAATATTACTAGAATTTACATAATTTAGTATATTACAATATAGAATATTATTTTTACTTATATTAAAAGTTTACAATAAAACATGATTCACTTGACAGCAGTGAATATAGTACATCACTACATACACAATATAACATAATTTTGTTTATTCTCACTACTCATTTCTGTATTTTTCTAATGTGTATTTTTTTAACTGCTTTTTAAATTGTGCCACATGTTTACTCAGTTTGATGTAATCGGGTAAATTATTCCACAACTTCACTCCACACACCGATATGCACATGCTTTTCAGCGTGGTGTGTACCATTGGTTGTTTGAGATTCCCTCTCCCTCTTAAATTATATTCACCTTCCCTGTCAGGACCGTCACCACCCTCCGCCCAAGATACAACGGAACTGGTTTTAAAGTGATAAACAAATACCAAATAAAAACACATGTTATAAGAAAAAAACAGTTGGGTATGTGGAAGTGTATTTTATTTTATTTACCCAATTATTTTGTTCCATGTTATGTGTTCTACCTGTTTAATTTGATATACCTTGAGAGAAACATTGGGCCACCGTCACTTGAATATACACCTGCTTTACTTGAATGTACATACCTTTGGATAAGAAAGAAGGATATATATGCTAATAAATGGAAGATAATGCCATATGGATGATCTAAACTGTATTACATATAATGTCAAGGGTTTGAGCAGCCCAGTAAAGAGAAAAAAAGTCAACTTAAAAAACTACACTGCTCTATAGCAATGATCCAAGAAACATGTTTGTCAGAAAAAGAACATTTGAGGCTGAAAAGAGAATGGGTGGATCAGGTATATAGTGCTTCATATAAAAATGGAGAAAAAGGGGAGTAGCTATACTGTTTCATAAATCAGTCTATTTCAACCATGAAAAAACTATCGAGGATGAGGAGGGTAGATATGTGATGGTTGTGGGGTCTATTGGGGGTACCAAAATAACAATGCTCATCATATATGCCCCAAATGAAGACAATGCAGATTCCTTCAAGAAAATAGCATCCATAGTAGCGGATAATGCGGAGGGTACTATCTTGATAGGGGGAGATTTTAACTGTGTCTTGAGAAACAATATAGATCGACTCCCAGCAGGAACAGGTCCCCGGTCGAAAAAGACGACTGCTCTTCTGGCGATGATGGAGGAACTGGGACTGATGGATATCTGGCGCCGTGCCCACCCCAGGGAGAAGGAATATACGTTCATGTCACAGGTACACGGCAGTTACTCTAGACTGGACATGTTTTTTATTTCAAGAACAGACCTATACAGAGCTAATACATGCAACATAGAACCAATTACTATCTCAGACCATGCCCCTGTCACCTTGAAAATAAAGATAGGACCAAGTAATCAGTTTAAATACTGGCGAATGAATGTCTCACTATTAAATAATGAAGTAATACAAAAGGAAATAGGTAAAGGCTGGGAGGAATATCTCGCCTTCAATGACAATAAAACTGTCTCCCCTTCTGTTCTTTGGGAGGGGGCTAAAGCAGTGATGTGGGGCAATATTATTGCTATTTCCTCAAGATTAAAAAAACAAAGACTAGCCCAACAAAATTAATTGGAGAAAGAAATGAAGAGACTAGAGATAGAACATCAACAATCCAAAAATGTGGAAACTCTGGGCTTACTAAAAGAAAATAGAAAGAAATTGGATGATCTGCTAACATACAAGGCGGAGGGAGCACTGAGATGTGTAAATAGGACATACTATGAAATGGGAAACAGAGCAAGCCGCCGGTTAGCATTTCAGATACGTAAAATACAATCCAATAGAGTAGTACACAAGATAAAATGCCCAATCAGAGACCAGATGCTAACCCAACCTAAAGATATCACAGAGGAGTTTACTAAATACTATGAGAAGCTATATAAAAAGGAAGATGAACCAGACAAGGAAGAGAAGATCGAATCCTTTTTTAGCTCAATCAACCTGCCTAGATTAACAGTAGACGAAGCAGATATGATATTTCCAATTAGAGAAAAAGAAATAAGAGAGAGTATACTTAAACTTAAAAATAACAAATCCCCAGGAGTAGACGGCTTCCCAG
Organism: Notolepis coatsorum; assembly: GCF_963971535.1. Lineage (NCBI taxonomy): Eukaryota > Metazoa > Chordata > Actinopteri > Aulopiformes > Paralepididae > Notolepis > Notolepis coatsorum. Next base: position 11,571,941 of record NC_140180.1, on the reverse strand, counting down.
GAGAGTACTATAAGATATTTGTAAATGAGCTAACCCCAGTGCTATGCAGGGTTTACAACTATGCTCTGGACAAAGGGGACCCACCGAGATCATGGCTGGATGCAGTGATAAGTGTAATACATAAAGACAACAAAGACCCAACCCAATGTATGTCATATCGTCCAATCAGCCTTCTCTGTGTGGATTTAAAAAGGTACCGACCTCAATTATAGCAAATAGAATACAAAAATACATTAGTAAACTTATAAATCCAGACCAAACAGGTTTCATTAACAACAGGCAGCGAACTGATAATGTTAGAAGAGCCTTAAACCTACAGTCAATCGCAGCCAGAGGAGACACCCCGTCAATGCTTCTCAGCCTAGATGCAGAGAAGGCATTTGATAGGGTAGATTGGACCTTCTTAATTCAGACACTCAAGCATATGGGCTTTAATGATACGTTCTCTGAATGGATCGAAACGTTCTACAAAAACCCCAGATCTAGAGTTAGGGTAAATGGACACTGCTCGGAATACTTCTCTCTGGGGCGCGGTTCGCGCTCAGCATTGAACCACTAGCTGAACTAATAAGGACTAATCCCTTAATACGAGGAATGATGAAGGAACTGACCAACACAAATTATCACTATTCGCAGACGATATATTATTATTTTTGGAAAACCCTGCTACCTCTGTCCCCGCACTTCTACATAGCCTAAGTGAATACAGTAAAGTGTCAGGATATAAGATAAATATTAACAAATCCGAAGCCATGATGATAGTCGGGGAATGGCCATCCCAATTAGATGATTTGGTCTCTTTAAAAAAATCCAAACAGGGATTCAGATATCTTGGTGTTGTTCTTACACCCAAGACTACACAACTATTCTCCTCAAACCATGATAAACTGATTAAAGAAATTAAAAAAGATCTAGATAGATGGGATCTACTACCCCTGTCCCTTTTTGGCAGGATAGAGTCAGTGAGGATGAATATCCTACCAAGACTACTCTTCCTATTTCAATCCATCCCTATACGAGTAACACAATCCACATTTAAGATGTTGGAAAAACTGATATCAAAATGTATCTGGCAAAAAAAGAGGGCAAGAATACGACTAAAAATATTGATGTCAACAAAAGAGAGAGGTGGCCTGGGCTTACCCAACCTGAGACTGTATTACTGGGCTGCTCAGCTTCAAGCAGTGGTGGCCTGGATGGTAAAGGATATGGAAACCGGTTGGGTCTCTATTGAGCAAAACTCCATACCAGGAATATCAATATCCACCCTCCCATTTATGAGTAAAAAAGCGCAGGGAAAAATTAGAATAACTAATATATGGATCAAACATACACTGAAAATCTGGAACACAGTTCAAAAACACATAAAAAGGTACCGTAGCTTTGTCAAGGGCCATGCCCATAGTAGGAAACATAGAGTTTCTCCCATCCATGTGGGATAACACATACAAAAAGTGGGCAGATAAGGGATTAATTACAATTGACCGACTATTTGATGGGAATACATTTAAATCCTTCTCACAATTACAAAACAGATTTTCTCTACCATCAAGTGACCTATACAGATATCTACAAATTAGAAATTATGTCACTAAACACACAGATTGGGATACTATTAAGAAAGAACCAACTAATATAGAATTCCATTTTATACGACTATGTGAACGCCCGATATTGACAAGAAAACAAATATCCCTTATGTACCAAAATCTAAGGCTAGACATGTCTGATGACACTCTACATATTAAAGAAAAATGGGAACTAGAGATGAATACAATAGAGGAGGATGAAGATTGGGAGGCCATGTGTTTTAACTGTCACAGGGGGATCGGAAGCCAGTTATGGAAAGAATTTGATTGGAAGGTCAAAATGAGATTCTTCAGAACTCCATTGACAGCATGTGTCTTCAAAAAGGACTCTACCAACAAATGCTGGAGGGAATGTGGTATGGTTGGGGATCATACACACATATTCTGGGACTGCCCAAAAATACAGACGTTTTGGAAGGATGCAAAAGAAGAAATAGAGAAAATATTGGAAACGGACCCAATGTTGTTTCTGTTAGAAATACAGAGTGAACGAGTGTTGGACACGGATCAGTACTATATATTACACATCTTATTGATGATTGCAAAAAAAATTATTACTATTAACTGGATGAAACATGAGCCCCCTACGACTGCTCAATGGAAACAGAAAGTTAAACATGTAAATGATGGAACACATGACAGCCCAGCTACAGCTGAAGATGCCTCTCTTTGAGAAGAGATGGAGGTCAATTACTAGCTATCTTGGGTAGGCTTAGGGACACACCGCTTTGAGACAGGATGGAGGGAAATGTACAAGTGTGTATTATGGGTATGTAAATACAGAGAGGGAAATGTGTAGGTATATTTGAGTAGGCAGGAATGTTTTGGAGGAGGGACCCAATCAAGGTTAGTTATTTGTAAATGTTTACTTTATTTTATTTATTCCCCCCCCCCTTTTTAATCATTTTTTCCCGTCTGTATTGTCATTTTTACTGTACTGTACTGTCATTGTATTGCTGTTGAAAATAAAGTTAAAAAAAAAAAAAAAAAAAGAAAAGTACTTAAATGCATGGCTGCTTTTTTATATAGCGCTTTTATCCAAAGCGCTTTACAATTTGTTACTCACATTTTACCCATTCACTCACACATTCACACACCGACGGCGGAGGCAACCGTTTATTTAATGAAATAAATAGCTCTATTGGATAATTTTCCATTTATAAATTGGTCAATGGCTATTTTTTCCATCATTTGGGGTCTAAATTAATAATAGGGACAACCGTTTCTGTAATTGGTCCAGTATCGAGGGAGATGGCTGTAGCCGGCAGCTGCAAAGCGGGGCTGAAATGTGATCACACAGAGCTAGCGTGCAGCACGTCACAGTATGGCCACTAAAAAAGTGCTGTTTTTTTTGCAAACGACAGGCTCAGATCAGTGGTCTTGTAAAATAATGCAGACTACTGGTTAGCCAACGTTAACTAGCAGCTATGCCGTGTGTTCTTTGAAAGAGTTTTTTTTCTTTCCTTCAAGTGGTCGGGATGAAGATATTTAATACTGGGAGGATCGTGAACCCGCTTGTCGATTGATCCTCAACTCGGAACAGAAAACGGTGACACCGCTAGCTCCTTGTATAATTTACAGCATTGATCCTCGGAGAATCTCTTTTCAACCGAATCGATATTGAATCGGTTTTGAATTATGCCCTTTTTTAAGCAAAGTTTTTGTTGTATGCCTAGTGAGAGTTTTTGTTTATATATTTCTATAAGAAATCTCATGTATTTAGTTTTCTTTCTGTTCTTTTGACATTTCATAATCTATTATGAAAGATGTTTGTATGATAATTATTTTTTTTTAAATTTAATTGAAAATCGAATCGGGGGAAATCAGTGGCGATACCCAGCCCTCGTCTGTATCGGAAAGTTACCCGGCCCTACTTACGAAAGGGTCCCTTGACCTCTGACCTCAAGATAATCTAAAGAGACGTCTTTATTTGTCATGCAGCAAACGCACACATGTAAACGACACAAAGATAATGAACTGGGGAAGTGAGTCTAACCGCTGCAAACCAAACACAACGCTGCCACCTGGAGCAGAGGAACCAGCCTCACCTTGTAAGGGGAGATGTGAGTGTCTGACGGGAAGGCCAGCATGCCCATCACCTGTCGCACCTCGTCCAGCTGGCCACCCTCTGCCTGGCTGAAGTGCTTCCTCGCGTGTCTGAGAGACAGACAGAAGTTCAATGGGTATATTTCCAAATTTAAATGGGAATGTTCTCCGTTCCCATATACTGTCCTGTGAGCTTGCTAGGGAATCCCAAGCAGATGAATGACTTCAAACATGTGTATGTGTGAGTGACAAAGAGACAAGCTGTGTGTGTATCCATCGATGTCCTATAAGTATGGATTTAATTTAAATGAACTATTTAACATGTGTGAGATGAGTGTGTCTGTGTAAGATAAGATATTCCTTTATTGATCCCCTTGGGGGGGGGGGGGGTACAGGTAGTAAAAACAAGCAGTGTAAACAATATAACAAATCAATATAATTAACTAACTAACTGAAATATACAGTATTCACATAGGGTGCAGTATGCATAAGGTAGTATTATTGTTCTTTTAGGTTCCTTTTAGGTGTGTGTGTCAGTGAGTAACATGTGTGTGTGTGTCAGAGAGTAACATGTGTGTGTCAGAGTAAAGTGTGTATGTGTCACAGAGTGGGTGCGTGTGTGTGTGTGTGTGTGTGAGAGAGTGTGCGTGTGTGCCAGAGGGTAGCAGTGTGTGTGTGTGTCTGCTCTACCTGACAGCGTCCATGCGTTTGTTCTGCCTAATCAGTTCAATGAACTCCTGGATCCTCAGACTAAACTCCAGGCAACTCTACAAGACAGAAAAAGAAAATTCAATAAATACAAGTTAATTCACACATTACTTATAAGGATAGATTTACATTTGTCTTCCACATTTACATTTAGTCATTTAGCTGACGCTTTTATCCAAAGCGACCTTTTTGAATTGTGTACAACAAGTCACCAGGAGGGGTACATATCTGGCAGCAAGAGTCAGTGACATTGTTCATCAAATAGTGTTGAACTTCAGTGTTACAGTATAGTATAGACATATCAGCATGATCGTTTGTAGTGAAGTATAGTAGCATAGTAGATTGTAAAAAGTAGTACAGTACATAATGCTAAAAGACAGTAAGATGGTTAGTTTATAACATAAAAAAATATATAGCAGAAAGTAATAATGGGAATAAAGTGTGTGTATATATATATACATACAACATACCGGTATATACCGGTATATATATTTCCCCCCAGATATTGATTGAAAGTAGATTCCCATCTAGGCAGCTAGAGGGCAGAGCCTCTCAATGCTAATGTGACGCACATTTTTCATTCCCAGTAGGAACTGAACTCCTAATCCTAAACCTCACAGACAGGACCACGGGTCAACTACACAGGAACACAGGTCAACTACACAGGAACAACTTTGCCGAATGTCTTCCCCCATATCTCTCTCCCATCCTTCCTCTCTGCCGGATGAATAAACAAATGAAAAAGCTACCAAAACATATTAAAATACATTATGATTTTCAGTTTTTGAGCAAACTTATCCAAATGTGGTATTTTCATGGAAAACAGTGCAGCTGTAACAGATGGCACTTTAGTGATCATTTTCTTTAATCATATATATAAAATATATATATACGGTATATATATATATATATATTTTTTTTTTTGAGAAATCTCAAGGCAGCTCTCTGTGCCTAGGCACCCCTGTTGAGAACCGCTGCACTATACGGTGCACTATACAAAATACTTCCCAAAGGTCAGTGAATACCACGATCACAACACCAGAGGGAGCTCCACAAATCATGTTAAACCCAGATTCGGCTCAAACAAGAGACTAACCACGTTTAGCAATTATGCCACATCAATGTGGAACACCCTACCCACAGCTGTAAAGGAATGTGAATCACTACCCACTTTCAAAACCAATCTCAAAGAACACCTACGGGAGAGACTGCAATTCGAAACTGGCCCCTGTAAATGTCCAAACCCAACCCCCTCCAATGTACAGTAAATGACCAAGTATGGGTTTGTCAATATTCCAATGTACAGTTTTGCTTGTACAGTTGTACACCCAACCCCATATTATCGGCCGATATTGGCATTAAAATGTAATATCAGAAAATATCGGTATCGGTTTAAAAAAATTAATTTTACATTTATTTAAGCTTTATTTACCCAGGCAAGCAAGTAAGAACACATTCTTATTTTATTTATTGTCAAAAGTATGCATAATGTTGTGTTAATTCCACAACAAGAGATATGTAATGTTAATTACCTGAAATTATTCCGTTTTTGAGGGGGGGGGGGGGGGGAAACTGAACACAATAAACCCGTACCAACCCCCCAAAACAGTACACCCAGTGTCTTCAGTCTCTTTTAGGAGGTCTGACAACACGGCCATAACGACTGTATTTAACAGTCCCAGGGAATGTGGAAGGGGCAGGGGTAAGGGTAGAGGTAAGGGTAGGGGTAGAGGTAAGGGTAGGGGCAGGGGTAGAGGTAAGGGTAGGGGCAGGGGTAAGGGTAGAGGTAAGGGTAGGGGTAGGGGGACGTCCCTGTCGAGGCTTTGTCGGTGGATCGGTAGGGGTAACAACGGCCGGAGGGCATGGGACAGGGGCAGACTTGGGTGGCCGGCCCTGGCGTGGGGGCTGAGGCAGTTCCACCGGCTCGTCTGGGACCACATGAGCAGGCTTAAGACGATCGACTGAGATCTGCTCCTTATTCACCCCCATGTCCACCACAATATATAGAAAAATATAATTTTTTGACAATATACATTCTATTTTACCTAGTTTTTCTTCATTTCTTTTTCTTCCACAATTGATTCAGATGATAATGCAAAAACTACATTTTTGCTGGTGGAAAGCACAAGCAGTTTGACTAAATCCCTCCGAAGTCGTTCAGGACACCCAGCGGTGTTGGATCAAGAGGCTCCTGCAGGTTCTAGCGGTGTGTGTGGGTGTGTTTGTTCACACGTCTGCAGGTTCTAGCGGTGTGTGTGGGTGTGTTTGTTCACACTTCTACAGGTTCTAGCGGTGTGTGTGGGTGTGTTTGTTCACACTCTACAGGTTCTAGCGGTGTGTGTGGGTGTGTTTGTTCACATGTCTGCAGGTTCTAGCGGTGTGTGTGGGTGTGTTTGTTCACACTTCTACAGGTTCTAGCGGTGTGTGGGTGTTTGTTTTTCTGATCATGTTTTTTTAATGTCAATTGAAAAATGAAATAAACAAATTAGAAAAGAAAAGAAAATGTGTTTAGGAGATGGGCGGTTCCTGCTGGAGAGCGAAGGTATGTGATCGAGTCACTGGGAGGCCTCGCCGCGGGCCAGACCTCTAGGAATGCTCAGAGAGCGCTAATGAAATCCTGATGACTTCGCTAATGAATGATGGCATTCAAGCACAGCGCTCCGTAGAGTAATTACATCGCCGTTTCTCATCATAACAAGTGACTCACTCCGAAGAGAGGACCAAAACGACACCCTCGCGGTACCGTTCTGATTGTTTAGGGGGAAACCCTCGATCAAGTGCCAGATCTCTGGCTGACACGAAGCGGTTGTGAAATGTTCTTTTTAGGGATGTCCGATATTACCGGCCTTCCGATATTGCCATTCAAATGTGATATCGGAAATTATCGGTTTCGGTTTAAAAAAAATTATAATAATAATAATTTTTTTTTTTTTTTACATTTATTTAACCTTTATTTACCCAGGCAAGCAAGTAAGAACAAATTCTGATTTTATTTATTGTCAAAAGTATGCATAATGTTGTGTTAATTCCACAACAAGAGATATGTAATGTTAATTACCTGGGGGGGCGGGGGGGAAAACTGCATATATCGGTATCGGTTGATATCGGTATCGGAAATTAAGAGTTGGACAATATCGGTGTATCGGTAAAAAAGCCAATATCGAACATCCCTAGTTCTTTTCGATCTTCCCTGTGGAGCGGCGTTCTCAAACTTTTTCACATCAAGGACCTCCAGATTTATACAAGATTTTCCAAGGACTCCCATCTGAGAAGAAATTTGCTTTTATATGTGATTTAGCCCAGAATTCAATAACCCTCTATGATGTACATAGGTGATACAGTAGGTATATGTTGACTGTTACACTACCTATGGTGATACAGTAGGTATATGTTGCATATTTGCATTTAGTTTTATCATGTTGCACCTTGGTACCTTTTAAAATGTAGATATGTCTGTGTCTATGTGTGTGGACTAGACATGTTGACACCGGGTCTCTGGGAGCACCGTGGGCTTATCTCTTTATTTATTAATCTGCTCTTATTTATTGAACAGTGTTTTTAGCTGCTGCCTCGTTTATCTAGTACTGCCTCTCTGGTACCGTTTCTCTAGTACTGTGTGTCTCTGGTACCGTTTCTCTAGTACTGTGTGTCTCTGGTACCGTTTCTCTAGTACCGCGTCTCTGGGACTGTGTCGTTTGTTCTTATCGAGAGAAGCTGTGCGAAATGTCGTTGAAACTGAAAGTATAATGACAATAAATATCATTCATTAAAATATTAGTGAACTATTCCCCATTTCGCTGGGGACCCCCTGGAACCCACTCAAGGACCCCTGGAGGCCCCTGGACCCCACTCTGAGAACCCCTGCTGTAGAGCCTCTACATTGTGACTAGTGATGAATCGCTCCTTTAAAAAGGCACCATCTGGGAAAATATTTCATAATTTCTCTGACATCATAATGCCACGTTCCAGGTCTTTCCCTTGCACTGTTGAGTCTGAGATTTCATTACCGGCAATGCCCCTGTAGTGTTGTGTATTTGACACACAAAATAACTTGAACTAGTTCTCTTTCCTCCAACATGGCTGCCTGTAACCATTGGTAACCACTTGCATAAGAAAACGCCTAATTTCTGTGCTTCGGTAGAGCAGGTAAAGCACTGGAAAAGCACGATATGACTGTTCTCATTGTGACTCGTTTACAAGATCTAGTAATAGGACACAGGGCTCCAGACCTTTTCCACTAACATATCCGATTTTAAAATTCAAATTAAGGGCATTTTAAAGAATGAGATGGGAGAATGTCGATGCTTCACTGCATAATGTGGTGTTATATTTTATATTTTTAACTTGACCTTTTCTCCCCAGCAACCTCCTGCAAAGCCTCACCTTCCATCGTCTTTCTACCTTTTTACCCTACCCTCCAATCTCCCCCCAATCCCATTCCATCTTGTTTGCTGCAGCTCAAATGTATCCCCTTGCCCAACTTTGCCTTTTATGTCTCGGTCTGTGTTTTGTGTATTTGTATGTTTGTTTTTGTTTTGCTGCCATTTTGGCCAGGTCTTGCTCGAAAAAGAGATCATTGATCTCAAGTGACTACCTGGTCAAATAAAGGTTAAATTATTTTTTTATTTTTTTAAAACACCACTTAAATCTTAAATCAACATTCAGCATAACACATTCATATATGCCTTTTAACTGTAATGTGTCTGTTCTGCTTCAGATTGTTTTTTTATGCGTGTTATAATTATTTCCCTTACCTCTGTGATGTATGTATCGCCCGTCTCTATTCTATTTTATTCTATAAGAATTTGTTCTAAATTGACGTACGTTACTGAAAATGGACTGACAATGCACGTCAGATGCAGTCAATAAAGATGTATTGGAAGCCTCTAAGTCGTTTCTCGGTGTGCACTCTAGCGACAGTCCCTCGGCATCCAGGTCTGTTTTAGTGCCGTCGCAGGAGAGATACTGTATGTCCTTGCATATTTCATGCTTCATAGAGTTATGGTTGCTTTTCCGACTGAGTGCTTCTTCATTATACTTTGTGGTGGAATCGGGGACAGCAGAAAGCTGGACACGGTTATGCATTTCAAGTAATTTGCTGCGGACGTCCATTGTGTTTCTGTGGCATGAACGAGGTTTGTATAATTTATAGAGCTTTGAGACGTTTATTAAGACGTCACGTTTACTGGCCTCCTTAGTGGCCGAGTGAGGCTGGACTACTTACTCCTGGAAGTCTTAGAATCTGTAGAAAAGATCTTATGTAAAAGAAATAAAACCTCTACACTCTATATTCTCTGCATTTATTGTACTAGTGAGGAGGACAGACTGTTACTTATCATGTGATCTCAATGAAATTGAAAGTGAAATCCACTTTGTTTTGTAGTACTGCCCATGAATCTTATGATTTAAGATAGACTATTTAACGAAGTTGAAGTAAAAAAAATAATAATAACTCCTCCTTATGCAGGACTACAGATATGCTAGCATGGTTTTTTGAACATAAAGCAATTTTAATAGCTTGGGCTAAATGAAGGATGGCCTTGTAAAGATGAGCCTCTGGCTGGATATTGTTATATTTATCTTCTTCTCAATATTATTTGTGTGGGTGTTTACTGGAACTAGTTGTAGGGTATTTGGAGTAAGATTGAATGGTACAATACCGGATTGTATTTATTATAAGGTGTTTATTGTAAATCCACTGAAAGGAGTTTATTAGTAAGGGACTTCTGGACGTTGAAATATTCTATTGAATCAGTGTCTTGTAATCCTGTGTGGGCGGGGCCACTTGTGTAGCATGTGACACATGAATAAAACAATTCATTCATTTATACCTTTTTGTTCACATATAGACTACTTTGACCTGAGGACCTTTATTTTGAAAATGTTCAACCGGCAATCCAACGATTCTGCTACTTGCTTCACTTGAGCTACAAGATGCTCCTGTGGGAAAACGTCTACCTTTTTCTCCAGATCGCCTACCGATCAGTCTACATTGTCCTCATCGTCATAGTTATGGGACTACTGGTCCGTGGAGCAGAAGGATTTAATATTTATTTTCTTCTGAAAAAGAAAAGGAATCGATACGTTCTAATGGCACTAAAGGCGAGAGTGTGCACTAGAGCGAGAGAGGAGAGTGAGGAGAGAGAGGAGAGGAGAAAGAGTGTAGCGGCAACATGCCTGTGTCCGCTTCCTGGTATAGACGGGGAGTGAATCCATACACGCTCAACCTCCAAATAATAGTCTTCCACACATTAAGCTCCGTTATCAGACAACGATGTGGTGATCCGATTTAATTAGAAAAGGTAGGTTACATGGGAGAGGTGATCAAAGCGATCCTAAGCGTCCTATAACCTGGTCTAATTGCTTAAAGTGTTTCCTAAATAAGACTAATCTAAAGCGTTCCCGAAGCGGTAAGAAAATGATATGCTTTCCCCGTCGGCTACAGCCCACAGCTGATCCCCATTTACCTATTTATGCCATCAGCTGTGCCGTGGCGATTCACCTGTCACGTGAACCACCACAATACAACTGAGAACATTCAATTGCTATACAGATAATCATAACATTCCCATAAATCATATCCTTCCATTGGAAATAATAATAATAATAATAATCTATAACAAAAAACACTCGTTCGGCCTTTACAAAGAGAGAGGAGAGCAAGGAGAGAGAGGAGAGCAAGGAGAGAGAGGCGAAAGAGAGGAGAGAGAGAGGAGAGCGAGAGAGAGAGCGAGGAGCGACTAAATGGTCATACTCTGGAGCCCTGAGACACCAAATTAGCAATCGTTGTTTTGCACACAGCACCTGTCGTCTCTTCCATTGCCGTGTACAAAACAAAGGTTACTATGTTACAGGCAGCCATGTTGGAAGGCCGTGCAAGGCCTCTACCGAGAAATGGAACAGGAGAGGGAGCGTGTTCAGAGGTCCTTTCTACGATATCGAAATAATTCACAATATCGGTTTAGGTATACACTGGTGGAACAAACTTCCCAGTCAGGAGAGCTGAAACCCGGCCAATTTTTAACCGTCGACTGAAACCACACATATATATATAGATTGACACTATATGACGAACAATGCCACTGACCCGTAGCTGCCAGAAATCTACCCTTCCTGCTGACTTGTTGTTCACAATTTGTATGTGGGAAGTGTGATACAATCAACTGGAACTGTGATTTTCACTTGACATTTCAGAAATCATTTTGTGAGAAATCTGACATACTATTTGCTTTTCAGCATTGATTTAGCCACGATAAGCTAGACGATATTATTGATATATTGCCCAGCCCTACGTGAGATTTTGGGAATATTAAATAAGCTCGATTTAAATTTGTTGTTAAAAAAAATTCCTTTAAAAATAGTTGTGAACTGATCAACTATTGGCAAACCTTCATCTTGCGGAGGCGGGACTTGTTGTCATGGCACCAGGCCAGGCAGGTGGCCGTCTCCTGTCTCTCCAAGGACTCCTCCACCTCCTTGGCCGTCAGGAACATCTCGATGTTCACCAGGTCCTAACACACACACACACGAGTCAATCAACCAACCAATCAATATACTGTCAGTGACAAAAGCATTGGCACAGTTCTGTGGAGACATGGAATTTCTTATTTTTGCTATACAGTCATACTTAACACTTTGAATGCCAGCCACGACAATTGTCGTCTTATCAGACCCCCCATTGAGCGCCGACCGACGCGAAATGTCGTTTGTTTGCCGTATTTTTTTTTATTGGCGATATTTCATCAATCGAGCCTCGGGTTAGTGCTGCAGAGTCTCTCTGAGCTCAATTGGAAAGATGCCGCCCCCTATCGTCTCTCCCTGTGTAACTGCACCCCATCAGCTCAGACTGATACAGGGGGAGTGGTTAGTTTGCTCATTTTATTTTTCCGTCAAGGCATCTGAAGAGACCAAGTGATCGCCGGCCCTCAGAACAGCGTCGATTATGTATTTACAGTACCAACACTGTAATCAATAAGCGCAATAAGCGTGATCGATATTTGGAATGGCGATCAGGAATTGGAATAATCTTTTTGGATAACATCTGAGCTCAGGTAAGGAATCTATTTTACCAGTCTTAGGATAATCAGACCTGTTTTCACGGAGATATAAGCGTTTGCCCTATGCTGTGTGTAGCGGTGATCGCTGATGAGGAAATAAGATAATCGATTTTTCAGCCCGCTTCTATAGCGTGCATAAGTACACATATACTATCGATAATCTAGCGTTTATTTGAAAACGATTCATAAATAGGCCGAAAAATGACAACGTTTTTGTGTATTCTAGAATATTCCAGTAAATGCCTTTTATCACGGAATCTTTATATTTTCCTTGAAAACGAGGGCTTTTCAAAATGCTATAAAACGAAAATGAACAAATAAAAAAACAATCCGTTTCGACAATGTTGACTGCAAACAAGTCATTGATAAACGACAGGCAGATTAGACACATAGCCATAATTTAAGAGAGAGAATATACGTTCACAACGCTATCATTGAAGTCGTGGTGGCATTTACCATGTTCACCAGTGGTAATCAAAATGTTAAAAGGGGCACTTCACCAAAAAACAATGCACAGATTTATTTTGCACATAATCTCAAACACAATCAAAAGCTCTAAACAGTTTTGCACACATTCATTTACAGTCATCGAGGGTACATTAGTTTGAATATGGCCACCGGTGACATCACCTCGGAGACGTTGAGTCCGTGTGCTAATTATACAGCTCAATGATGTGATGAGGCAGCAGTCTTGCTATTCTTCCTTCTACATCAGTTCATGGTGCTGTAATTAACACGACACAAGGATGTGATATTCACAACACAATCAACGAAGCTGGTAAAAGCTTTAAATGTTCGAATAGTTGTGGGCGGTTGGAACTGGTAGAAATCCGAGCCGAGGTGAAGGCTACAAATGTGACACATAAAGCTAGCTGCCATTCAAAACATAATAAACTAGTTTATGGGCTAATAAGAAAACCATGCGAGTAGTGCAGCGGTTCTCAAACTACGGGCCGCGACCCAAAAGTGGGGTCGTGGGTAGGTGGCAAGTAAAAAATAAAATAAAACATTTTCTGGCAACATATTTTGGCTAAATATGCCTCGTTTTATAAATGTGTATTGATAACATAGTGGTGTAATTACATTTTCTAATAAATATGCATGATCCAGGGCGGCTAGGTGGTGCAGTGGGCAAGGCACTCGCCACCAATGCTGGGTTTGAGCCCAGCTCTCTGCATTGTTACCAGCTTGGCTGGTCGTTCATACTAATACAATTGGCAGTAGTAGGGGGTGGGAAGCTGATGGGTGGGGATCGGACGTTGTGGACAGCGACTCCTACAGGTCGGTTGGTGCGCCTGCGCAGCAGAATCAGGAAGCGACGGGGGCGGCGTGCCCTCCAAACGCAGACCCCCGACGCTGAGAGATCACGTTGTGCAGGTGAAAAGATGCGACTGCTGCTTCTTCGAGTACCGGAGGGGACATGTGATGTAAGGGTTAGTCCACATTGCAGCCGGCTTGTGGGAGGCATGGCCGAACAGCGTTCGAGACAGGGGAGGGTAGAATTGGACGATACGAAATTGGGATGGGAGAAAAATAGAAAATGGGAGAAAAAAGTAGATAAAAAAAAAATATATGCATGATCCAGTTCAACAATGTGTGCTTTTATTTTGATATTCCTTAATTCCACGTTGAAATTACAAGATACATTAAATGGGGTCGTGGTATAAAAAAGTTTGAGAACCCTTGGAGTAGTGCAACGTAACGCATGCTTTCTGAAACGGAGGGCAGCGAGCCGGATGCGGGAGCTCCCGTTCTCGATGCAACAATGAATACCAGTCAAATAGTATCAGTGTTTATTGAGCTTATTGTAATAACATTATACCCGAGACTTAATACCCATCGTCAATCAAGAAAGTCAGTTACTTACCATTTGTAATAATTAACTCAGTCTGCACGTGTTTGGGTCCACAATCGAGTTTAGTTAGCCACAATTTCAGTGTGTCTGTCCGTATCGAATAGTAATAATTAACGTTACTTTACCTCCACTTTGTCTGCACTGCAGCAGCCCTCTCTCCACTCATTGAGTGTCAATAGTTTATGAACATTACATGAAGTAGGCGACATGTTATTGACATAATTTGGAAAGGTATAAACATGAACCATTGTTTTTATCTTTTAGGTGACGCTAAGGTAGCTGTATTCCAATGCAACAAGTGTTACTCCAGTCCTTGTTTTCCTGGTTCACATGCACGCACATCTCGCAAATCCAGCTGCATCGCAAAATAAACACACCCACATCTCAAGGGATTTCAAAACAAGACTTCGGTTTGAGCTAGATTTCTGTTTCAGTGGCTAAAAGAAACACTTTTAGTGGACATACGCTACTTGGTAACCACATCAAAATAAGAGGGAAATATTTTCACAGGACATTATGACCACTTGAGAAAGAGAAAGAAAACAGTTCCTAAAGCAGTTTTATTATCATTATTATTATTATAAGAAAAACAAATGACCATCCAAAATTCTAAATATAAATTTTAGGCCCCTATGATCGAACTGCAATAACATGTACGACTTCTAAATTGGAGGGCAGTTCGCCCTGCTATTCATTTCACAGCGTGCTTCCCAGTGACCAAATGAAGTGGAATCGTTCTAAAAGTAACGTGCCTTGTGTTCCAAATATGTGGATTCAAGTATTTAACAAGGAGTGCTTTGTGTTGCTCTCAAAACTCCCTCAAAACTGTTTAGCCCTCAATCTGCCTCTCCAGTCTCTCTCCTCTTTCCCCCTCTTCCGTCTCCCTCTCCTCTCCAGTCTCTCTCCTCTCTTTCCCCCTCTCCAGTCTCTCTCCTCTCTTTCCCTCTTCAGTCTCTCTCCTCTCTCCAGTCTCTCTCCTCTCTCCAGTCTCTCTCCCCTCTCCAGTCTCTCTCCCCCCTCTTCTGTCTCTCTCTCCTCTCCAGTCCAGTCTCTCCCCTCTCCAGTCTCTCTCCCCCCTCTTCTGTCTCTCTCTCCTCTCCAGTCCAGTCTCTCTCCTCTCCAGTCTCTCTCCCCTCTCCAGTCTCTCTCCCCCCTCTTCTGTCTCTCTCTCCTCTCCAGTCCAGTCTCTCTCCTCTCCAGTCTCTCTCCCCTCTCCAGTCTCTCTCCCCCCTCCAGTCTCTCTCCCCTATCTTCCGTCTCTCTCTCCTCTCCAGTCTCTCTCCCCTCTCTTCCGTCTCTCTCTCCTCTCCAGTCTCTCTCCTCTCAGTCTCTCTACCATGTCTCTCCTCTTCTCTCTGCCGTCTCTCTACCATGTCTCTCCTTTCTCTCTCCCGCCAGCTTCACGGCTGTGTTGTAGTAACATGTCTCTACCTCTATGCCGCTCTGTGTTGTAGTAACATGTCTCTACCTCTATGCCGCTCTGTGTTGTAGTAACATGTCTCTACCTCTATGCCGCTCTGTGTTGTAGTAACATGTCTCTACCTCTATGCCGCTCTGTGTTGTAGTAACATGTCTCTACCTCTGTGTTGTAGTAACATGTCTCTACCTCTATGCCGCTCTGTGTTGTAGTAACATGTCTCTACCTCTATGCCGCTCTGTGTTGTAGTAACATGTCTCTACCTCTGTGTTGTAGTAACATGTCTCTACCTCTGTGTTGTAGTAACATGTCTCTACCTCTATGCCGCTCTGTGTTGTAGTAACGTGTCTCTACCTCTATGCCGCTCTGTGTTGTAGTAACATGTCTCTACCTCTATGCCGCTCTGTGTTGTAGTAACATGTCTCTACCTCTGTGTTGTAGTAACATGTCTCTACCTCTGTGTTGTAGTAACATGTCTCTACCTCTGTGTTGTAGTAACATGTCTCTACCTCTGTGTTGTAGTAACATGTCTCTACCTCTATGCCGCTCTGTGTTGTAGTAACATGTCTCTACCTCTATGCCGCTCTGTGTTGTAGTAACATGTCTCTACCTCTATGCCGCTCTGTGTTGTAGTAACATGTCTCTACCTCTATGCCGCTCTGTGTTGTAGTAACATGTCTCTACCTCTATGCCGCTCTGTGTTGTAGTAACATGTCTCTACCTCTGTGTTGTAGTAACATGTCTCTACCTCTATGCCGCTCTGTGTTGTAGTAACATGTCTCTACCTCTGTGTTGTAGTAACATGTCTCTACCTCTATGCCTCTCTGTGTTGTAGTAACATGTCTCTACCTCTATGCCGCTCTGTGTTGTAGTAACATGTCTCTACCTCTATGCCGCTCTGTGTTGTAGTAACATGTCTCTACCTCTATGCCGCTCTGTGTTGTAGTAACATGTCTCTACCTCTATGCCGCTCTGTGTTGTAGTAACATGTCTCTACCTCTATGCCGCTCTGTGTTGTAGTAACATGTCTCTACCTCTGTGTTGTAGTAACATGTCTCTACCTCTGTGTTGTAGTAACATGTCTCTACCTCTGTGTTGTAGTAACATGTCTCTACCTCTATGCCGCTCTGTGTTGTAGTAACATGTCTCTACCTCTATGTTGTAGTAACATGTCTCTACCTCTGTGTTGTAGTAACATGTCTCTACCTCTGTGTTGTAGTAACATGTCTCTACCTCCGTGTTGTAGTAACATGTCTCTACCTCTGTGTTGTAGTAACATGTCTCTACCTCTATGCCGCTCTGTGTTGTAGTAACATGTCTCTACCTCTATGCCGCTCTGTGTTGTAGTAACATGTCTCTACCTCTGTGTTGTAGTAACATGTCTCTACCTCTATGTTGTAGTAACATGTCTCTACCTCTGTGTTGTAGTAACATGTCTCTACCTCTGTGTTGTAGTAACATGTCTCTACCTCCGTGTTGTAGTAACATGTCTCTACCTCTGTGTTGTAGTAACATGTCTCTACCTCTATGCCGCTCTGTGTTGTAGTAACATGTCTCTACCTCTATGCCGCTCTGTGTTGTAGTAACATGTCTCTACCTCTATGCCGCTCTGTGTTGTAGTAACATGTCTCTACCTCTATGCCGCTCTGTGTTGTAGTAACATGTCTCTACCTCTGTGTTGTAGTAACATGTCTCTACCTCTATGCCGCTCTGTGTTGTAGTAACATGTCTCTACCTCTGTGTTGTAGTAACATGTCTCTACCTCTATGCCGCTCTGTGTTGTAGTAACATGTCTCTACCTCTATGCCGCTCTGTGTTGTAGTAACATGTCTCTACCTCTGTGTTGTAGTAACATGTCTCTACCTCTATGCCGCTCTGTGTTGTAGTAACATGTCTCTACCTCTATGCCGCTCTGTGTTGTAGTAACATGTCTCTACCTCTATGCCGCTCTGCCGGGCCAGCTTCACGGCTGTGTTGTAGTAGCCACACCGCAGCAGGTGCTCCACCATCATGCGGTCCATGCGCTTCTTCTTCCACAGGTTGACGGAGGCCGGCTGGTCGCTGCTGTGCTCCTTCAGGTGCTCGATGCGCCGCTTGCACAGCTTGGCGCTCTCATCCTCCGCCTGGATGGACTCCGCAGCCTGCAGGACGGAGACACACACACACACACAGGGAGAGGTGAACAAAAGTATACCGTACTTTTCGCACTATAAGCCGCACCCGACTATAAGCCGCAGCAGCTAAATTGAATGTGTACATATATAAGCCGCACTGGACTATAAACCGCAGGTGTTTTAATGTTTAATTACCATATGTAATTAGCATTGGGACACAATACTGTCGGACAAATAACAAGAATTAACTCATTTACAAGTTGTATTAAGTTTAGCAAATAAGGGAACAGATAAATAACATTTCAATGCAGTCAAAAAAGCAATATTTAGATTTTTACATTTTCGGGTTTGGTCACGTCGAGTCACATATAAGCCGCACCGTTATATAAGCCGCAGAGTCGAAAAAATGGGGGGAAAAGCTGCGGCTTATAGTCCGAAAAGTATGGTATATAGATTAGGGATGTCCGATATTGGCATTAACACTTTGAGTGCCAGCCACGAGAAATCTCGTTAGTTCATGCCATGCGTCGAGTGGCAACCGACGAGAAATCTCGTTTTTAAATCGTTATTTTTTATTATTATCGATTTCCATTCATTTTTCATCAATCTAGCCTCACGTTACCAGTGGGGATCTGTCTGAGCTCGAACAGGGAAAATACCGCCCCCTATCGTCTCTCACGGATGGTATTGCACCCCATTGGATTGGACTGAATGAAATGGATGGGAACAAAAGAGTCTGGATGTAATCCGAGCCGATCCCATTCATTGCCCACCATCAGAACAGCGTGGAATATGTCTTTCGACCACCCAGCGTTGGATCAATAAACGCGATCGATATTTGGAATGGCGATCAGGAATTGGAATAATCATTTTTGAGAACATCTGATCTGAGGTAAGGAATCTATTTGACCAGTCTTGGGATAATCAGAGCTATTTTCACCTATATATCAGCGTGCCCCATATGTGTGTGTGTGGCTGTGAGTGTGTGTGTGCTGATCAGGAAATAAGATAATCGATTTTTCAGCCCGCTTCTATAGCGTGCATAACATCCCTAATATATATATATATCTTTTTTGAACCCTTTCACTGCCACAATACCAACAGGTTAACCCTTTCACTGAGACAATACAGAAGGTTAACCCTTTCACTGCCACGCGACAAAGGGTTAAACCCTTTCACTGCCACACTACAGAAGTTTGAGCTGTCACTGCATGTTAGGCAGGCCCCCAGTCTGCAGGTGTTCAAATCACGCCTCAAAACTCATTTATTTGCTCTGGCTTTCGGTGTTTAAACAGTTTTTGAGAGACCTGCCTTTTTATGTGACATATTGTATTTGTTTTTACTGTGTGCTTTTGTTTAATTTTTTTTACATTTTTATCTTATGTTGTGGGACTTGTACAGCACTTGGGTCAACTTTGTTGTTTTTAAATGTGCTTTATAAATAAAGTGGATTGGATTGGATTGAAGGTTAACCATTTCACTACCACAGTGAAACTACAGTGGTACTACAGTTAATAGTCTGTAGTGTGGTAGTGAAAGGGTTAACCTTCTGTAGTGTGGTAGTGAAAGGGTTAAGATAAAGACCTTTTTATACTGATTTAAGGTTTTCCAGGAGTTAAGCTCTATGGAGGTCTATTACTACCAGCTTGCATTTGAAGCCTACTTAACCTACAGTTCAAATAAATGACTTTAAAGACATGTAAAAAATAAATAAAAATAAAATTAAATGCATTTTTTTTGTATCGTTTTGAAATCTGAAATCCTGCAAGGCATGAGTTTGTTGCAGGAAGCTGTGGAGCGTGGATATAGTATATGAGTCACTCACCACGGAAGGTTTGTTAGCTTAGCGTTATCCAAAAGATAAAAGAAAAATGGCAGTTCATGTTTGTACATTTGCAAATTGTGCCAACAACATGTTCATAGACTATTGATACGGTCATGCCGCCGTTTCATGAGCGGAGAGACCTGCAGCAGACAAGAGTGGAGGTAATGTAATTAATTACTACAAATGGTAACACACTGCGTTTTAACTGCGACAATGCGCATTAAGCATCAGGTATATTGCTGTGCATCGTTATGTCCGCGGAGCGAGACCTAATCAAATTGGTAGCGTCTGTGTGTGTGCTGTGCCGCTGTCATGAGTTTTAAGATGCAGTCTAAAGATTCTCTCATGGAGAAAAATGTATTATATCTCCATCATTTTTGTCCAAAGTCACCAAACGGATGCTGGTGTAACTAAGTCTACTGTTCAGTAAAAGCCATGGATCGGTACTCGGTATCAGACGACACTGAAGGTCTAGGACCTGGGAGTCTGTATCGGCAGTGAAGAGGTGGTATCGGTGCATCCCTCGATTACAATAAAACACACCCAGAGTAGGGATGCCCCCATAATGTTTTTTTGTTGTTGTCGATACTGGGGATGTAGCGGATGTCACACCGGTTCCTGACAGGCAGCGAGCGAGCGAACTGGAGACGAAATCGCGCACGACACGGTCCTGATATGACGCAGCGCGTGTCCAAGTGTGTCTGTGTGTGTTACCTGGAAGCACAGGGGCAAAGCAGCCTGCGATTCTCGACCAATAAAAAGTGTTTAGGGGCGGGACTCGGCCGCGTAATCGCTCAACTAGAGACACAGCAAGCGAATATTTGAGGGGGGAACGACATCGCCGCTCAGTTCGCTGTCGCCCGCGGCAGGTCAGGATAGTCTGATTGAAACAAATACATTTAATCACTTTTTCTCGCTCGCTCGCATCGCTCTATGTCAGGAAGGGGTGTAATGTAATTATTACAAATGGTAACCGACTGTTTTGACTGTCAATACGCATTAGGGTATATTGCTGTGCATCGTTAGGTCCGCGAAGTGAGACATAATAAAATTGGTGGCGTGTGTGTGTTTCCGCACAATATCTTGTTATTGCTGCGGTCATGCGTTTTAAGATGTGTTGTAAAAATAGATTTCTAGGGCTGTCTTAAATACTTCGAAGCTTCGTTCGATGGGCATGGGATTCGAATATGAAAATAAAATTAGATTATGTAAAAAAATAAATATATACCGGTATATGATTTTTTTTTTTTTTTTTTGCTAAATCAACTCTGCCTCTCTTTGTTAACTACAACAAGCAATGCTGTTTGTTATTTTCTTTTGTATTTTCTTTTTTTATTTTTTTTAAACATAACATAAAATTAGACATACAAGCATTAACAGTAAACATCCAATGAAAACACCATTTAAATAAATGTAGCCGTTTGTTATTTAAGATGAGGTCGGACTCGGCACCGACAGATTTGTGTTCATTGTGCTGCTTTTATAAAGCCTCAAATGACGGCTTACAATATTTCATGGAAGCAAAGTGTTTAGTTTGTCTAAGATTTAAAAAGGTTTAAACTTTACAGCACTGACAAAGTTGAACAAAGTGCTGTACAAGTCCCACAACATAAAAAAAATATATATATATATATATATATATATATATACACCGGTATATATATATATATATATATATTTATTTTTTATTTTATTTCGAAGCTTCGAATTAAAATCGAATCTCGGCCCCGAAGCTTTGAATAAAAAAAAATCGAAGGTCAGCCCTATAGATTTCGCTAAACAATTGCTCAAGTAATTCATGAGAGTATGTTTTTTCAGTTGATCCCATTTTGGAGTAGAGTCCACCACTAAACGGTAAATGGTGCATTTAAATAGCAGCTTTTATCAAAAAGCGCTTTACAATTTTGTTCCTCACATTCACC
Source organism: Notolepis coatsorum (assembly GCF_963971535.1). Taxonomy (NCBI): domain Eukaryota; kingdom Metazoa; phylum Chordata; class Actinopteri; order Aulopiformes; family Paralepididae; genus Notolepis; species Notolepis coatsorum. The sequence continues at coordinate 11,550,408 of NC_140180.1, read as the reverse complement.
CATTCACTCATATTCACACACCGATGGTGGAGGCGACCATGCAAGGTGCCGACCTGCTCATTGGGAGCAGTTAGTCTTGTCCTGGGAGCCGGGAACCGGGAACCTCCAGATTACCAGACGACTGCTCTACCTCCCGAGCCACTGTAGTACACAGCTTCACTAAAGACCCTGGCTTTTACAAAGGCTTAGGTGGAAAGGAGAGGGGGGGGGGGGCAGTGTGGTAGGTTTTGCATGGGAGTAAGATCACACAACAGTATTTTAGAGACAAATCAAAAGCTCTCTGAAGCCAATAAGAGAGATACGATTTGGTATGAAGGGCTCCTTTTTTGTCTGAGAGCAATCCAGGCTTTCTACCTGTAATCCAGGCTTAAAGAACATCATGTTGACAAATGGTACCATGAGCACCAGCAGAAAAGCCCCTGGATGTTATGGATGTCCTGATTGGTCGACCGACGGCCTCCGATCGTTATGGGCATTCCGGGGGGGCAGGGGGTCCGGGGGAATTCCAATAATGCTTTCTAGTCGTGGATTGTGAAAACTGACTGATGAGTCAATTCTCAGCGGAGTGGTCATTGTCGCATGCTAGCCAACCTAAAAACACTTCAATCAATATCTGAAATTTAAAAAAGTTAATAATAATTACTAACCTCCATATGGTCTTTTACCATTATGCTACTAAGTAATATACCTTGCCTATATTACTACCTACTATGCTAATATGTTTATACTACTATGCACTCAAGACTGTAGCACTCAAGAGTTGTACCTTTCCTGCTGATCTGTTGTACATAATTTGTAGGTTGTGTAAATAATAAAATAGAAATAATAAAATAAAATAAAATTATAATAAAACCATCAGCTAAATGACTAAATGTAAATGTACATGTAAATGTATGTTGGTGGTGTGGTACTATTACAAAGTGTCTGAGACAGACATAACGAATGCCATCTGCAATGTAAACTGACCTATAATACTGCTATACCAGCTGCTATAAACAAAACTCGTATCAGCCGATATGACTATCAGTATCGGAAACAAACCTACTGGATGCGTTTGATTGGAATCTAACCGATCACCCTCAAAAACCACTGGAGTTTAGTTGAAACAGCGAGTACTCGTGATGCAGTAATCGCGCCCATCCCTGGCTTCTATGTGTCAATAATGCAGCAAAACCACCTTTGATTTCCATAGTACTCCTACCATAATGTCTTTTTACCTGTATCACTATATACATACAACTCCGTACATACATCTGATTAGCACTATACTCCGTAGTAGGGTTGGGTACTGAACTCAGTACTTTTAAGGGTACCAACTACCAACCAAATTACACCGGTACTACAGAGTACCGACTCACACTCGATCAATACCGGTACCACATTTCGGTACCTACCTTTATATGCTTAGTATAAGAGTGTAATAAACTAGACAAGAGGGAGCCTTTTCCACAAATATATATTACTGTGTCCAGTCTTTGGAAAGAGCAGATGAGGTCAGAGGAGTTTGATCATATTTACTGAGGATGGCCAGATAATGTTGATCTTTAAACGTTTACAAACATAATACATGATCATGTGATTTATTTTGTGTGGTGTGTTACAATAAAAAATAACTAAATGTTCTAATCTAAATAAATAACAATGTTGACATTTTGAAGTTTGGACTTATCTTTTACAATTAATTTGAAATTAAATGTTTTTGTTATTACAGATAAAGTTAAGTACCGAGAAAGGTACCACTGGGTACCAATACCGAATTCCAAGAACTGGTACTGATATCAGTTCAAATGTGAACAGTACCCAATGCTACCCACACTACCCAGTAGTACTAATTTATATATTTTATACCCAGTTTAAATCAGGGGCGACCGTGGTCAGGATGTAGAGCAGTCGTCTGGTAATCTGAAGGTTCCCGGGTTTGATTCCCGCTCCTCCCGGGCAGCATGTCGAAGTGTCCTTGAGCAAGATACTTAACCCCCAATTGCTCCAGATGAGCAGGTTGGCACCTTGCTTGGTTGCCTCTGCCATCGGTGTGAGTGAATGGGTAAAATGTGAGGAACAAATTGTAAAGCGCTTTGGATAAAAAGCGCTATATAAATGCAGCCATTTACCTGTACAAACTTTTTTCCGTTGTACTGTGCTTGTGCTGTATAACGAAAATTCATTTGAATCTAATCCAAAACTATTCCTGGTACGTTATTCACGACGCCTGGTGTCTGGTTTTAGTATTGGGGGAAATTTTCCGATACGGATGAGCACATTTAGCCTGGCATCGCAGAGCGACATCCGACACCAGTATCATACCGGTACATCCCTATCGGAAACAAAGAGAGGGAACTGCTTTATGTGGACGTCTATAGTAGGACGGTAATGAGGGGTTTGCAGGAGGGAGGCTTCCCGGGACAAAATAAACCTGTAGAGCAACATTCCACCGCGAGCAGGGACACCAGGCCACAGCAGTAACACGGAAATCACAGCCACGGTGAAACAAGCATCCCGGGTTCCCAGTGTTTTCCACCAGCGCCTTCAAAGAGAGGCTGAGCCAAGGAGCAGCATTTCCAGTTACCAGTAGAATTTGGCTTACAATCTAACTTCAGCCGATTAGCTCTGGAATCGTTTTTTTTATATGAATAAATAGGAGCTAAATTCCAGGATACATGGCAGGGCTCAACAATAGTGGAAATGAGAGTGCGATATACAAATTGCGGGAAATAAAACATATTTGCTTGGTACAGATTGCTGCAAAAAATCTAAAACTGGTATAAAATGTATAAATTAATCAGATGTATGTACAGAGTTGTAGTATTAATATGTACAGTGATTTGTACTGGTCAGCAGCGTAACTAGTAAGCGCAGGATGCTATAGATATAGTATCTACAGACATGTAAAAGGATTATATGCAGGTATGGCTGGTCCTTATGGTCCCCAGAGTTTGCTCTGAACAGGGTAAATCTGCATTTAGATTATGATGCCCCTCTACCTCATGGAATCAACTCCAACAGCCCTTAAAGCTTGAGATTCTCCCCTCTGTTGCAGAGTTTAAAACCTTGATCTGCAACCTTTGTCAATCAAGTTGTACGTGTTTTAATTTATTGTTATCCTTACTTGTCTTATTGTTATCATTTTATATGCCGTGTGATTTTATATTCCTTTTCTTTTTGCTTAACTCCGTGTGTACACTCGACGTGACTGGAAATGAGGGAAGCCTCAGTTGCCTTTCGAGTTTAAATAAAGGTTTGAAATGAAATGTACAGACCGATGTGGCTAGATATGCAATAATAAATATATATATGTTAGTTACCGTAGTAAGAGTAGGTAAGGGATATGTACAGATACAAATATAGTATCTGCAGATATGTAAAAAGGATTATATGCAGGTATGTACAGACAAATGTGGATAGATATATATACAGTAAGAATAAATATATATATGCTGGTTAGGGCTGAGCCCAAACGTTTGACGTTTACGTTGGCGTTCGAATTCTAAAAACATGTGTCTATTTAATGTGTCTATTCATTCCGTTTAAACCAATGGGGTTTTTCTTCACAGTTGCAGATAAAGATTAGGCTACACTAATATTATAGTATTATACTATTATAGTATATGACTCGTCATACATTTTTTATAAAACATGATTGTACGGTATCATAAATGATGTAGCCTATCTGCATCCGCTTGGCACTCCATCAAGACATCACCATCACTTTCGTACCAACCGTGCTCTTATTGGATTATTTATGTTGACGAAAATGATGAGTTATATTCATTAAAGAAAGTTGATTTAATAAAAAAAAATACTGATTTAATCAGATTAATAAAATTGAGGATTTAATGAGAATATTTTATTAAAAAAAATTGTAATTAAAAACTAGAAAAACCCTGACGAAGTTCGAAGCCCAAAAACAGGCTAATGCTGGTTACCTTCCTCTTGAGCGCGCTGAGTTTCTCCACCACTCCGTCCAGCAGGGAGACCACAGAGTCGACCACCGGGAAGCTGCTGAGGGTCTTCTCCAGCTCCGCCACCACCATGGTCACGTGACTCGTCTCCCGGTCGATGTTCTTCTGGGCCGCCCGGAAGCGCTTGTTCAGAGTCTCGTAGGGGACCTGCGGAGACAGGGGGGGGGGGGGACATAAGACAAAATCATCAGTCTTGTTCAGAGTCTCATAGGGGAGGGGCGGTCGGGTGGCGTAGCGGAGATTGCGCTCGTCACCAATGCAAGAGGCTGCGGTCTCGACTCCCGGAGTCAGCATTGCCTGCGGCTTGGGCCGATCGTCATACTAATTCGTTTGGCTGAGTTAGCGGGAGGGAAGTCGTGGGTGGTAATCTGGCGTTGTGGACAGCGACTCCTACAGATCAGGTCTGGGCGCCTGCTCAGCCAAAGGCAGGAAGTGGTGAAGGCAGCGTGACCTCCCACGCGTTATGCTTCACCAATGAGAGTCCTCGCTGCCAGGTGAAAAGAGAGCCACTGGCTGTCTCGGCGCGTGTCGGAGGAAGCATGTGGTGGACTTCAGGGTTCCCTTGTACCGACCAGTAGGAGGAACATGCGCACAACAACCAGGTAGGGGGGGGGGATTGGCATAACGACTAAATTGGGATTGGGAGAAAAGCATAGAAAAATCAGGCGGAGAAAAAGAGGAGTTCCTCGCCCGCCTTCTCCCGCTGCAACCAGCCGCCACACAAAGAACCCAGTGGGAAACACTGGAGACCAGCGAAACTGTGATTCTAATCAGGGTTCTTTATTGATGACAGCATTCAAGGAGACCACATCTGTAATCGCTTTCTCATCATGAAACCAAACGGGCCGTATCCTTCCTCTGGAGTGACCTTCTCCCACGAGGAGCTGAGAAAAAGAAAAAAATACCGATAGCACCACACAAGATTAATGCCCGGTCCGTCTCTGGTACGCACTGGATTTAAAACAGGTGCTTCCTCGTGGACTAGCATGCATGTAGTGGGACACACCACACGGTTCTAGAGATTTGTCTAATTCAAATTAAAATCGTTCGACGAAGTCCTGTGACTTGAAGTGGATTAAGAATATTTTCAGTCAAGGACGGCACTAATTAACGTTCCCCTTGCCGTTTATTCTGAGATGTTGCATATTTAAAAAAAAAAAAAAAAACAGGGGAGAATAAATCTAGTGAGAGGAGGATATGTCTCATTCAAATCTAAATCAATACTTTTGAAGTCCTTTGTTCTCTTTGTAAAATATAGAACACATTTTTTTTCCAGCTTGTGGCTTTCATCAGGGTCATCATGAAACACATTACAAACGGTTTGTTTGATTAGATTCAAATGTATTGTCATTATACAGTTACAGCACAAGTACAGTGGCATCCAAAGTGCAAATGTAACAGTAAAGTGCAATAGTGATATATACTGTACACAGTGTACAATGTACAGGCGATTAAACTGGTAAAATAATATATAAATGAGTACTACCGAGTACAGTGCTAATCAGATGCGTGTGTACAGAGTTGGAGTATTAATATGTACAATGATACAGGTATAAAGACACTATGGTATTAAGTCATACTGGCCAGCAGTGTAACTAATAAGAGTAGGTAAGGGATAAGTATGGGAGATATAGATATAGTATCTACAGATATGTAAAAAGGATTATGTGCAGGTATGTACAGACAGATATATATATATATATACGGTAACAATAAATATATATATAAAGCATTATTGTACATGCTATCATACAGAGTTATGGGTTATATGCAGGTGTATAAGTAGGTAACAGAACTGAAGGATTATAATGCAGATATGGATGTATATATAAGCACAGTAAATATAAATATATAAATGTCTATATACGATATATACAGTAGCACTATTGTACATGCTATCATACAGAGTTATATGGGTAGACTATTAGTACGAGGTAGGTAGTAAAGATGATTACTATGATTGTTACTGTATTGTAATGTGTTTATGTCTGTCTGCTCTGCTGTATGTAGTGAGTTCCATGATGACCCTGATGAAAAGCAGCTGACGTGTCTGTCTAACAGATAGAAGATGTTCTATATTTGACTCTGCGTTGGTCTAACAGAGGAGTTGTTCTATATACCATATAAGTGTTGCTGGAGTTTTGACACGTCTAGACTTTGTTCTGTTCTCTTTGGAAGTAGGCAAAGTTGTGCCAGAAAAAAAACCTTCCCTGGTTCTCAGAGAAAAAGAAAGAACCAGCACTTTAAAAGACAAAAAAAATAACTATTCAAGCACATAATATTCTGGCCACTTCACACGGAAAGATTTATTAAATGCCACAGTAGGCAAAATGTAAAGTAGTAGCAGTCAAAGAAATCCTGGCTTGTTGTTACTCCTTTTTGAGTCTTAGGCCTAAAAGAAAAAATGGTTTGGTTCCGGTTGCCGACCGACCCTGCCGATTTAGGTGCGACCCAATTTATTTTATGAGTTTAAAAAAAAAGTTAAAAGATAAAAAATTAAAATAAATTACAATAAAGTTTCATAAAAATCTTAGTCAAACCTTTAGTATTATGGATATTAAACATGCTGGCAGAGTACATGCAAATGTTGTGGACATTTTAATTAAATAAAGAAATTCCCTACCTACCCATGGCCTTAACTGACAACCAACAGGAACCAAACAATATTTTTTTATGCCTTATTTGAATAGAATAAAAGCTAGCGCACCAGATACCTGAGATAAACTAACAAAACACTAGCAGACAGGAAGCTTAGGCAGGCGTCGGTGTAGCAAAGCTTCCTCCAAGACGTTTTGACTCCAGTCGGTCGACAATTAGACAACGTGAACACATTCTTTTGTGGAATCTTCCTGAATGCTGAAGGACATTTGAATGGATAGAAAATGGTCCTTCTTGGATTATCATTTTAATGTGTCTTGGTAAAACTATGATGTTTACAGCCTAATTCATTCATTAACGTTCAGAATGAATGCTTTTGTTCCGGTAATTACGCTAGCCTGGTCCCCTAGCGTTAGCCGTTAGCAATGACAGCAGTCGACTAGCTCGCTTGTTGGATTATCTCACTTTCGCTATTAAGTAAAAACAAAACCATACTTTAACGTGGAAGCTCAGACATTAATCAATGATGTAACTTTCTGAATGAATGCTTGTGTTCCTGGAATTAACGTTAGCCTGCTGCAACTCGCAAATATAGCTCGCTTGTTGTCACACACACAATACATCTTCATCATACACACAAAATAACATACACAGTAGGGCTGACCTGAATACTTAAAAGCTTCAATCGCCACCATGGTAATAGATCCCATAAATCAAGATAGCGAATGCTTTGTTGGAAATACCGGCACTCCAAAAGGAAATGTAGAGCTGCCTGCAAGACGTGTTCTCTAAACGTGTTTCAGCATAGTGCCTTTATCAGAGCATCATTAATCTACACTTCTTCACTTCTCAGACCGAGGGACGTTTAATCACGAGGACTTTCAGAAAACCTCTCTACCACAGAGCTCTCATTTACCCGCTGTGTTGAAGAAAGAGGCAGTGTGTGATGTTTGGCTGATAACTACTAGTGAGGCTTTGAGTATTTGCTGATAACTACTAGTGAAGCTTTCAGTATTGGCTGATAACTACTAGTGAAGCTTTCAGTATTGGCTGATAACTACTAGTGAGGCTTTGAGTATTTGCTGATAACTACTAGTGAAGCTTTCAGTATTGGCTGATAACTACTAGTGAGGCTTTCAGTATTGGCTGATAACTACCAGTGGAGCTTAATGTATGTATTTAACTGTGATAACTTGCTGTTCTCATCAGCTGCATCCGTCTTATGTAACTGATAACTTGCTGCAGCTCATATCACCTGCATCCGTCTTATGTAACTGAGATAACTTGCTGCTCATATCACCTGCATCGGTCTTATGTACAGAGTACATTATGTATTTAACTGTGATAACTTGCTGTTCGTATCACCTGCATCTGTCTTATGTACAGAGTACATTATGTATTTAACTGTGATAACTTGCTGTTCGTATCACCTGCATCCGTCTTATGTACAGAGTACATTATGTATTTAACTGTGATAACTTGCTGTTCGTATCACCTGCATCTGTCTTATGTGTGTATTTAACTGTGACAAGTTGACAACTGTTGAGTTGTGGCAGTGTAGCGTGAACAGAAAACACAGAACTTGAAACAGACTAACGTGACGAAGAAGGTGAATTCCCATTCAAAATGACAATCCTTGAATAGTCAATCAGAATGAATGGCCAGTCCTGCAGAGAAAACATATGATTCAGGCCAACGCACATGCAGGCAGAAATGCTGCCGGTTTGTTAAGTAGGCAATGAATTATTAAAGAAATCAGCAGTTCAGCCTCTCTGTGTGTGTGTGTGTGTGTGCAGTGGGTCCTTTGTGAAGCATCCGATTGCTGAATGGTGATGGAAATATTTGAGTGGATAGAAAATGGTCCTTCCTGCATTATCATTTGAATGTGTTTTGGTAAACCTATGATGTTTACAGACAAATGATAAATTGCACCAGTCTCTTAAGTGGGGATGGACACAGATTTTTTAATATTCTAATAGTCAGTAGGAAAATAAAATGTGTATGTTTCTGCAAATATTGTTTAGTCTCAAAAATATATATTTCCCCTTGTTTTTACCGGCACCTACACTGTGTGTAGTGTATTGCGAGGGGACCCTATTAACTGTTAACACTGCTGAACGGCATGCTGGCTACAGCTCGCTAGCTAGCCAGGTAGCATTGACAGTCTGTTAACAGCTGGGAGAACAGAAGAGAAAGAGAGACCGGAGATGTTACATGGTAGCAACGTTTTGTTTTGTACGTTTGCCATGTTGTTTCACTAAGCTCACACATTTCAAGCATCAGTGCAGGAACAGTCTGAATGAAAACATGCGATGTCCAACCAACAACCTGCCCATGCACGCAAGCATTTCCATGTCCCTGGAGGGAGGGGGGGGGGGGGGTGTCTCTCCCCGGGGGACGCATGCGCATTCTGCCCTCGAAATAAATAGTTTTGCCTGCAAACAAGCATCTAGTATTAAACATCAGCCCAGTCATTACACCAGCACACACACAGTGCGAGGAGGAATTTACCTATCTCAAACCCTCCCTCTTTTCTTGATCCTCCACAATCACAACCGCTGCTTCCCACGGACAAACAAAAGGGGGCGTTTCTTCACTCGTGTCTATGTGCGTGCTCGTCTGTCGCAAAGGAAACGGGTGTCCCGGCGGATGTCCCAGGGACGACAAAGAAAGGATTCATTAAAGAGGCGACCATTCTTTTATTTGGGACGGTTCTTAATTGTGATCCCTGCTGCTTATAATATTGGTTGACTGATATATTATCCGTCAAGCCCTATTGTAGTCAAACACATTTTTCATTATTGTTATTATATATATATATATATATATTTTTTTTTATTACACTCGCATGCAAAACACAGGGGGGTATTGTGTAATCACCTGCATCTATCTTATGCATTTAGCTGTGATAACTTGCTGTTCTTATTTGATTTGGTTCAAACTCTGTATAGGTTTGACAGTTAGCTACTGACTTGACCCCCCCCCCCCTCCAAATTAGTCAGACAGCAAAAATAAAGGTCAAGGTTTTAGTCATTGGTGTATAGTGTAGTACCGAGATGTTGACGACTACGACGTAATATATGGTCTCCTCAACTGGTGTTGTCGTCAATATTCATGACCGGAGAGAGAGGGCAGGTTTACAGGTTGGCATGTGCTTTATTCTTACCCTATCAACATCTGTCATACATACCGGCATATAATCCTTTTTACAAATCTGTAGATACTACCGGTATATCTATATCATTCTGTACACATCCCTTACCTACTCTTACTAGTACATATTAATACTACAACTCTGTACATAATACATCTGATTAGCGCCATTACTCATTACCATTACATCACACCATTACTATTTATATATATATTATAACCGGTTTAAATCACCAGTACATTGTATATTACTATTGCACTTTACTGTTACATTTGCACTCTGGTTAGATGCCAAACTTATTTTCGTTGTACTGTACTTATTGTACTTGTGCTGTATAATTTATATATATTTTTAATATAAATCAGAGCTACTGGTGAGCTACCCATCTTGATGTTGGTTTCCATTCACCCCTACAGCCACCTTTGCTGGTGCACATTTTTCTCCTCTTGACACACGAGTCAAAGATTAGGTGTGTAAATAATCATTATGTGGAGTTTCAACCGCGTCGATCTGCAAGGTTGATAAACCAAATTAATTTGCATGTTTAATTAACAATTTAATTAAAACAATTCTGAGAGCTAATCACTTGATGGGAATCTTTTAATTGCACCATCACCCACCGAATCAGTCCCATTACCTTCGTACGCTTATTTTAAGTAAGAAATCAAGGTTGATTTCAAATTAGATGTAAGATTTTTATTATATGATGCGTCAAATCTTTGCCCTAGTCAGAAATAACAGAAATCATTAGAAATCCTTGTTGGATTGAATCACTGCACACTCCTAACAGACGTTTAATTAGGGAGTGAACAATTAATCAAAATTGCAATATCCAAATCACAGGTGGCTGCAATATTTGCTGAAGGCAACAAAGGGCGTGTCACGACGCCATTCTAAACGAAGCGCCGCAGGGCTGCGGAGACGCTCCGGCCTACAAAACAGGCGTCTCCAGACACCTGAACCCCACAGGAATCACAGCATCGTTTCAATACACCTTGCAATGAAAACGATAACACAGACACAACAAAGAAATACACGTGCCCTCGAATGTTGGGATTCATATCGCAAAAATTGCAAGACTTCCCTCGCAGGAATCGCAATTAGCCGAGGTCTAGAGATTCCACGTCCCTCTGCCCTGATATTAATAACGAATCCGATCAATTTCTGTGCCAAGATAAACCGTAGACTGAAGGTCTGGAGACGTGATCCAAGGATAAGACTTAATAATGAAAAGCACCCGATTAGGAAGCCTTGCCCATCGTGACATCGTCACACAGCAGCCTAATCTGACGAGTATCATGCCAGTTATGGTATCTTATTTATACTATTGCACCGTCCTTGTGTATACCGTTTACTTTTAGGCCTACTACTCATGGTATACATTCAGATTCAAATTCTTTATTGCCTATATTTATTGTAACATACAATATAACCGATAGGGCATACAGACCCTCATCTGCAGCTTTGTTTACACTGTTTATTATTATCATATTTTATATTCAGAGTTAATTATATTGTTTACACTGTTCATTAATTTCTTATATTTTTCATATTCAGATCTAAATTGTATTGCCTATATTTATGTCTATATTGTATCACCCTGCCCATACCTCCCCGGCTCCCCTCCCCACGCTGCTATGGTACCAGAATTTCCCCAAGGGGATCAATAAAGGAATATCTCCGCTTATCTTATCTAATCATTGATCCGACAGGCATGAATGATGATACCGGATTAGAGGAGCTGATGAATGTTTAGTTATACTTGTCAATCACTAAAATGCCACAATTCTATGATATCAATATGCACAGCGACATGCCAATGTATCCCGTTAATAGTCACAATATAATTAAATGTCTATGTGTTTTTGAGTCAACATCACGAATCACAATTAATCTTAGGGCATGTGCCGATTACACCTAAATATGGTACTTGAGATACGCCTATATTGGGTGTGATACTTTACTGGTGTTGTGTATATAGGCTGCAGTGCACACCTTCTCCTGTTTGCTAGCTATGTGTCCATGGTAATACTCAACAATTCATCAATGTATATCAAGGAATATTACTGAATATGACTATATTATATGAAGATGCATATAGAGAGGCTAATCAGTTTATTGTCTGTTGAACTGGCCTTGACAATACTGTTTGGGGGCCATTATAGGCCACGTAATAGTTATAGTGTGTAATTCCATAGTAAGTATTTATAAAGCATGTTAAGACTTTCTTTCGACAATGGGAGGTTTCTTCATTGAGCGCTTATTCTTATCATTAGGGCACAAGTACCTTGTGTTTTATTAATAAATGTAAAAAGACCACAGCCATGTCAGGATATGACCTCTTATCTAGAACACTGACATTAATGGCACCAACGATGTTATCAATGTGGGTTGGGTTTCCCAAACACTAATTGAGGAAAATCCACCCGGAAAAAACTAAACACACATGTCATTTCCATCACATTGGACAGTTCAATCAATAACTGTGAATATGAACAACTCCAAACCTTAAACCAGATTAATGTAATGTAATCTGTGAGGTCACAAGGAAACCCGGATCCAAGCTGTCCCATTGACAACAAACCGGAGACCCGAGTTATGTTTATTAAGAGATAAATTTGAATGTAATTCTGAATATCCCCAGTCAAATTACCCTGGGTACTGGGCGAACACCGATCGGTGCAAATAACTCGACAAACAACATGATTTGGACGTATATACTATTATACAACCTGGAAATGGATCGGGTATTTATACATCCCATAATAGGAATATCTCTGCTCCAAGCTCATCGCCCAACGGCGCGAGGAAGATACGGTAAGATCCAGCGTTATTTTCCAACGTGTTCTTTACTAACTGCTCTGATGATCATATCACCCACACTAGATGAATGATATAACGTTGCCCACGGAATTATAAACGACCCCCCGCCCATCCGGTCATCATCAGATCATACGTAGTAACTTCTAGAAGCATCTCCAGTTGAAATTTTTTATCTGGCACCGATCGCTATCAAACTGTATTTGATCATCAATATAATGCATTTGGGGCTATAAATCAAGTTCTGGAGAAAGCTGCAGAAAACGATAAAAACATACTTATACTTTAGACCGTATTTTAGTATGAATATGTGAATGAAAAAGTATAACCTGAACAATAGATAGAATAGGACATTGAATGGGCCATAATAATGTCAATTTAGCAATACAATTTAAAAAGTTATAGCCCTGCAAAGAAGGGGAACTTCTCCATAGACAAATAGAGATGGCGAGGGATGGTCAATTATGAATTTAATAGAAAAAGAAAGCAATACGCTTGGACCAGCACTCACAGATTTTGGTATATTTAATGGCAGCCTGAAACAAACATGTTTCGGAACGATTATGTTCCTTCCTCAGTGTTGATAGCTAGCCATCAACACTGAGGAAGGAACATAATCGTTCCGAAACATGTTTGTTTCAGGCTGCCATTAAATATACCAAAATCTGTGAGTGCTGGTCCAAGCGTATTGCTTTCTTTTTCTATTATACTCGACGGGATTTCAGCACCCAGTGTTATAATTTGTGAGCGCAGTCTATCTTGACTTTTCAATTATGAATTTAACCATGGCGATCAAAGTGTTAATTACCGGAAATTATTCCGTTTTTGGGGGGGGGGGGGGGGGTCCTGCATATATCAGTATCGGTTGATATCGGTATCGGAAATTAAGAGTTGGACAATATCGGTGTATCGGTAAAAAAGCCAATATCGAGCATCCCTAGTAATTACCCTGGGTACTGGCCCCCACAATGTAAATTACCATGGGTACTGGCCCCCACAATGTAAATTACCCTCAGGGGTACTGGCCCCCACAATGTAAATTACCCTGGGTACTGGCCCCCACAATGTAGATTACCCTGGGTACTGGCCCCCACAATGTAGATTACCCTGGGTACTGGCCCCCACAATGTAGATTACCCTGGGTACTGGCCCCCACAATGTAAATTACCCTCAGGGGTACTGGCCCCCACAGTGTAATTACCCTGGGTACTGGCCTCCACAATGTAAATTACCCTCAGGGGTACTGGCCCCCACAGTGTAATTACCCTCAGGGGTACTGGCCCCCACAATGTAAATTACCCTGGGTACTGGCCCCCACAATGTAAATTACCCTGGGTAATGGCCCCCACAGTGTAATTACCCTGGGTACTGGCCCCCACAATGTAAATTACCCTGGGTACTGGCCCCCACAATGTAAATTACCCTCAGGGGTACTGGCCCCCACAATGTAAATTACCCTGGGTACTGGCCCCCACAATGTAAATTACCCTGGGTACTGGCCCCCACAATGTAAATTACCCTGGGTACTGGCCCCCACAATGTAAATTACCCTGGGTACTGGCCCCCACAATGTAAATTACCCTGGGTACTGGCCCCCACAATGTAAATTACCCTGGGTACTGGCCCCCACAATGTAGATTACCCTGGGTACTGGGCCCCACAATGTGGCCACAAAACATGGTAAGTGGTAACAACACCGGGATCCATTCGTGACATCGTCCAGAGTCTGGGCTCAAGTCCATTTCTAACTTTGGGAACGAGTTTGTTCATGTTCTCAAATACATGCAGGGCTGTCGAACGAAGGCCATGATAGGAATGTCATGTGAATTATTAAAATCGAGGCGGTATTTCCCCCCCATTAAGTCGTTTTTGTCCAAACTGAATCATAATAGGGCAAAGACTAAACAGTGCCAAGTATTGGGGCGCTTCTGAGGAATCTAAGCCTGATCTGAATGTCTGAGTAGCAGGCTAAGCAGCATTCATTTAGGTCATGATGCATACAAAAACACATTCCCAAGGCAATGAAGCTGGACAGTTTGGCTAACAATTATGATCCCAAGTATTTTGCCATTATAATTCTGTCCCTCATAGGCGCCCATGTGGATTTGGCTGTGAAGTTTGTGAGCCCCCTCATTTAACATCTAATGGCAATAATATTGTCCATGTCCACTGCCTCAAAATGGTGCCCATCTGTGTTAGTATCACCACCATTACACCATCTGAGCAGCAGACACAGGCATGTCCTAGCTCAACACATAGCTGGTTATAGAAAAAGCATGTGTCCACCCAACACACACAACACACAGAGCGACATGATGAACCACGGATCGTGACAAAATGACACACGAGCTAACCACTTCTTTTAGCTGCATCGATGACCATCCAAACATATTACTGACACATTACTACATTGCTAGTACTCACACACCTCTGGTTGTTATCACACGACTGCCTTTCTGACGGGTTGGTAAAAGCAAATCAAACCGTGATCATCATCAGCCGCTGCTCCGTCCGACCCTCTCTCTCTCTCTCAACAATGGTGTCGCAGTGTTTTGAATGGAGGTAAAGAAGTGCGAGTCGTGTGCGGCAGTATGCTGTGGATTCTCTCGCTGGCCATTTTGAAGTAGAGAGAGAGAGAGAGAAACAGGCACGGCTGTGCAATTTGATGACACTGCAGCTAACTGGAGGGAGGATTGCTCCCCCCTGTCTGTCTGTCTGGCAACATAAACGTCTCTCTCTCTCCCAGTCAGTCAGTCAGTCGTGGTGGCTGAATGATTTCAACGATTGATTGATTGAAAACTTTATTAACAGATTGCAGAATGGGTACAATAATACAGTACGGCTCAATACACACAACTGCTAAGGGGATGCAGACCAGAGAAAGACGTTAGTCTTTGTTTACATCAGGGTCCCCCATTTTCAATTAATCAAGACATTTATGACATACAAATATACAGTACTGAGAAAGAGATCATAATAAAGGGGAAGGAACTGTACATTGGATGTACACCGATAACGTCCCAACAAACGATCCGACTGCCGTTCGTTTTTTGGTAAGAGGACGAGTGATTAATAATGTGACGTTATTAATTAATGTGATGATGGCTATAGTAGCTACGATTAGCTGTAGGGCTTGTTGCGAGTTAACCACGTCTGCATGCCATTTATTTGACGTAGTGCCTCTGGCTGCTTAATAATAACAGATGAGTTATTATTATGGCATGTTGTTCTTCTTGCCTGGTGAGGAGGTTTGGTGGTTTGCATTTTAATGCCACCAGCAGCCCCCACATTGTCAAAGATGTCAACGAATGTGACGGTTAATAACAAATCGACTTGTAAATATTAGCTGATCCTATAATAACGCCGTTATTATGACCTGAAATAACACCAAGGTATATAACTCAGCCAAGCGACTAGCTTAGCTAGCATGTTTTCCACTTGACACCTGATAAATATGCTTAAAGAAGGTATATAATAACGCCAACTGTTGTTTTCTGAAGCCAGCTAACGTTAGCTCTGTTGCTAACCTCACACATAGCAAGTTAGCTAGAGGGTTAGCTAGCAAGCTATACTCCCTGTCAAGTTTGCTGTCCTGACGTTAGCCTCCCGGCTAACAACTGTGTGTTTTTTTTATATTTATATATAATAACAACATGTGTTGTGTATAGGTCGATAATAACAACACCGTCGTCGTGGCGTTATTATCACGACGTGTCCCGTCGCTAGTTTGTTTTTACCTTCAGAGTGGGGTATTCTTGCACCTTCAGAGCCATGGACAGTTGAGACGCTGTTTCTTGCACCGCCATCTTCGTTTTGTGATTTTTTTTCTTGTGGTTGTTTTTTTCTGTCAGATGTCGGAATGGACGACGCGCTGCTCACTACCGCCATCTGCTGGGATGGTGTCCGCGTTGATATTATTATATTATAGACCACCGCGACACTTCCGGTATTTTGAGAGCTCGTGGTGGGAGGGATTAATAATGTTGATTATTCTCGAAGACACTCTGACGCCACGAGACCGCCACCATCTTGGTATTGGGGGAAACAAACGGATTTCTATTGATCAAATGAGCTCCGTTTTTATTACACATTTGATCACATTCTTGTTCATTTCATAACCTTTTCATATAATTTGTTTCGAAAATATTGAGGCCAACATGGCTGTAAACTTTCTGGTGATTCTAAAAGTGCATGTTTCCCCCCAAGCCATAGACATGCACACAGACAGAAAGTTAAAAAGACAGGAAGTTGACTTCGAGAATTAGAGCCTTGATTGACGTAAGTTAGCTCTAATCAACGTTCATACATTTTATCCCCACGCCCCCACCCCCTCACGAGCTCCATGTAACGCGAAGTGCAGTTGTCTAGTATTAATTTTATCCCCACGAGCTCCATGTAACGCGGAAGTGCAGTTGTCTAGTATTAATGTTATCCCCACGAGCTCCATGTAACGCGGAAGTGCATTTGTCTAGTATTAATTGTATCCCCACGAGCTCCATGTAACGCGGAAGTGCAGTTGTCTAGTATCCCCACGAGCTCCATGTAACGCGGAAGTGCAGTTGTCTATTTTTTTTTACGTCTTGTCATTCAACTTTATTGACAGTAATATTCAATAACATTTAAAATAACCATACATTTCCACGGCCCCACCCAATACCTCCTCCACGTCCCGCCCCCTCGTTGACATGTGTTGATATTAACGGCAGTCAGCAGGTATTGATGACAGCAGTGGCAGTAGCACTAGCAGCGACACAGAGGGTTGTCTAACTTTTCATGTTGCTGTTTCATTATATGCAGCTAAACTTGGACACAGGTGCTGCATGAAGAAGTTCAAAGAGAAGAGCTCAAACTGTGAGACTATTGATACATCCAAGGTAAGACTGAGTAACTGAGTGTGTGCACTACATCAAGATTCAAGATGGTTTATTGTCATATCATATGCACAGTTAAACAGACAGTTTGACATACAATGAAAAACTGTCTTGTTTAACTGTGCATATGACAATAAACAATCTTGAATCTTGACGTGCACTGCACATAAACAGTAAGCCAAGCGTGTTTGAAATGGTATGTGACAAGCAGCTTGAAACGAGCCTAATTCACCAACCCTGTCTGCAGATTAGCCTCCTACACCACATTCCATCATGCAGCCCCAGCTGCTACATTGAAAGCTGATTGAAAGTGAAACAGTTATTATTAAAGGTGCACTAGGCAGTTCTGGGGGAGGGGGGGGGGGGTTGTTTACATTTACAAAGCCAAAACATGTACTTACTATAGCCTAAGCCTACATGTACTTTGTATAATTATTCTATCTCATGTTATCATAAATCACAACAAAATCAAGCCTAGAAAATGCTTATTATATCAATAGTAACTAAATATGTTTGCAAACAGAATTCACAAGAACAGAGGCAGTCACATTTCAGGTAGCTTCATGTTCCAACTTCTAACAAATGGTCCAATTTGTTAGGGTTGATAATAACCCATTCATTCTCCCATAGATGGGTGGAGCCGGACTCCCTTATTTGGGTAGAACATTTACGCACCTGAGAGGTCTGTGAGCAACATATTCATACACCCCTATATCATATGTGCACAGATACAAACATTACAACTAGCTCTAGAGACCGGCAGATTGAATGCCACCCCAGAGGAGGACAGACTTTGTTTGGTGTGTGAGTTAGAGGTGAAATTGAGAATGAGGTTCACTTTGTTTTACTGTCTTGTTTATGAGGATGCAAGGGAAGTTCATTTTAGTCAAATGTCCTATATGTTGATTTTCTTGAGATGGATGAATATGAACAACTTGAGTTGTGCTTCAGGAAGGGAACCTTTTTTTTTTAATTTAATTTAATTTGCCAAGCTTGGAGAGAGAAGGCAGAATACTTTGTTTAAGACCGACCTGTAATCTGTATCTATGTAATCTGTATTTAGAATGATAATGAAATTTAATGTGTAACAGTATTTTTGGTGTCTTATTAACCCATGAGGGTTGGGCACTTTGTGTGCATGACACCAAAATAAATGAATAAGCCTTCTTGTTAGACATGTGTCATTACATCATAAAACATTTACCATTGGTCATTATTATATAGGTGTGTATTTTCCTGTTGGCTAGTAGTATGGCATCTTTGATATTTCCTGAAACCTTGGAACATTTGTTTGTTTGTTTTTATTTAGATCTCCATTAGCTTTTGCATAGCAGCAGCTATTCTTCCTGGGGTCCAATAACTTACATGGTGACGACACACAGAATTATACATTCACACTCATCACAATATATTGACAAAACCACACATTCAAAAAAACTATAAATAGCACACCTAAACAAAACAAACACTGCAATCAGACAAAGCAATTAGACGGGCTCCGACTGAATCCATCGTGATCTAATTAATAGATGAATATCATTTAACATGGATAGCCAGTGTAACCTTACTCCTCGATGATGACATCACAGCAAACAACCTCTCAACAGAACATTCAAATGCGAGGGAAAAAAAGTATAACCGGTATACCTATTACTTACCAAAATAAATTTTTAAATAATGATCTTTAATTTTCTTCTTAAAACCATGTTTATTATTATGTTACGTAACATTTGGGAGTAAATTCCATTTTAGCAGTGCTCTGTATATCACTGCACGTTGAAACCATGTAGTCTTGAATTTTGGCAAAGTGAAACAGCCTCCAGCAGTGTGCCTTTTTAGAATAATTAGATTAGATTCAAATCTATTGTCATCATGCAGCACAAGTACAGTACAATGAAAATAAGTTTGGCATCCAACCAGAGTGCAAATGTAACAGTAAAGTGCAACAGTAATATACGGTGATTAAACTGGGTATAACATATATAAATTAGTATGACTGAGTAATAGTGCTAATCGGATGTATGTACAGAATTGTAGTATTATTATGTACAGCGATACAGGTATAAAGACACTATGGCAGTAAGTCATACTGGCCAGCAACGTAACTAGTAAGAGTAGGTAAGGGATATATACAGATGTAGATATAGTATGTATCTACACAGATATGTAAAAGAGTTTGTGCAGGTATGTACAGACAGATAATATATTTATACGGTAAGAATAAATATATATACAGTATACGGTATATACATCATTATAGTACGTCATGCTATCATACAGAGTTATATGGGTTATATGCAGGTGTATAAGTAGGTATATAGAATTATGTGTCTGCTTTGATTTCAAATAGTGTTCTGTTCTGTAAATGTGAGCAAAAGCAGACTGTAGCCTACTCAATGTATTACCCAGCAGGCTTAAAGGCCATAAACACAAATCCATTAGCCTACATTTTAGCCAGGACATGTTTTTGGCAGATTTTTTTTTTAATTAATACCTTTACCATAATAAATTATAAACCACAATAAATACATTTAAAAAAGCTTCCAGCTGTAAAACACTTGGTAACCTGTTAGATGACCCTCCACTAACTACCCTTGTTACCAAAAGATAAAACACCAGACCGTCAATAATCTGTTTAAAATAATCAGTTGGTACAAAAAGTGGTTTTAGAGAACGTTCAAAGACATTTTGCAATCCCTTGTCAACGGGGCCATTAAAGAACCAGTACAATAATCTTACTTAAGTCTGAAAAAGCTTATTGTGGAACTTTAATGTCAGCGGTGTCATTTATTTCAGCTTCAGATTTTATTTGTTATAAGTGTTTTAGTGCAACTCTCAGTATGTTGAGGGGGCGTGGCCTTATTTTAATTGAAAGGAGATGTCAGGTTAGTATCATAATAATGCATGAAGTTTTCAAATGTAAACAAATTCATTGGACCAGTGTAATCGGTTGTTATGGAAGATTAACATTGGCTAACCCGTGCTAGCAAGTGATGAATAAATTGTCGCTGTGGATGTTTTTTTAGAACCACTAAAATTAACTAAATTGTAGCAAACTAGTTGCATGATGACCTATTTGTGGACTAGCTGCTAGCTGATATCCTTTACAACTGAGACAGACCGACTGATGGGCCAATCAGGGTGACTCGAGTAGATTACGCATTCTCTTCAGGGAAGCAGATTGTATATCTGAAATGGTGTGATTCCGTTGATATCCAGTGGGATCATCATTTTCACAACAACAACAACAACAACATTTTCCAACATACCTTCTGTAAAAGTAAAAAAGGGGGGGAAAAAATAATTTAATTGTACTGTATCTTTAAGTATCAGCTGTTACTGTCATAACACATTAATAATAATAATAATTTAATAAAACAGCCTGGAGATACAAGGTTACTGCATGACATCGAAGGTAAGGTACAGGGTATGTCTTTTGTGCAAACTGCTAGCTCCCCTCACAAACAGCCTCTCCCTCCGGTAACCCCCTCCCACCGTCTCCCCTCTCTCCATATCATGCTCACATACTTTCCTGTGTGAATATGAGTGAACCCTCCCCCCCGACCCCGGTTAACATATTAGGAACGGCTGCCATGCAGAGGCAGTCGACCCGCCATTGGTCGGTATGTGCCGTACGTGCTTCCGATTGGCCGATTCTCTACCGCATGCAGCCTTGGAACAGAGTGTAGAAGTGGACTCACAGAAGAGGGTGATGCAAGGTTTGTGATGTGTTTTTTGCCCCACAAAACGAGTGCTTCCTGTGTGTATTGTGTGTGTGTGTGTGTGTGTGTGTGTGTATTGTGTATTGTGTGTGTTTCTCTAATGGTGGCAGCTGCTGTTTCTAATGGTGACGGCAGTACTTAGCTCGGTAGAGGGCAGTGGTTATAGTTAACACTGACATAGCAACTCAGGTATAGTGTAAACAAGCCTGTGTGTGGATTAAATTCAAGAGCTAGTGTATGCACATGTGTTTGAATATGCAAGAGTGTTTGTTTGTGTGTGTGTGTGTGTGTGTGTGTGATGTGCTACGGCTACACATTGGTGTGTTTTAGTCCACTGTTATCATCGCTGAAGTCATCTGTCACTTTGAAAGCCGTTCATAATTCAGTCTGTTCTTTTTACTGGTCTGTTCTCTGTGTTGGATCAGTGTTTATCAAAGTTTGGGGGGGGGGGGGGGGGGTTGAGTTCCAATGTTAAGTCATTTCAAGATTAAAACCAAATGTATCAGGAGAAATTAACGGTGTGACAGGATTGTAATGTTGTATAAAGCTGCTGTATATATACTGCTATATAATGACTATCATACAGCCCATTGTATCCTCCAGATCCTGCAAAGTAAGGTACTAGCCTTACGGCTAATTATTCATTCCTTAAAAGTCGGATATAAAAACAAAAGGGTAGCCCTACCACTGAAGAAGAAGAATGTGTGATTGGAGGGATTCTATACTCTCAAATCCATTAAATTAGCTTTTGCCAATCCCCCCCCCCCCCCCCCCCCCCCCCCTTCCTGGTCTTTGCGCGCATGTGCCCCCCACTGGTCGGTCTAGGGAGCCCTGAAGTCTATCACATGCTTCCTCCGTCACATAGGAGACAGCCAGCAGCCTCTTTTCACCTGGCAGCGAGGACTCTCATTGGTGAAGTGTAACGTGTGGGAGGTCACACTACCTTCACCATTTCCTTCCCTCGCTGTGCAGGCGCCCTGACCGACCTGTAGGAGTCGCTGTTTACAACGTCCAGATTACCACCCACCGGCTTCCCTCCCGCTGACACTGCCAATTGTGCCAGTATGACGACCGGCCAAGCCGGAGGCACCGCTGACAGCCGGATTCGATACCAGTGTCTCTGCGGTGGTAGACAGACGCTTAGTCCGCTGTGCTACCCGGCCGCCCCAAAAGCAGATTTTTCATCCACAAGTCTAACTCAGTCAAACATGCAATAAAGCCTGTCTACTCCACATTTAGATTGTTCACACAATTCTGGATTGTGGCTTTAAACGGGATGATTTTTATTAAAGCGGATTATTATTCTGTCTTTGGGGAAGAGAGCAGCTCATGTTCGATTATCGATTGAACTTTCCTAGGCCATGGGGGTAACGGATTGAACTTTCCTAGGCCATGGGGGTAACGGATTGAACTTTCCTAGGCCATGGGGGTAACGGATTGAACTTTCCTAGGTCATGGGGGTAACGGATTGAACTTTCCTAAGCCAAGGGGGTAACGGATTGAACTTTCCTAGGCCATGGGGGTAACGGATTGGATTTATTAATTTGGGTGGCGCTCAAGTTAGCGTTCATAATAGTTCACAAAACCAATTTTGTGGGGCTGTCTTTGAAATAAAAAAAAACAAAAATTCTCAGTCGACAAGAATTTGTAGACTAATCACTTCGTTGATTTAACAGACAAATTTGTGTTTTCCTCACGTACAATCATATAAGAAGGAGTCGAAGGACCTATCCTTTTAATTTTTAATCTAGTGCTGCTTACCGGAGAAGTGCTTATCATTTTTCAGTTGATAACCGACAAAACAACTTAAAATCGGGAGTGTAACAGTCTCTAATGCAGAATAGAAAGTTTCAAATATTTACGTTGTTTTCTGCTAAACCTTCCTAATTGTTTCAGGTGAATGACTCCCCTCCCTTGTGAATGTGTTGATTCTGAATGACTTTTCTAATGTGGTGTTGTCACTTATGGACACACTGACTCTTCTTGCTGGGCTGACAGCGTCAGAGAAGCTGGTAGCTATATGCGCTGGAAACCCCCTTGCTTTCTCTCAGGGCATGGATTTTGATGTATTTGAACATTGTGTTTTCGACAGCTCACGTGCAGGGGAGGCGATGTGGAATAGTCTGGTGGTGGTGCAGTTTAAATCCACTATAAATTGAGGTGAAGATGGGGGGGGGGGGGGTTTATCAGCGAGTTTTTCCCTTTTTTTCTTTCTCTTTCTCTTTAAAACGTACTTACGCCTACTACCCCTTCTGGGGCATAGGCCGTCAACAAGCGATCTCCAGGCATCTCTGTCTTGAGCTGTTCTCTCCAGTTGGTTCCAGGTCATCTTCATGGTCTTTGTGTCTGCCTCCAGGTCTCTGCGCCAGGTGTTTTCTGGGCGACCCCTTTTCCACTTGCCCTGCGGGTTCCGTGTTAGGGCGTGTCTAATGATGGTACTTGCGGGCTTTCGCAGGGTGTGGCCTATCCAGCGCCATCTGCGTTTCTTTATTTCTTCTTCTGCGGGCAGCTGGTTTGTTCTCTGCCAGAGTTTGCTGTTGCTGATGGTGTCTGGCCATCGGATGTGGAGAATCCACGCGCAAGCACCACGCGTTGGAAAGAGCTTCACACCATATTCCCTCACTGGCATCTTTTCTTGTTCGGTTGCCCTTACACACACTACAGACGGTTAACCGTCTGTAGTGTGATGGTAAATGGATAACCTTCTGTAGTGTGGTAGTGAAAGGGTTAACCCTTTGTCGCGTGCCAGTGAAAGGGTTAACCTTCTGTATTGTCGCAGGGTTAAAACTACGGTGTTTAAAAACAGACAAGTTAGGTGATGACGAGCATATCATTCCAATAGTGTCTTATTATTATTATTATTATTATGTTTGCTCCGCTCGCCCCATACTGCTCCTCAAATGAACCCTTTCCTGGAAACATGTGCATTAGATACACAGTCTTGTACCCATGACTCTGGTCCTTGTTCTTCTCAAATGTAAAAAACGCAGATCTCATGTAATTCTGCTCACCTCTGCTCCCGACGTCAAACGTCAGACCAGTTGAATAAGCAGAAACCATATAAACCCTCTTACCTTTGAGGAACTCGTGTGGTACAAAACCACGGGCAGAGATGTGTCCAGAAAACAGGCGGGTCTTCAAGCCACCACCACCACGTGACTCCCCATAGGTCAATAGGTCTCTCATCCACCCCCACCCCTTCTGTCATCTCAACTGGGCATCCTATCAGGGGAGGGGGAGGGGGGAGGGATGGATATGACACACACACACACACACACACAATACCTAAATTCTGCTCTGTACATCATTCTGTCCCTTCACACACCTACACACACATCCATCCATCCATGTGCACGACACACACACACACCAACAAGCCCCAACTCTGTCCATCTCATTCTGTACACACTCACACACACTCACACTCACACACACAATACCTCAATTCTGCTCTGTACATCATTCTGTCCCTTCACACACACCCCTACACATCATCATCATCATTTATTTTCCAAACCAAGCCATATAATGTATACTGTATAATATAGACTCGTATATAATTAGAGCTCTGTAGTAGGAATACATTTCATTGCATGAAGAATAAAAAATATTATTAAAATCGTGACCTCAAAATTCACATGTGTGAATGTGTGTCATCGGACCAAACCAACCGTTTATTTATTGATTGATTGAAAACTTTATTAACAGATTGCAGAATGGGTACAGTACAGCTCAATACATACAATTCTTAAGGGGATGCAGGCCAGTGAACCCTGGTTGGGTGGGTGGGTTGGGGGGTTGGGTAGGAGGGGTGGGTGGGGGACACTGTACAACTGTACAAGCAACCGACTGGTCTCGGCGGTATAGCGACACTCTTTTGGGGTTTTATGAGATTCCTTTAGGATTGTTTGTGGCACAATGGAACATCACACTAATACAGCCAACGTATACTGAAAACGTATACATTCATGGCAGTCTTTGGATAAAAGCATGCAACTAAGTGAATATTATGATATGTGGAGGAATACTGATTAGGTGAAAATAATTCCCTGCTTCCTCATCATATTACTATATATGTCAGTCCCTCCTCCTAGTTTCCTCCTCGGACGCCAATCCTCCTCTGTTATCTCTTCCCATGTTACCCATCTCCTCCTCCCCTCTCCTCCTCCTATATCAATCTTCCTCCTCTGTTATCTTCTCCCATGTTACCCCTCTCCTCCTCCCCTCTCCTCCTATATCAATCTTCCTCCTCTGTTATCTTCTCCCATGTTACCCCTCTCCTCCCCCTCTCTACTCCTCCTATATCAATCCTCCTGTTATCTCCTCCTGTGTTCTCTCTCTCCTCCTTCTCTCTACTCTTATATCAATCTTCCTCCTCTGTTATCTCCTCCCGTGTTAGTGTTACCCCTCTTCTCCCCCTCTCTACTCCTCCTATATCAATCTTCCTCCTCTGTTATCTCCTCCTGTGTTCCCTCTCTCCTCCTAGTCCTCTCCTCCTCTCTCCTCCTCCTATATCAATGTTCCTCCTCTGTTATCTCCTCCTGTGTTCCCTCTCTCCTCCTAGTCCTCTCCTCCTCTCTACTCCTCCTATATCAATGTTCCTCCTCTATCTCCTCCTGTGTTCCCTCTCCTCCTACCTCCTCCTCTCTACTCTTATATCAATCCTCCTCCTGTTATCTCCTCCTGTGTCTCCTCTCCTCCTCCCTCTCTCCTCCTAGCCCTCTCCTCTGACTCCTCCTATATCACCTCCTCCCTGATATCTGCTCCTGGTCCGCTCTTCTCTGTGTTCATTCGATTTTTCATGTTTCCAGAATCCGCTTCTCCTCCACATTGTTCTGTAGTTGTCACTCACACTTTGTGTGTGTGTGAGAGCGAGTGCGCACATGCTAGTTCTCAGCTGTGTTTGTGTGTGCATCCTTGTTTCGGTGTTGTGTGTAAGCATGTCTGCATGTTTTTGTGGTGGGGGGGGGGGGGGGGGTAAGTCTGACCGCTGCTGAGAAGGAGCTGAACCATTAAACACACTGCAGTGACTATAGAGAGAGGGAGGGAGAGACGGAGATAGATGGGGGGAGAGATGGAGAGCGAGGGCTGGAGAGATGGGCAGAGAGGGGGGGAGGGAGAGACTAAGATGGATGGAGAGAGAGGGGGGAGACAGATGGAGAAAGAGGGGGGGGGGGGATGGGCAGAGAGGGGGGGAGGGAGACAGAGAAAAATATGGGGGTTGAGAGAGTGATATATTATATATATATCGGCGAGGAGGAGAGATGGATGAAGAGGGGGAGAGATGGACAAAGAGGAGAGATGGATGAAGAGGGGGAGAGATGGACAAAGAGGAGAGATGGATGAAGAGACGGAGAGATGGATGAATAGGAGAGATAGATGAAGAGGAGGAGAGATATAGATTAAGAGAGATGGATTGAGAGATGGAGGGAGAGATGAGATGAGAGTCTGGAAGGGGCAGGGGGGAGAGAGAGATGAGGGAAGAGAGACAAGAGTGTAAGAGAAGGGTGTGAACAGATGGGTAGAAGGAGGTAAATGGAGAGAGAGAGAGGGAGAGAGAGGTAAACAGAGATAGAGAGGGGGAGGTAAACGGAGATGGAGGGAGAGAGGTAAATAGATAGAGGGAGAGAGAGGAATACAGAGATGGAGGGAGAGACAGGTAAACAGAGGGAGAGAGAGGTAAACAGAGATAGAGGGAGAGAGGTAAACAGAGATGGAGGGAGAGAGAGGTAAACAGAGAGGGAGGGAGAGGTGGAGTATGTGAATATTATTGCCCATGGTGTTCCTTCTAGGCATCTCTCCTCTCTTCTCATCATCTCTCTTTTCTCCTTTCCTTGTCTCCTCTTGGCCTTTCATCTCCTTTCTTCTCTTCTTTTCTCTCCCCTCCTCCCAGCCTCTCCTCCTCTCTCTCCTCCTCCCTGTCCTCCTCCTCCTCTCTCTCCTCCTCTCCTGATCTGCCATCATGTGCACACATCCCACAGATCATAACATGCCCTCATCTATCACACATTAGTGTGTTATCCGCCTCTTCTGTTCTCTCTCTCTGTTCTCGCTCTCTTCCTCTCCTCTCCTCTCCTCCCTTCTTGCTTGGAGTGAAATCATTTTGTGTGTATGGATCCCAAGGGAATGTTTGGCTGAGCAGGATGATTGGTAGGGAGAGGGGGGTGGAGTGTGTGTGTGTGTGGGGGGGGGGGGGGGTTCTGGATACTGTTCACTGTCTATATACAGTATCTGGGGGGCGACAGTGGCTCGGAGGTAGAGCAGTCACCTGGTGATCGGAAGATTCCAGGTTCGATTCCCACTCCTCCCAGGCAGCGTGTCGAAGTGTCCTTGAGCAACACTTTGAGTGCCACGGGTCCGGTACCCCGGAACCCCCGTTGCGTGCCACCACCACTTCAATGATAGAGCTCTCATATTTGCGAACGCATAAACTATATCTTAAATTATGGCTATGTGTCTAATCTGGCCGTCGCTTATCAATGACTTGTTTGCAGTCAACATTGTGGAAACTGATGTTTTTTAATCGGTTCATTTCCGTTTTATACCATTTTGAAAAACGCTAGTTTTTCTCTGATTATCCCAAGACTGGTAAAATAGATTCCTTACCTCAGATCAGATGTTCTCCAAAAAGATTATTCCAATTCCTGATCGCCATTCCAAATATCGATCGTGTTTATTGATCCAACGCTGGGTACTGGAAACACACATTATCCGCTGTTCTGGTGGTCGGCGATGACTTCGATCGTCTCGAGTTACTTGTCTGACAAGTAAAATGTGGAAGCAGGACTTTTTTTTCTCCATGCGTTTCATTCAATCCACTCCAAAGGGGTGCAGTACCATCCGGAGAGACGATTGGAGGGCGGTATTTTCCCAATGGAGCTCAGAGAGAGTTCCAGGGGTAACGTGAGGCTAGATTGATGAAATATGAATGGAAATCGCTAATAAAAAAAAAAACGATCAAAAACTAGATCTCTCGTCTCTCTGGCACTCAACGGTCGGCATGAACTAACGAGAAATCTTGTCGTTGGCACTCAAAAGTGTTAACCCCTAACTGCTCACCTTGCAGGGTCCACCGTGAAAGTGTGAGTGAATGAATGGGTGAATGTGAGGCATAAGTTGTAAAGCGCTTTGGATAAAAGAGATGTATATATATTATAAATGCAGTCCATTTACCATATTACATTGTATATATTTACTACATACTTTGTATTTAATTTCATGCTTTTACTTGTTATCATTTTGTTTTCCTAATCTTGTTTGTGATCTTATGTACCTTTTGTCTATTTATTGCCTTGACGCCGGCAATGACACCGTTTCCCCTCGAGGACAAGGTTGTATCTATTGTAGCTTGAGTTTGGTTAGGTTGTTGTGTAGTGGAGCTTTAGTTTGGTTGTTGTTGTGTAGTGGAGCTTTAGTTTGGTTAGTTGTTGTGTAGTGGAGCTTTAGTTTGGTTGGTTGTTGTGTAGTGGAGCTTTAGTTTGGTTGGTTGTTGTGTAGTGGAGCTTTAGTTTGGTTAGTTGTTGTGTAGTGGAGGAGCTTTAGTTTGGTTAGTTGTTGTGTAGTAGAGCTTTAGTTTGGTTAGATGTTGTGTAGTGGAGCTTTAGTTTGGTTGGTTGTTGTGTAGTGGAGCTTTAGTTTGGTTAGTTGTTGTGTAGTGGAGCTTTAGTTTGGTTAGTTGTTGTGTAGTGGAGCTTTAGTTTGGTTAGTTGTTGTGTAGTAGAGCTTTAGTTTGGTTAGTTGTTATGTAGTAGAGCTTTAGTTTGGTTAGTTGTTGTGTAGTGGAGCTTTAGTTTGGTTAGTTGTTGTGTAGTGGAGCTTTAGTTTGGTTAGTTGTTGTGTAGTGGAGCTTTAGTTTGGTTAGTTGTTGGGTAGTGGAGCTTTAGTTTGGTTAGTTGTTGTGTAGTGGAGCTTTAGTTTGGTTGGTTGTTGTGTAGTGGAGCTTTAGTTTGGTTAGTTTTTGTGTAGTGGAGCTTTAGTTTGGTTAGTTGTTGGGTAGTGGAGCTTTAGTTTGGTTGGTTGTTGTGTAGTGGAGCTTTAGTTTGGTTGGTTGTTGTGTAGTGGAGCTTTAGTTTGGTTGGTTGTTGTGTAGTGGAGCTTTAGTTTGGTTAGTTGTTGTGTAGTGGAGCTTTAGTTTGGTTAGTTGTTGTGTAGTGGAGCTTTAGTTTGGTTAGTTGTTGTGTAGTAGAGCTTTAGTTTGGTTAGTTGTTATGTAGTAGAGCTTTAGTTTGGTTAGTTGTTGTGTAGTGGAGCTTTAGTTTGGTTAGTTGTTGTGTAGTGGAGCTTTAGTTTGGTTAGTTGTTGTGTAGTGGAGCTTTAGTTTGGTTAGTTGTTGGGTAGTGGAGCTTTAGTTTGGTTGGTTGTTGTGTAGTGGAGCTTTAGTTTGGTTGGTTGTTGGGTATTACAACCCCCCAACCCCCTCTAATGTAAATTACCTAGTATGGTTGTCAATATCCCAATGTACAGTTTTGCTTGTACAGTTTCCCCCCCCCACACAACCCCACCCAACCTCCTCCAATGTACCGTTTTTACCTCAAATGTATATACTTCCTTTTCTGGACTCTTTTTGTATCACAAACAGTACTGTATTTGCAAATCTGGTATGTCATAAATGTATAGATGTAGCAGAACTGTCTATCTGTATGTCATGTATGTCATATATGTCCTGATTAATTGAAAATGGGGGACCCTGATGTAAACGAGACAAAAGTCTTTCTCTGGTCTGCATCCCCTTAACAATTGTGTGTATTGAGCTGTACTGTATTGTACCCATTCTGCAATCTGTTAATAAAGTTTTCAATCAATCAATCAATCAATCAATCAATAAATCAATCAATCAATAGTGGAGCTTTAGTTTGGTTGGTTGTTGTGTAGTGGAGCTTTAGTTTGGTTGGTAACTTGTTGGGTAGTGGAGGTGGAGCTTTCGTTTGGTTGGTTGTTGGGTAGTGGAGCTTTAGTTTGGTTGGTTGTTGGGTAGTGGATCTTCCGTTTGGTTGGCTGGATAGAGTGAGCTGTTTGATGAGATCATAGAGAAGGATTTAGTCTTTTGGTAAAAACGGTAAATACACCTGGTTGTTTTGGTTCAAAGGCAGCTTTTGTCTTCTCATCCTTCCAGACGGATAGTTTGATAGCCTTACTGGTTCTTGGTTAAAGGGCACCTCCACAGACTGAAATATTCAAATATCCAATGCAGCCCCTATTGCTGATAATCTAATATTCAGACCTACCTTTCACGGCCGCCATTTTGTCTTGTCATCGCAGGGTAAACACAGGTGTAAATAATAACAGTGATTATGGTCCCGTAACCATTCAGTATAGGTGTGTCACAGCCGCTCCTGTGAGACGGCATGCGCAATAAAAACTTCAAAGGAATGGGACCATAATTAATGTCTGTAAATCACAGCTGTGATGTCAAAATGGCTGCTGTGAAAAGGGCCGGCCCCATGCAGAGGAAAACGAAGAACCACTCCCCGCCCTCAACAACTACCGCCTTTGAGCAAGGCATCCGACCCCCTGTAGAGCAGCTATGGGACTGTGGTTCTACTGGGCGGCTTCCCAACTGAACTCCGTGTGTGAAGCAGGATGTCACTGAATCAGAGTGATTGTTGCTCATGTCAGCGTTTCCTTGGATAAATAATGGTTGGTTTAATTTCATTCAGTGAATTGAGTAAATGCCACACGTCCTGTGTGTGTGTGTGTGTATGTATGCATGTGTGTGTGTGTGTGTGGGGGGGGGGGGGGGGGTGGGGGGGGACAGTAGTTTGGACTTGTCACCACCAGCCAGTGGAAATGATGTAAGCAGGAACCAGACCGGCCAGAAATACTTTACAGTTTTTCTTTTTTTATTGTTTTTTCTTTTAGCAGTACTTTGCCGGCCAGAAATGCAGTCTACTTTAATATGATTTTTGAATGGATAGAATAGAAACTACTAACTACTACTACCTACTAACGTTCTTACTCTCCTCTACTACTGTCCTCTACTGTCATGCACTCTTCCTAATATACTAACATGTCTCTACTACTACTATGCACTCAACACTGCAGCACTCAAGTTTCAACACTGTTTGATGAACATTGTTACTCAGCTGATTTCTGCTGACTTGTCGTACAGAACCTGTAAGTCGCTTTGGATAAAAGCGTTCAGCTAAATGACAAATGTAAATGAGGCCAGACACAAGTAGAGTTGAAAGTTGACATATCACTTAGGAAATGGAATACACCCATGACCACAATAACCCTTTTTTAGTGTAGTAAAGGTGTTTCCTACACTAGCGGTGACGCAGCGATAAAGGAAACGGAACTGAAAGTGTCTGTACAGTCAGAGCTCTGACCTTATGAGGCCATAAAATGTTTACTGTGTGAGCTATTACATCCAAATTAGGTTTATACTCTTACCATCTCTAGAATGTCTTAACCAGAATTAGAATCTCATTTGGGTGTAAAGAGCTCACACAAACATTGTGTGGCCTAGTGAAGTCGGAGACCTCAGTCTGTGGAGCAGCTAACCAGATTATTAGGCGTGTAATGATGCGACCTCACAACGATTCATTTCGATTACGATTATTCAGGCAACGATTCAATGCATCATGAAATCTCTTCATTTGACCACGATTCAAATAACAAACTCGGCAAGACCGACGGCTTCTCAGTTACAGTGGGTGACAATATTGTCACAAGGAAAGATGAATGAATGAATGAAAACTTTATTTAACAGATTGCAGAATGGGTACAATACAGTACGGCTCAATACACACAATTGTTAAGGAGATGCAGACCTGAGAAAGACGTTTGTCTTGTTTCCATCAGGGTCCCCCTGAGATTACCTACCTGGGTTCCATCCTAGAGGCTAATCTTTAGGATGGAACAAAACGGCATCCAATGTAATAAAAAAAGTCAACCAACGAACTCGATTCTTGTACCGGATCTCCTCTCTGGTAAACAAGTATACCCTGAAGACTCTGGCAGGAGCACTCATTCAAGGGTACTACGACTATGCTTGCACCTCATGGTACCAAAGCACCTCAAAGGCACTAAAAACCAAATTACAAACATCTCAAAACAAACTAGTCCGACTACTGCTTGACCTGACTCCTAGAACCCACCTCACCCCTGCCCACTTTGACAACCTAGGATGGCTTAGAGTAGACGACAGAGTACAGCAACTTGCAATGGGCCTGGTCTACAAGATACACTACACGACCAAGGTACCCATGTACATGTCAAAATACGTCCCAAAGGTCAGTGAATACCACGATCACAACACCAGAGGGAGCTCCACAAATCATGTTAAACCCAGATTCGGTTCAAACAAGGGACTAAACACGTTTCGCAATTATGCCACATCAATGTGGAACGCCCTACCCAAAGCTGTAAAGGAATGTGAATCACTACCCACTTTCATAAACACTCTCAAAGAACACCTACGGGAGACTGCAATTCGAAACTGGCCCCTACAAATGTCCTAACCCAGTTGTACAGTAAATGACCAGGTATGGCTTTGTCAGTATTCCAATGTACAGTGTCCCCCACCCACCCCCTACCCAACCCCCCCCCCCCCCCACCTCCAATGTACAGTCCCCACCTCCAATGTACAGTCCCCCCACCCACCCAACCCCACCCCACCTACCCAACCTCCTCCAATGTACAGTTTCTACGTCAAATGTATATACACTTTTTTTCTGGACACTTTTTGTATCACAAACAGTACTGTATTTGCAAATCTGGTATGTCATAAATGTATAGATGTAGCAGTACTGTCTATCTGTATGTCGTGTGTGTCATATATGTTATGATGAATTGAAAATGGGGGACCCTGATGTAAACAAGACGAAAGTCTTTCTCTGGTCTGCATCCCCTTAACAATTGTATGTATTGAACTGTACTGTACCCATTCTGCAATCTGTTAATAAACGTTTCAATCGATCAATCAATCAATTTGATTCGATTAATTTTCTATCAGTTAATTCCCCCAAAAATGTTGAATACACATGTGGCTGGGGGAACTGATTCACTCAGCATGAATGGACTATATGTCAATAAAAACAAGGAATTTTTTTTTCGATTAATTTAGATTATAATCGATTCTAACATTTTCAAATCGATGCAGTTGAATCGTCACATTAGAATCGATGCATTTCGATTAATCAATGCATTGTTACACCCCTACAGATTATACATCCCAGTGTGGAGGGTTTCAGAGAAGGTTCTCTCTCTCTGATCTCTAGGAGAGAGCGGCGTGAGTTCCCCAATACTGACTCGAGCTGTCCTGGGGTCACGGGGAGGACATGTGAATCGTTCCCCTTTTTAAGAATATGTGACATTCCATTTGTCTGTCCTCCTAGAAGCAGCCATGGCTGCACCTGTATCCCTTAGTCTTAGCTCTATACATACAGGACCGGCTGGTCTGCAAGGCAGATCAGGCACGTATGTGCTTATGGCCCGTCTTCCCTAATGGGGCCCCCAAACAATAAAGTTTTATTTGAAAAATAGATTTAAGGGCGCCCCAGTGGCGAACCACATAGCGCGCTCAGCCGCGACACGGCCGACCCGGGTTCGACTCCCGAACCCGTCGTTATTTGCCGAATGTCTTCCCCCCACTCTGTCTCCCATTCCTCCTCTGTCTCTCTCTACTGGACTGCCCAGTAGCAATAAATCGATAAAAACGCCAAAAAATAAATCTTAAAAAAAATATATATATATATATATATATAGATTTAAATAAAAATAAATAATAAAAAATGTATTTAAAAAAAAAAAAAAAAAGATTATAAATAATAATAAACTCAGTATGACTGCCGAATTAGTAGAGGAATTACCAAGGCTCTCTTAGTTATTTAATTGGTCGTAGGGAGGTCAGTCGGCATGTGGCAGCCAATCAGTGGGCCCCTCGAAACGTCAATCATCATGTCAAACATAATTTAAAACTGACCAATCGGAGGCCCCCTCGAAACATCATTGTGTCAAACATAATTTAAAACTGACCAATCGGAGAGGCCCCCTCGAAACATCATCATGTCAAAATGTGGATAGGGCTGTCTGTACCCCTCTGGAGATCTGATTTAAGGTCAAAACTAAAAGGCCCCCAAATTCATTTGTCCCCATGGGCCCCAAAAGTCTATGGCTCTGTATACGTGTGTGTGTGTGGACATCTCATCATTAGAGCCTCTGCATTTTCTATTGCAGTTTGGTAACACTTTAGATTTCAACTCTCCATTCATTTACAGCTCTGTCTTACTTTAATCAGTTTAAACTTGACACGGGCGGTTCTGTTTGTGCCAAAAGAATGATCATTCTATCATCAAACTAGGGCTGGGCAATTAATCCAATTTTATCCTAAAAAAAACATTCACCCTTATTTAGAACCGTATATAAGTTCCATGTGGATATTCTTGCTTCCAAACTGCGACAGAAAACTGGGCTTCCTCTACACAGAAATTAATCCAGCTTTCCTGTGATTAGTAGAAAGATGATTGTTGAAGCTGTTTTCTTATACATTTTGCACTATGGTGATGTGATTTATAGGCTGCGGCTTCAACTCTTAAACCGCTGGACTCGGTCTATCATTCTGCCCTCAGATTTATTAGGTGACGGATATGATACCCACCACTGTGTCCTTTATGAAAAGGTTGGATGGCCTTCTCTGGTTACTTGAAAGGCATAACTATCATTGGTATTTGTTTATTTTTAAAGCCCTTCGTGGTAAACTTCCCCCTTACATCACAACCCTGTTGGAATGGAATCTTGCAACCTATTCTACACGTTGAAATGACCGGTTGGTTCTTAGGGTTTCTCCAGTTTGCTCTGAACTAGGAAAAACTGCTTCTTCCTTTGATGCTCCCAAGTTCCAACACATAGAATGCCGTTCGACTGACTCTGAAGGTTCTTCCTTCTTTTGCTGCATTCAAAAGTATGATCTCCGACCACTCGTAATCGCCTTAGCTGAACAAATTGTGTATTCTTATTTATCATGCCTATATGTATGAAATTGCTGATAAACTGTGCCTTGTTTTGTAAGCTTGCCATCGCTGTAAATGAGGGGTAACCTCTGTGTCGTACGAGTTGAAATACAGGTTTGAAATGAAAAGTATTGGATGAGAATATTCACTCATCCTGGGTCTGCTGGACTTGGCACCGGCCCCTGGCAGCCCTGACAGGCCATACTGTAATGTATTGTTATATAATGTAGCAGCGTTGTCGCTATCTGGAGCCTGCATCAACTTGGCCCCCGGGTCTGTTGGAGTTGGCAGTGGCAGACAACGTGCCGTCGCTGTATTTGTTGACATGTAGACTAGGGCTGCACGACTAATTGGAAAAAAAATCGCGATCTCGATTCATAGACCTATGCAATCTAATTTTTTTTTTTTTTTTTTTATTATTATTGGTCTTTTCCCCCTCCATTTTCCTCCGATTTTCTCCCATCCCAATGTTAGTCGTATGCCAATTCCCAGTCCCTTCCTGGTCGCTGCGCACTTACCCCCCACAGTCAGATCATCTGGGAGAGTGGAGGCTACCACGTGCTTCCTCCGACACACGTCCAGCCAATCACCGCTTCTTTTCACCTGGCAGCGCGGATTCTCATCGAGAGGGCGTAGCGTGTGGGAGGACCACACTATCCCCCTCAAGTCCTATCCGCGCTTAGCAGGCGCCCCGACCGAACTGTAGGAGTCGCTGTTTACAACGACCCGGACCCACCCCGCCAGCTTCTCCCACCCTCTAATACAGCCAATTGTATTAGTGCAGACGGCCAGCCAAGCTGGTGACAACCCCGGAGCTTATGCAATCTCATTTCTAAATTATGACGATTTTTTTATAAAAAACAATGTAACATTTACATATTTTTATTTAAAAACATTTTCTTTTTTACTTAACTTTTCTAAATGATGACGATTCTGACTTGAGTTATTTTGTATGTTACAAGTTTAAGTCAAGCACTTTCATATATGTTATGTTTTAAGTAGGGATGTCCGATATTATCGGCCGATATTGGCATTAAAATGTGATATCGGAAATGATCGGTTTTCAATTTTTTTTTTTCTTAACATTTATTTAACCTTTATTTACCCAGGCAAGCAAGTAAGAACAAATTCTGATTTTATTTATTGTCAAAAGTATGCATAATGTTTTTTTTTATCCACTTTTTCTCCTTTTTCTATTTTTCTCCCATCCCAATTTCGCATTTCCAATTCTACCCTCCCCTGTCTTGAACGTTGCTAGACTATGCCTCCCACTGGTCGGCTGTAGTGAGGATAGGTACACGAGGAGGCAGCCTGTCGCATCTTTTCACCGCAGCAGCTCGAACTCTCAGTGGCGAGGAGTAACGCGTGGGAGGCTCACGCTGCCCCGACACTTCCTGTTTCCGCCGTACCGGCGTCACCCAACCGACCTGTAGGAGTCGCTGTCCACAACGTCCAATCCCCACCCACCGGCTTTCCCACCCTCTAACACTGCCAATTGTGTTAGTATGACGGCCGGCCAAACCGGTAGCAACGCCGAGAGCTGGGCTCTATATCAGCATCTCCTGCGTTAGTGGCGAGCGCCTTGCTCACTGCGCCACTCAGCCGCCTCCCTCCCCTGTTTTGAACGTTGCTCGCATATGCCCCCCACTGGCCGGTTGTAGGGAGGATAGAAGCCTTGAATCACGTGTCCCCCTGTCACATCTTTTCACCTGCCAGCGCGGACTCTCATTGGCGAGGTCTAACGTGTGGGAGGCTCACACTACCCCCGCCATTTCCTGTCTCTGCTGTGCAGGCGTCCCCAACCGACCTGTAGGAGTCGCTGTCCACAATGGCCAGATTACCACCCATCGAATTCCACCCGCTAACTCTGCCAATTGAGTTAGTATGACGGCCGGCCCAAGCCGGAGGCAACGCCGACAGCCGGATTCGAACCCGGTGTCTCTTGCGTTGGTGACGAGTGCAATGTCCGCTGCGCCACCCAGCCGCCCAAGTATGCATAATGTTGTGTTAATTACCTGAAATTAATTTCAGGTAATTTCAGGGGGGGGGGGGGGGGGGGGGGGGAACCCTGCATATATCGGTATCTGTTGATATTGGTATCGGAAATTAAGAGTTGGACAATATCAGTATATCGGTAAAAAAGCCAATATCGAACATCCCTAATTTTAAGTTTAAGTCAAGCACATTGATATGTTATGTTGTCTGTTTAAGAAAGAGTGCAATAAATGATTTTATTTAAAAAATAAGAATCGTGTGAGAGAATCGTGATCTCAATTCTTAGAGAGAAAAATCGTGACTTCACATTTTGGCAAGAATCGTGCAGCCCTAATGTAGACTGTATTGGAGCTGGGAGGTATACAGAATATGTACCACCACCACAATGGGTTTGAAATTAAACAATCGAGATGTGCTTCTGTTTTAGCTTTTTGCTTTTTGCATCTTGATCGTTTCATTTCAAATCCATTGTGATGGTGTACAGAGACAGAATTGTGTCAATGTCCAAATATTTATGGACCCGACTGCATACTGTATATCTTTAAGAAGAAGTTCTTACAGCAGTATCACCATATCACCACCATGCCCTAGGGCTGTATTGTTGACACAGAGGTTGTAGGTATCAGTGACACAGAGAGGTTGTAGGTATCAGTGACAGAGAGAGGTTGTAGGTATCAGTGACAGAGAGGTTGTAGGTATCAGTGACACAGGGAGGTTGTAGGTATCAGTGACAGAGAGGTTGTAGGTATCAGTGACACAGAGAGGTTAGGTTGTAGGTATCAGTGACACAGAGAGGTTGTAGGTATCAGTGACACAGAGAGGTTGTAGGTATCAGTGACACAGAGGTTGTAGGTATCAGTGACACAGGGAGGTTGTAGGTATCAGTGACACAGAGGTTGTAGGTATCAGTGACACAGAGGTTGTAGGTATCAGTGACAGAGAGAGGTTGTAGGTATCAGTGACAGAGAGAGGTTGTAGGTATCAGTGACAGAGAGAGGTTGTAGGTATCAGTGACAGAGAGGTTGTAGGTATCAGTGACACAGGGAGGTTGTAGGTATCAGTGACAGAGAGGTTGTAGGTATCAGTGACACAGGGAGGTTGTAGGCATCAGTGACAGAGAGAGATTGTAGGTATCAGTGACAGAGAGAGGTTGTAGGTATCAGTGACAGAGAGAGGTTGTAGGTATCAGTGACACAGAGAGAGGTTGTAGGTATCAGTGACACAGAGGTTGTAGGTATCAGTGACACAGAGAGGTTGTAGGTATCAGTGACAGGTTGTAGGTATCAGTGACACAGAGGTTGTAGGTATCAGTGACAGGTTGTAGGTATCAGTGACACAGAGGTTGTAGGTATCAGTGACAGGTTGTAGGTATCAGTGACACACAGAGAGGTTGTAGGTATCAGTGACACATAGGGATGGGTACCGAATTCGGTACTTTTGAGGTACCGAACCGAGTATCGAATCAAGTGATACAGAGGGAAAAAAAATTACTTTTTTTTTTACTTTTTTTTTTACTTTTTTTTAACTTTTTTCTTTTCATGTCAACGTTCACACGCACAATATATGCTTACCTAGGATTTGACTTGATTCAACAACAAAGCAGTCGGAGCAATGACAAGCCGAAAACTGTCGAAATTGTAGTTATTTGAAGTTTGGATATTTTTTTTACGACTGAGGTAGGTAAATTTAATTTCTTGAGACTAAAGTACCGAAAAAAGGTACCGTTGGGTACCTGTATCGATTCACAGGTATCGGTTCAAATGTGAAGGGTACCCATCCCTAGTGACACAGAGGTTGTAGGTATCAGTGACAGGTTGTAGGTATCAGTGACAGAGAGGTTGTAGGTATCAGTGACAGGTTGTAGGTATCAGTGACACAGAGAGGTTGTAGGTATCAGTGACAGGTTGTAGGTATCAGTGACACACAGAGAGGTTGTAGGTATCAGTGACACACAGAGAGGTTGTAGGTATCAGTGACAGGTTGTAGGTATCAGTGACACACAGAGAGGTTGTAGGTATCAGTGACAGGTTGTAGGTATCAGTGACACAGAGGTTGTAGGTATCAGTGACAGGTTGTAGGTATCAGTGACACACAGAGAGGTTGTAGGTATCAGTGACACATAGGGATGGGTACCGAATTCGGTACTTTTGAGGTACCGAACCGAGTATCGAATCAAGTGAGATACAGAGGGGAAAAAATAACTTTTTTTTAACTTTTTTTTAACTTTTTTCTTTTCATGTCAACGTTCACACGCACAATATATGCTTACCTAGGATTTGACTTGATTCAACAACAAAGCAGTCGGAGCAATGACAAGCCGAAAACTGTCGAAATTGTAGTTATTTGAAGTTTGGATTTTTTTTTACGACTGAGGTAGGTAAATTAAATTTCTTGAGACTAAAGTACCGAAAAAAGGTACCGTTGGGTACCTGTATCGATTCACAGGTACCGGTATCGGTTCAAATGTGAAGGGTACCCATCCCTAGTGACACAGAGGTTGTAGGTATCAGTGACAGGTTGTAGGTATCAGTGACAGGTTGTAGGTATCAGTGACACAGAGAGGTTGTAGGTATCAGTGACAGGTTGTAGGTATCAGTGACACACAGAGAGGTTGTAGGTATCAGTGACAGGTTGTAGGTATCAGTGACACACAGAGAGGTTGTAGGTATCAGTGACAGGTTGTAGGTATCAGTGACACACAGAGAGGTTGTAGGTATCAGTGACAGGTTGTAGGTATCAGTGACAGAGAGGTTGTCATGGGCTCCAGGGTTGACAAATGTACCATAATGATCATATTTGTATGATCATTTTGCCCTCTGTATGATTTGTTTTGCCCTCAGTACGAACATTAAAAGCGCTTTGAGATGCCTTATCAAGGCGCTATATAAAATACATTTATTATTATTATTATTATTATTATTATTATTATTTTGCCCTCTGTACGATTTGTTTTGCCCTCAGTAAGATAATGTTGCCCTCGGTATGATATTATTTTGTATCGGTACGATCATTTTGTCCTCTGTACGATCATTTTGCCCTGTGTAGGATTTGTTTTGCCCTCTGTGCGATAATTTTTTCCCTCTGCACTATTTGTTCTCTTGGTTATGACTTGCAAACAATAATCTTCCCCAAAAATAATAATTTGAATCCCCTCTGGGATGATAATTTCAACATTTCCCATCTGTCAACACTGCCTGGGGAAACGTCTGTGACGAGAGGGACCCACTTGATTGTGTCGTCTTGCTACGTATGAGGCGTCTGAAAACAAAGACAAAAAAAGCAACAACAAAAAAATCAAATGAAAACGATGCATCTCTAAAAGGTCAGCAGTTCTTGAAGGAAGGAGAAATGTCTCGACTGTCACGTTCCAGCATATGGATTACATGATGGGTTTTGATTGGGTTTCATAGGCCAGATACTGTATGAATCTGTAAAGGATCATGTGGGCTCAACTTTATCTTCCAGTAGAATTATGGACTTCAATTGTAGATAAGATGAGATATTCCTTTATTAAATTTGGATGTCATAGCAGCAGGGGGGGGAGGGGGGCAGGTAGTGGTACAGGTATGTGCAGGGTAGTAGTAGAAAGTCATAAATATAGGCAATGAAATGATATCTGAATTAAAAAAAAATATGAGGAAAAATCAACAGTGTAACAATGATAGCTGTGTTTCCCCACAGTGTGATGTGACTTGACATGTTCATGATTCACTACACAAGAGGAGTGAAGAGGTCGTGACAGTGACACTCAGCCAGTCAGAATCACAGTCAGGTTTATTGCCAAGTATGTTTCACATACAAGGAATGTGAGCGCCGTTCGCTCACGCGAAGAAGACTAAAGCACACTTAGGATAATATAAAAAATAAATATTTTCATTTAAAAAGTTGAAAAAGTATTGGAGGTATTGTGTAAATGCAGCGGGCGAAGGGTTAAACATAGCATCTGAAACGGAATATAATAAATACAATAGACCTCTCAAGGCTGAAGTATTTTCCGGCTGCTTCCGAGTCTTGAATGAATAGACTATTAATAACTCTTCGTCTGTGGTTGATGCAGCTGTGCTCCCGTGAACAGAGCCTTCTAATATACGTTCCCTCTCTCTGATAAGGCGGGGGATTTTGAATTTAAGCGGCAGTTTAAAAAAAGGAAAAATCGCTAGCTCAAAACTAGCTTAGCGTCAGTCAGATCAGGTCACCAGTATAACTTTCTGCAACATCTGGTCATTTAGGGTCGGCAATCTGGCTTCTAGAATTTAGAACGTTAACAAAACGCAAGATCTTTTGGTGAAACCCAATCCCACATGGTAAATGGTAAAGGAAAAGACTGTTAAAAGACATGCACCGGGGCTTATGATGGCATAATGACGTGACCGCGTGAGACGTCTATATACAGAGTACTTGCAGGGTGGAATAAATATCTTTGCTGTACAGAATACACAGTAATATGAGCATATTCTTCTCATATTCTTATATTCAGATCAAATATTATTGCCTATATTTATGTCTTTCTACAATTACCCTGCCCATACCTGACCCCCCATCCCCCATGCTGCTATGACGCATTTCCCCAAGGGGATCAATAACGGAACATCTTATCTTATCTTTTTCTTTATCTACTTTTCTCCTCCTTTTTCTGTGGTTTTTCTCCCATCCCAATTTACCTCTCGTGCCAATTCTCCCTCCCCTGTCCTGATCGTTGCTCGCATGTGCCCCCCACTGGAGGCTAGAAGCCCATCACATGTCCCCATCACATGTCCCCTCGGATACATGTGGAGGCAGCCCGTCACATCTTTTCACCTGCCAGCGCGGACTCTCATTGGCGAGGAGCCGAGGAGTAACGTGTGGGAGGCTCGCACTGCCCCGCCATTTCCTGTCTTTGCTGTGCAGGCGCCCTGACCGACCTGTAGGAGTCGCTGTTTACAACGACCAGACCACCACCCATCGACTCCCCCTCCCGCTGGCTCTGCCAATTGAGTCAGTACGACGGCCGGTCCAAGCCGGAGGCAACGCCGGAGGCAACGCAGACAGCCGGATTCGATACCGGTGTCTCTCGCGTTGGTGACGAGCGCTTAGACCGCTGCGCCACCAGCCGCACATCTTATCTTAGAATAAATAGAATATACAGATTTATTTGCAGGGGTGGAAAGAATATCTTCGCTGTACAGGATATACAGAGTTTATACACAGAAGGCCTCTATATGCCTAAGTATTCTTGGTACGTATACTATGTATGCAAAGTTTGCAAACTACTCTCAGTAGTATCTGTGTGCAGTTAGTTACTGGGATATCTAGACCTATATACTGTAAATTTGATATGTAGTTCTTTTGACAACCCAATTCAAACACGATACGTATTTACAATCCAGTATATTATGTCATCCTTTATCTTAAGCCGTCAAAGATTTTATTAAACCGCTTGAAATCTATTGATAACAAGCCTGTTTTGATACAAACCACATACCGTACAATTTCGGCTTGATAGGAACAGGGGAAGAAATGACTCATGGCCATGGGTTTAGTTTATTCTACTGTACGTCATCGTCACCACTTATTTAATCTAGGTATTCGCTTGGTATAATTTCTGGTAATCTTGTTATTCTTCCCAGAG